>NW_021632496.1:600000-1029797 GCF_004799145.2 Neltuma alba
AAGCATGTCACATTATGTTTACATGATTGCATGATAATTATGATTCTTGCTACTAGAATTTCTTTGAAATCTCATTTCCCCTATGTGTAAAATAATCCTAAGAGGAGGATCAAGCAAGGGCAAGGGCCAGGAAGTAGTGAATGAAGGCATGTAAAGGCATAGCGACATTATTAATGGATATTATGTTAGTTTATGTAATGTTGGATGTTTTGTATTTGTTGGATAATAGCTCCTTTATGGAGATGAACATGTGTGAACATGTATGAATATGTATAAGTATTCTAGAATGTATGTACAAGTATATTACAAGTCCCAAAAGGCTGAGGATGGATACAAGGTAAAGGAAAGATAAAGTTAGACTTAATTAGGGGATAAAATGTCCCTAAAAAGGGCCAAACTCAGGACACATGGAATAATAAGTATTTCTTTGAGTCTGGACCTAAGATTTGGTAGACTTATAGATTATATTTTTAGCTTTCAATTAAGTGGTAAAATGTTGAAATTAGAGTTTTGTGTGAAGACTTATGCCCTTCCAAAGTTGGGCTAAAATATTGAAAATTCAAAAATTGACCATATAAACAGTGCACTTTGTCAAATTTTTTGGTGCTTTTCTGGATGGAATTGAGTCCAATGAATATTTTTCCTCTATAGAACGATTAGCAAGCTTCTCATAAAAATTAGAATCACCTCATTTTGAATTTTCTAGAATTAGTTATGAATTTTTAAAGTTGGCCTAATTTCATATGAACAGTGAACGGACAAAATGAAAAGGAAAATTTTAAAGTTGAAATTTTTCATCTGAAAACACTGCAAAACACGTTATAATGGTTCCAATTGACATATAATAAGTTATAAAGAGAGGTGTGACATCTTCCAAGTTCCAAAAATTCCTGAAGGATATCATCGTACCTATTGAATTCCTTTTTAACCAGTAAAGGTCTCTTTTTAATTGGTAGATCTTTAACCTTGATCTTACTGGGTGCTACTACACTTACAAGTACAACTTTGATTCTATTAGGACCTGCTTTGTGCGGATTAGATTTGGGTCTTACAATACTTTGTGCATCATCCTGGAGCTCTATGATTTGGTTGGAATTTACCTCCGAGTAGATATCCTTAATTTCACTTAACAGTTGATAGTACCTTGGTGGTGGAGTAAGGTCATCAGGGTCTTCTATCAGTGGATGGTACCACTTCGGGTACAGTTTTTGAGCATTCTTTGGTTCACAATACCTCTTGATTCACTATCTTCATAACAAGCCATTCTTTCCTCCTGCACTCAGATCAATTTCAGAATACACAACTAAACATAACCTAATTTCACAAATAATAACTAATAATCAACCATATTTTGCATTAATCATTATAGTGCACCCAGTAATTATCCAAAACCTTTGTTTTGATACTAGAAAGTGTCACACCTATCTTTAATAACACATAATACCATAAGTAAGACCATTCGGGACCAGTATTCAAGGCTCAAAGGTAAGAAAATTCCATATTTCAAAACTTGGTCCTGAGTTACTGTTCACAAAACCTTGAAACTTTTGCAAATTTGAAAATTCATAACTAATTGTAAAAAAAATCAAAGTAAGGTGGTTCCAAATTCTATTTGAAGCTTGTATTATTTTCTTTAAAGAAAAAAATACTTATTGGCATCATGTTCTTATGGAACAGAGTCAAGAAACACATAAATTTACACTGTACATTTGGTTATTTTTCAAATTTTCATGATTTTAGCCCAACTTGGGAAGGGCATAACTCTTAGCACAAAACTCCAAATTTAATTATCTACTACTTGGTTTCAAATTTAAAATAAGATCTATAAGCTTGCAAAACTTCAGGTCCAAAGTCATCCATTTTCCTATTATTTTATGTGTCATAAAATTCATCCAGATTTAAGCATTTTTATCCTTATTGACCATGAATTCTTGATTTTCTTTTTCCTCATTTTCATGCTACACAAAGCCAATGATAACAAACCAATACACATGAACAAAAGCACTACATTACAAGCGTATAGTCTTGAGTTTACATTATCCAAAGTCCATTACAAAGTTCACAAATACACAATATAACAATACATAACCAATACGCCTTATTGCATTAGTACATATCCTAATCCTTGCTTACTTGTATCTATATACACTACGTATAGTAATGTAGGATCAGGAATTATCAGTATGGGAGTAAAGGTTAGCTTTTGCATTAACTCTTGAAAGCTGGCCTCACATTTATCATCCCACATGAATGCTTGATTTTTCCTCATAAGCTTAGTCAATGGGAGGGCAATCCTAGAAAAGTCTTGTATAAATCTTCTATAGTAACCTGCCAGTCCTAGAAAAATTTTGACCTTAGTCACTATCTTAGGATGTTCCTAAGTCAATACAGCCTCTACCTTGCTTTGGTGTACCGCTACTCCTTCTTGGGTAATTACATCACCCAAGAATCTAACCTCATTTAGCAAAAACTCACATTTACTCAATTTGACGTATAATTGCTTTTCTCTTAAAGTACTTATGATAATGTGCAAATGCTGTTCATGCTCTTTTGGTAATTTAGAGTACACCAGGATATCATCAATAAATACTACAACAAACCGATCCAAGTACAGTCAGAAGATTTTGTTCATATAATCTATAAATATTGCAGGTGCATTTGTTAATCCAAAAGGCATCACTAAGAATTCATAATGTCTATATTCAATTCCTAGTAGTCTATACACAGTCTTAGCTACCATCCTTCTTCTTCATGAATAATACTAGCGTACCCTATAGAGATATACTAGGTCATATGAAACCTTTTTCCAATAGCTCCTCTAGTTGCTTCTTCAGCTTTGTAATCTCATTCAAAGCCATCCGATACAGAGCTTTTGAAATCAGACTCATTCCTGGCACCGAGTTAATAGCGAATTCCACCTCTCTTTTAGGTGGCAACCCACTAATCTCTATTAGAAAAACTTCAGGAAAACCACATACTATTGGTGTATCTGTAATCCCTTACTCAGTTTTACCTTTACCAAGAAGAACACCATATAGCCTTGGCAGCCCTGTCTTAAACACCTGTCTACCTAGGCCGTTGTGATTAAATTCAGCCTTAATTTTGTACGAGGTAGTGGCTCTTGGGTACGAAGGATTAATATCTTGTTCTTACTATCAAGGAGGATGTTATGTAAAGATATCCAATTCAAGCCAAGGATAACATCAATATCATAGAAAGGCATGCATATAAGGTCTAACGCAGTGCAACAATAGGCATACCGAACAATATAGTTCAATTAAATGCTAGAAGTCAAAACTTTAGTCCCAGTGGGAGTAGAAACACACAAATCATACATTAATGTGTCAACAGTAAGGCCTAGATACCTAGTACAATTATATGATATAAAAGAGTAGTTGGCACTCGAGTCAAACAATGCATTCATAAGGTAATTGTTCACACTAATCACACCTTCGATCATCTTGGGTGACTTACGAGCCTCTTCCCTGTTAAGGGCAAATAACCTGCTCTAAGCCTGAGGTCTCGCCATACTGTTGACACCTTGTGAGCACTTCCTAGCAAAGTGTTTGGGCTTTCCAAATTTATAGCACATGTTCTGACCCATTATGTATGGCCTATCTTCGTGATTTTTGCCACAGATATCACATTCACATCCTTGATGATTGTTCTCAAAACCTCCTTGTCTGCCTTCCTACCTAGGCCTTCTATTTTTCCTACTATGTTTGTAGGAAGTTCCTTCCTGTTTAGACCTTACCCTTGATTTCTCAGCTTTAGGGGTTGATTTGGTCAGCTCATAATGATTTTGGCTACTCTCGGTGATACGGCAGGCTTTCACTGCCTTATTGAATACTTCAAGCTGCCTTAGGGCTACTTTCTCTCTCAACTTTGGTCTCAGCCCCCGAATCATCTTCTCCGTGAACTAGCGTTCATTATTTATATATTGAAGGTATGTAGAATTCCTAGACAACTTAATATACTGAGCAAAATATTCATTAAAAGATTCACTGGCTATTTGCTTTGCCATAACAAATTCTGTCTCCTTCTCATCTCTCACTAAGTGAGGAAAATACTTTAAAAAGAATCGATCCTTAAATACCTCCCAAGTGACAGGAGTCACTTTTGCTTAGAGTACCAGTTCTGTGTTCCTCCACCACCTGTCAGCTTCCCCTTCTAGTTTATATATTACCATCTGAGCTTTCCTCTGAGGTGAGCATTCTAGAATACAGAAGATTTTCTCTAGCTGAGTTATCTAATCCTCAGCCACATGCACATCTAAGGTTCCTTAGAAAGCTGGAGGGTGATGTTTCCCAAATTTTACTATCCATTGCTATAAGGTATCATGTTCTGCAGCAAGCTGTGCCCTCTCGGTAACTCCTTCTTAAGGTTGCTAAGGTTGTTAGACGGGTTGGGCAGCTCTGGTCAAACCTTGCTTGGTTTGCTGTAGCTATGCTAACATTGCTACTACTGCTATAGTTGGTAGCATCCCTCTCCTTTTCTTGTCTAGCTTGTGTAGCTTGTATCTCTTGCATGGTGTTTTACTGTTCCTCTAATCTTTCCATAATTCTTTGTATTGGATCAATAGGGGGTCTTGCTGGTTCTTTCCCTGCCTGGTTTCTGCGTCTTGTTCTAACCATTTTGTTAAGTCTTCTAAACTATAAGAGGAACAGAATTATTTCTACACACAAAAGATATTTTACATTAAACTTTTCTATTTCTATATAGATATAGTACAGTCAGCCAAAACATTTACTTAAGTGTTAGTTCAGCCCGTCACAACTACATATTATATAGTCATTGAAGTTCAAGGCACAAAAGAAAAAGGAAACATAGAGATAACAAAGATCTCTAGATCATCAAGTAGCTGATCAAAAGTGTAAGGCACTGAATAGGCACAGATCTTCTGGATCTTGTGCTACCAAATCTGTGTCCTTGGAAGGGTAACTATCTATGCTCATCTCCAAAGTGTGTCATCTGTATCTAGATCCTCTTCAGTTACCTCATTGTGTAGTAGTCTCACATAAAAGAAGTAATCCAGATACATGAAAGTATACTGATTTTATGACCTATCTATATGTCTTCTAAGTTCTAAAAATTCCTTAAGGATATCATCATACCCATTGAATTCCTTCTTGACCAGTAAAGGTCTCTTTTTAATTGGTAGATCTTTAACTTTGATCTTACTGGGTCCTACTACACTTATAGGTACAGCTTTGATCACACTAGGACCTGTTATATCCAGATTGGATCTGGATCTCACTGTACTTTGTGCATCATCCTAGAGCTCTATGATCTCATTGCAATTTACCTCCGAGTAGATATCCTCAACTTCACTTAACAATTGATAGTACCTTGGTGGTGGAGTAGGGTCATCAAGGTCTTCTATTAGTAGATGGTACTATTGCAGGTATGGTTCTCTAAGCATTCTCTAGTTCATAGTACCTTCTGATTCACTATCTTCACAACAAGCCATTCTTTCCTCTTGCACTAACATCAATTTCACAATACACAACCAAGTATAACCTTATTTCATAAATAATAACTAATAATCAACTATATTTCACGTTAGTCATTATAGTATGACCAATAATTATCCAGAACCTTTGCTTTGACACCAAAAAGTGTCACACCTATCTTTAATAACACATAATACCATAATTAAGACCATTCAGGACCATTATTCAAGGCTTAAGGTAAGAAAATTCCATATTTCAAAACTTGGTCCCGAGTTACTATTCACAAAACCTTGAAAACTTTGTAAATTTTGAAAATTCATAACTAATTGTAAAAAAAATCAAAATAAGGTGGTTCCAAATTATATTTAAAGCTTGTATTATTTTATTTAAAGAAAAAATACTCATTGGCATCATGCTCTTACAGAATAGAGTCAAGAAACATGTAAACTTGCACCGTTCATTTGGTCATTTTTTAATTTTTCTGGATTTTAGCCTAACTTTGGAAGGGCATAACTCTTAGCACAAAAATCTAAATTTAATAATCTACCACTTGATTTAAAGCTCAAAATAATATTTATAAGTCTGAAAAACTTTAGGTCAAAACTTGTCTATTTACCCATTATTTTATTTATCACAAAATTTGTCCAGATTCAAGCATTTTTATCTTTCTTGACCATGAATTCTTGATTTTCTTTTCCTCATTTTCATGCTACACAAAGCCAATGATAACAGATCAATACACATGAACAAAAGCACTACATTACAAGCATGTAGGTTTGATTTTGCATTATCTAAAGTCCATTACAAAGTTCATAAATACACAATATAACAATACATGACCAATAGGACCATTCAGCTTCATTGTCCCAACACTAACTCCTTACCCTTGTCCTTGTTTAATCCACCGCCTAGTTAGTGCATAATGTAGCATAGAAAAGAATGAGATTTCATAGAAATCTCAGTGGCAATGAACCATAATTGTCATGCTAATCAAGCTTTACATAATGTTACATGTTACAATGCTTGATGACATTCTCAACTCATGTAGGATTATGTCATGCATTATGCCATGAAAGAAAACAAGCATATAATAACCATATTAACACATCTTTATGCATTTGGCTAAAGCATATCAAGCATAATAAAAAAAAATTTATTACCATAGCATAATTCAACCACCATAAGACAAAACAAACAAGCAACACATACACATTAAGCAAGAAAAACAATCAAATTATAGATTTAATGTACCTCTTGGCCTTGATTCAATTTGGCCTCTTAGGGGTGTAGTGTTATCCTTGTTTTTCTCCACAATACCTATCAATCTAAGCATAAATACAAGCTATGTTATCAACCATTCAAGCTTAACTACAAGCATTTAACCTTAAAACTAATGAAATCCCCTTTTTCCTTGATTTTTGATATAATTATTCCTTCTTTGATTCCATAAATCTCTTGGGCCATTCCTATACAATTTTTCATGTAGAATTCAAATATGAATTCAGATTTGACAAGATCATATTCCTTCCCCTACAACTAATGTTGGTCGAATAGGGTCCTTAATGGATTCACAAATTTCAATTTTGATTTAAATGTTTCCAAACACCTTTTTTTGGTGTTTCCCTATACAAAAACACCTTTTGAACTTATTGGAATCATCAAAAAACATCAAAATAAACTCGTATCTCAAGAACTCAATGTGGCTAAATAGTGTCCTTGAAAGCCCTAACTTGGTTTTCTTCTAAAAATCAATCCAAACACCATTTATGATCATTCCAACTCATTTTTAAGGCTTCTATCCTTCCCTAATCCATATTCAATCTAACTGAATTATGATAGCACATCCACCTTTGATTACAACTTGAATTCTAGCCATAACAAGCATCGTCTAAGGCTCTCTTTTAAGCTCAAGTTTTTAGTTTAGCAACACCTCCCCATGCTTTTCTAATTTTGACCAAATTTTGGTTATTTTAGGGGGCATTTATAGAGAAAAAATATGACCTCCTTCCCGTCACATGTGGCATGAAATCCTACCACTTAAGAGGCCATGTGGCCTTCATCAAGTGCCTTCAATTTTCAGATTTTGCCAAGTGTCTTTCTTCTTAAATTTTCCATTAATTTTTGGGTTTAAATTGGGTTTAAACTTCTTTAATTGTTGGCCTAATATTTTGCAAGACTTTTTGGGCCCTCTTGGGCCAAAATGAAGCCTAAATCTGATCTTAAAAGAGAGAAGTAGTGGGCCTAATCACAAATATTAATTTCTAACCAAAACTTATTATTTTAGTTACTATTTTCAAATATAGTTCTGGGCTTCCAAAAATTGATTTCACTCCATCAAAAAAGTATTTTTTAGTATAAGAAAGCCCCCTAAAAAATTTCAGAATTTATCTCGACCTCTAACTATTTATTTTGAATTTTCCCCAAAACAGGGCTTTACCGATAAGATTTCGGTAATAAATATTCTAAAATTAATTTCTGTATCTCCAAGGCCTAGAATCAATTTTAAAAATTCAAATACATCCTTAGATAATTTTTCCATATTTTTTTAGGAATTATTAAGGTCTATATATATTTAAAATAATTATTTTTGCCCCAATTTCACTATTTTTCTCGAAAAACCTTTGCTTTTAGGAAATTTCATAATAAACTATTTTCATGTTAATTTCACCTCTAGTGTCTGAAATAGGGTTCCAAAACCTCTAATTCACTAATTTTTTATTTTTTAAGGAATTTTCTATATTTTTCTCAAATTTTTCTATTTTGCCCTTTTTAGATCGATAATTTTGAAAACATCAATTCAGACCCTATCTGGATTTTATATCAAAAGTTGTTTTATCCTTTTGTCTTCTTTCTATATTGGCCCTTGACCAAATTTTTAACTTCCAATATCAGGGTTAAATTTTTAGGATGTGACACCAAGTAGTCATTAAAAGATTCATTGGCCATCTCCTTTATTGTGGGGAATTCATCCTCTTTCTCATCCCTCATAGATCGAGAAAAATATTTCAAGAAAAACTGTTTCTTGAACACCTCCCAAGCTATAAGAGATTTTTTGGCTTGGAGGACTAGCCTGGTGTTCCTCCACAAAAGAATTAGTAAGATGGCATGCCAAAAGGTCATAGAGATTAACCAGTGGCCTAAAGAATTAAAAAGGCATAATAAAAAGAAGAACATCTTGAGAAAGTTGAGAGTTAAGAGAAAAGGAAATGTAGGAAGGTGAATGATTCTAGAGTTGACAGAAAGATTGAGAAAGGTGTAAAAGACAGTAAAAAGGGATATGAAAATTAGTCTTAGAGAAATTATCAATGTAGTTGACAAATGAGTGAGGCAATTTTATTTTTTGACTTGATCCAATAGTCCAGAAACTCCTGGAGATTGGAATATGGCTTGAGCAGAGGGAAATTCCAGGGTCACATGGATCCTAAAGAGGTGGTAGAGCACAGTAGCTCCCAACAAGACTTATGGTAAAGTATGATAGCTCCTGAAATCGTGATAAATCAAACCTGAGAAAATTGCTAAGCTATTGAGATATCTCTTTGGGAAATGGGTGACCAAGGATAGTGACCAGGAATGAGTAGTCTTGAGATGAGTTTAAGATACAGAATCTTCCTTAGGTTAATCAACTGGCATAAGGAGAGTATGTCACATTTTACTTTTGTACCTCATTTTATCTCATTTCGAACCATTTGGAATCATTTCTTATGCCCTTAAATTGGAAAAATTTGAACCTTAAATTTTCTTAAATTCGGGTTACTATTCATTGTAACCCTTACAAGGCCAAACTTTGAAAATTCATAACTAATTCTAGAAAAATCCAAATGAGATGGTTCTAAGTTCTATAGAAAGATCTTGACATGCTCTTTAAGGAAAAAACACTGGTTGGCATCCAGAACTCATGCAACAATCCCAGATTTCATCCAAAGTGGTACTATTTATATGGTTATTTTTTAATTTTCTAGAATTTATGCCCAACTTTGGAAGAGTGTAACTTGTTGTAAAAAACTCCAAATTTAATGAAATAGCACTTTTTTTAAAGCTAAAATATAATCTATAAGTCTGTTAAATTTTAGCTTAGTACTCATCCAATTGCATAAAATTTCATTAGCCAAACTTCACCCTTAAAAAAGTCAACTTCTATCCCTTTTAGTATGCCATTCTTGCTCTTTCTTTCCTTTTCCTTCCATATGATCATTCCCATTTCATAACTCATGCTTGAACATGATTCTTTAATCAATGCCCACATGTAAAGCATCCTTGATCATTAATACAATATTCCAACATAGTTTATAATAATACATAACAATTCATAATAATTACAAAACATACACATAAGGTTCAAATAACTCTTATATGGTTCCATAACATAATTTCTTCATGGGAATACCATCTCCTTGCCCTTAGTCACACCACTTGAGGTTCCTATTGATTATTTATACATTGAGAGGAATGAGATTTCATACAAATCTCAGTAGCAAGGAAATCACAATAACAATGTTAAACATGCAAGATATATTACAATCAATTCATAACACATTTCTCTACCTCTTTGCCATATAAACACCATATTGAATCATTCCAAATCAATAAGTTATTGCATTATGCTAAGGCATGTTATGCAAGCAAATTAAACACATTATCATCAAATAATTTTAAATAACATATGGCGTATATTCCAAGGACAATATCATGTAATAATCAAGCAAGTCAACGTTAAAATTGTAACTCCATGCTACCTCTTTTTAATGCACAATTTCAGCCTCCTGTTTTTCTTTGGGTTCCTCCTTGTTCTCTTGCATAATGCCTATCAATTCATGTATAAACACATCTCAAATTACTAATAATCCAAGCATAAACATTAATGTTCAACCTTGAATTCAATTAAACCCATTTTCCTTGATTTTTGACATAGTTATTTCCTCCTTATTTCCATCAATTTCTTGGTCCATTCCTACACAATTTTTCATGTAGAATCTAAATATCAAATCAGATTCAACAAAATCATATTCCTTCCCCTTCAATTCACTTTGGCCAAATAAGTAATATTTATATCCCAAAATTTTTAATTTTGATTCCAATGATTTTAAACACTTTTTCTTGGTGTTTCCCTACACAAAAACACTTTTTAAACTCATTAGAATCATCAAATCATATTGAAACAATCTCTAGCTTTAGAATTTCATAGTGGCTGAATAGGGTGTTTTAAACCCTAACTTTGGTTTTCTTCCAAAATTCAATCCAAACACTCTTTAAACACATTAATTCAAGCTTATATTCAAGGCTTCTATCCTTCCCTAACACATATTCAATTCAGCTAAAAATAGACAGCATAATGACCTGAAGTCACGACTTGAATTTTCAACCAAAACAAGCTTTAAAGTCAACCAAAATCAAGCTTAAACTTACCTCAGTTAATCCTTGATCAAAGATTGATATTTCTTCTTCCAACTGCATGATTAAAGGTCCTCTCTTAAGGTCAAGAATTCTGTTTGGCAGCATCTCCCCTAAGCTTCTCAATTTTGACTGAATTATGCTTAATATGAGGGGGTATTTATAGACCAAAAATATGACCTCCCTCTCCTCACTTGTGGCCAAAAATTAGCCAGCAAAAATGGCCATGTGGCTGCTATTAAATGCTCCAATTTTTTTGATTTGTCTAAGTGCCCTTTTGCTTGATTTTTCCCATTGATATTTTGACTTAATTTAGGCTTAAGACTCCTTAATTGTTGGACTACCATTTGCACAAAATTTCCAGGCCTTTTTGGCCCAATATGAGGCCTAAATCTAATTTAAAAAGGAGGAGAAAGTGGGATCCGCTCATAAATATCAATTTTTGACTAAAACTCACTATTTTGGTTACTATTTTTAAAAATAGTTCTAGGCCTCCAAAAATTCATTTCTCTCCATCAAAAACTCCTTTCTAATATAGGAAAGTCCAATGAAAAAATTCAGAATTTATCTCAACCCCTAACTATTTATTTTGAGTTTTCTCTGAAATAGGGCTTTACTGATAATTTTTTGGTAATTAAATATTCTAAAATTAATCCTTTCACCTCCAGGGCTTGGAAATACTTTTATAAATTCCAAAAAAACCTTAAATAATTTTTCTAAAATTTTTCCAAAGTTATTGAGGCCTCTATATATTTTAAATAATTGTTTCGAGCTAGTTTTTCACTGTCCCAAAAAACCTCTGTTTGCAGAAAATTTTGTAATAATTTACTTTTATGCCGTTTCCATTTCTAGGGCTTCAAATAGGGTTTCAAAATCTCTAATTTATCTTTTTACTATTTTTTGGGAATGTTATGGAATTTTTTTCTAATTTTTCCATTTCGCCCTTCCTAGATCGATAATTTCAAAAATATCAGTCTGAACAAGGGTTGGAGCTTAACTTAAAAGTTGTTCTGCCTCTGAGTCTACCTCACTATTTGAACCTCTATCTAATTTATTATTGACATTCTCAAGGTCAAATTTGGTAGGTTGTAACATAATCCAATTATTAAATCAAATTTAACAAAATCACACTCTATCCCCTGTAACTTGATTTGGCTGAATAAGGTAAATTTAAGGTCCTTAATTTCTATTTCAATGATTTTAAACACTTTTTCTTACTGTTTTCCTACACAAAAATATCTTTTAAACTCATTAGAATCATCAAATCACATTAAAACAATCTCTAGTTTCAAGAACTAGAGATGGTCGAATCAAGGTTAAAAAACCGATCGACATAGTGGTTCAAAGGTTAATGGGTTAGATAGGGATTGGACCGAGGGCAAACCAGTAATAATTAAAATAATAGAATTTAATTAAAATGAATAAAATATTCATATTTAAATATATAAAAAATAATATTTAATCTTATTTAAAGTATGTAAACTATACCCATATTCTTTATGCATATTAAATATTTCTTTCTTTCTTATCCATTTTTTATTCCCTGTGTCTGGCCCACTTTTTTTTCTTTAATTCTCTCTCTTGCTTTGTTACTTGAGTGTCTAACACTCTAACACTGACACTTCTCTTCTTGCCTCGTCCTTCATTTTTGAACTTCCTGCAGCTTCTTCGTCTTCACTCTTCTTTCTTCTTTCTTTTTTTTTTTTTGTGCCTTGTGCATGTGACCATTCCTTCTTCAACATCATGGTCTTGCTTCTTCTGCTTCTTAGCTTCCATGGTTTCTCTCTTCATAGATCTGGTAAGCTCGTATAAAGGAGAACGATGGTGATGAAGTAAAATGACAGTGACTATCCTTTTTCCTTCTCCTTGCCTCCATCTCCTTCCTCCTTTAAATCTGACCTCTGTCCTCCTCTCCCCCTTCTTTATCTTCTCCTTCTTTTAGCCCTTCTTCCTTTAGAAGATCAGATATGGCACTTTCTCTATGGCTTTCTTTCAAACCGAGTAACCTATTCCAACTGGCGGTTACCTGGTTTGAAACCGGTTTTTACCGATTTAATCAGTTTGTTACTTGTTCATTTCAGGTTTGGTTCAACAAGCAAACTAGACTAGACTGAAGACTAGTTCACTGATTTTCTAGTTAAATTGACCGGTCCGGTCCTTTTTTTTTACCTTGGGCCAAATAGGCTTCCTTAAACCCTAAATTTGGTTTTCTTCCAAAATTCAATTCAAATATCAATCAAACATGCTATTCTAAGCTCATATTTATGGTTTCTATCCTTCCCTAATGTTTCCTCATAGTGACCGAAATTGGACAACATGGTGACTTGGATTTCGTCATGAAATTTCAACCAAAACAACCCTTAAATCTAACCAAAATCAAGCTTAGACATACCTTAATGGATTCTTGTCACATCCTAATTTTTAAGCCTAGAAGCCTAGAAAGTAGCCTAAAGAAGGTAGGCTACTAATCCCATTTGAGCAGAAGTCCTAGAGATGCGAAAGAAAGCTAGAACAGGAATAGGGACTAAACTGCAGAGTAAGAAAGTTCCTAGGGGCAAAGTATAAATAAAGTCAAGGGCTCTCAGAGAGTCTCAAGGGCTCAGAAAGGAAAAATAGGTTAGGTGTAGGTCTAAGGTTGAGGTGCAAGCCTCAAAGTGATAATTCAAGAGGTTGAGCCCAAGCAGAGGCAAAACCGTAATTTTAGAAAATTATAGGCCAATAGGGGTAATTATTAAAAGTGTACAAAAAATTTCAAAAAAATCCCAAAAAAATAGGAAATGGAGTATAGACACCTTTTGATGAAGATAAATGATGAAAATACCCCTACAGTAGCTTTAATGAAATTTTTAGTAATTATGGAGGATTAACTAATTAAGAAAAAATGGTCAAAAATTAATTATTGAAAATATTTCAAGGCCTTAGAAGATTGAGAAAAAAAAATAGGGATAATGTGCCTTGGGAATTATATGACATTGTATTAGTAATTTTATTTCCAAATTACCCCTAGTGAAATTATAAGGGAATTTAAAGGCCATTTAAGCTAATCTGAATTTTTACTTGGAAAATTCTAAAGAAATATTTTGAGGATAATTAAATCCCAAGAAAATTTACAAGATATCTCTATGATTAATAAGAGATTATGAATTATAAAGAAGCCTCTTAAATGTTCAAAAACTCCAAAAATGTCTTCCTACGTAAAGAAATTACTTGGTAATTAGATTAGTTTTTTTCTTTACCATTGATAGAAAATTGTGATGATAATAAAGGAGGGCGTTTTGGGAAGAGAAAAATGATAAGAACGCCTTATGGATCTAAAAAATAATAATTACAGTGGCTAAGATACTGTAATTGTAAAATAGAAATTAATTTCAATGCAAAGTATACTGATAAAGCATAAAGAACCTTCTTGACTTTTACTTGGCCCACATTGTGCCACTTGTCAAGCTATGAATAAAGAGGATTTTATGCCACTTTTTAAGCCAAGAATGGAGAGGATTTTGACTCAAATTCAATTTAATTTGGATTTAAATTAAGGATGGAAATTAGTGGAAGAAGCCTTGAGAAGTTAACACCTAAACATGATAATTAGGGTAAACTTGGATGGCAAACAATTAGAGCTTAGCTTATAAATAGCCAACTCCCTCCCACTCACACACACATTTCAGCCAACAAGAGGGGAACTCTTGCAAGTTATTTTCCCTGAAGTGCAAGCAAGGATGAACTATCTACTTTGGTTGCTTAAGCTTGGATATAAGGTTAGTTTGATGTTTTACCTTGTATTATGCTATGTATTCTTGAGTTTTATGGTTAAAAAAATGTTGATTCTTCTAAGGGGAGGTGCTGGCCTAATTGATTCATGAAGAAGGAAGGATGATTTTGGTGTTAAACCTAGTTTAAAGTCATTGATTATAGCTTGATTTGAGTGGTATTGTATTGAAATTAGAAAAACTGTATGATATGGAATCCAAGGGTACTACTGGTTCGGCCTAACCTGAAACTTCCCCTAGGATGTGATTTTGTGAGTTTTGATACTTCCATTGGGTTTAAAATGGAAAATTGTGTAGGGAAAACCTAAGAAAGAAGTTTTAGAAGAATTGGAATTAAATTTGAAAATTTAGGACTTTTGTATCATACCTTTTAGCCAAAACAGTTTGGAAGGGAAGAAATTTTATTTTTATAAATCCAAGCTCATATTTGGATTTTACATGAAGATTTGTGTATGATTGATCAAAAGCCCTTATGGTTGGTAAGTCAAGGGAGTCAAAAGAAAAGCAAGAGGAAAGCTTATGGTACGAGGTTGTACACTTACCTATCTTATGTGCTTGATGTTTATACTTGTTGTGCTGATCTGCATGATGCTAATTGTGATAATATGAGCTATGTATGAGTGACGCATGTTTTGTCTCTTGAGAATTTTGTGGCCATGCATGTAGTTGGAGACATTAAGCATAAGTTTAGATCACTAAATTAGCATAAAGATAATCAAGCAAGCATATCATACACTTACATTCATCTTACATATATTGATGGTATTATTTGCTATTAAGATTCCTCTAAATCTCACCCCTCCTTTAACCAATTATAGTAGGTCTAATGATGAGGAGAAAGAATACATGAAGAAAGGCAAGACGATGGAAGCAAAGAAGGTGGAGAATTCCTATGTATTATAATGTGATGCTGGAATTCGCTAGTAATGTAATTATTTTGTAAGATATGCCTAACATGAAATGTGATGTAATGTAATGATGTATGATGTTAATGGCATGTAATTTAAAGTATAAGATTAAATGGTGAACCATAGGGCTAGTTTATGCATGCTTTAATTAAGGAAGAATTAAAAGTAAGAAGCTAATGAAAGATAAAACGTAGGTCCTAGCATAGTGAGTTTACAACTCCGGTTTGACCTAGAAAATGGTCAAATCTGATCATAAAATTTGCTAATCCTATAGTTCACATCCCAAGCTTTAAAAGCATAGTAGTTTGCCTTAATTGGATATGTACATTAGGAGATACGAATTATAGAAGTTGAGACAGAGAATCTAGAAGTTCCAGAATTGACCAAATAAACAGTAAAGTTCAACGAATAAACTATATGAATTGGTCAAGGAGAAGTCTAGTTTCATATTTTATTACTTATAGAGAATTGAAATAGCTTTAAATATAATTTTGAACCACCTCAATGCAATTTTTATGGAATTAGTTATGAATTTTCGAAGTTAGACCTATAATCTCGAATTTAAACAGTGAACAGTAACCCGAGAACAAATTGTCAATTTTCAATCTACAAGCTTGTTTCCAATCTGCTTGAACTGTAATGCTTTCGAATGCATCATTAAAGGGGTTTAAGGAATAATGTTTTAATTTTGGCTTGAAGCTTGATGATTTTCCCTTGTTTTGGAAGGTTTTAGGTGCTGTTTAAGGTTGAGATTTTGGTTGGACAGAATTTTCTCTCTTTCTCTCTATTTTGGCCCAATTTCACATATTTAGGGGGGATATTTATAGACCTTACAAGCCAACCTTAATCCCCTCCAAATGGCCTCATTTTCTGCCATTAAGGGGACATATGTCCCTCTTCCTAACTCTTGAATTTTAGCTCATGCCAAGTGTCCCTTGTTCTTGATTTTTTTTCCTTATGTATTTTGAGCTTAAATTGGGCTTAAACTCTCTTTGAAGAGAGATCATGGGCTACATGAATTTAGTGGGCTTTCTTAGTCCAAATGAAGTCCAAAACTGATTAGAAAGGAAAGGGAAGTGTGGCTTAATCACAAATTATCAATTTCTAACCAAAACTCACAATATTGGTTATTATTTCCAAAAATAGTTTTAGGCCTCCAAAGATTTATTTCTCTCCATCAAAAATTCCCTTTTAATATAGAAAAATCCTCTAAAATTTTTTTAGAATTTATCTTAACATCTAACTATTTATTTGAATTTTCTCCAAAATCAAGTATTACCAATAAGATTTTGGTACTAAATATTCTAAAATTAATTCTTGTACTTCCAGGGCCTAAAAACAATTTTATAAATTCAAATAAATCCTTAAATAATTTTTTCATATTTTTTTAGAATTATTGAAGCCTCTACATATTTAAAATAATTATTTCTAGCTAATTTTTCACTATTTTTTTTCCAAAAACCTCTGTATACAGAAAATTGTGTAATAAGTTATTTCATACTATTTCCATGTCCAGGGCCTCAAATAAGGTTCCAAAACCTCTAATTTATGCTTTTAATATTTTTTGAAATTTTCTACAATTTTGCCTCAAATTTTCCTATTTTATCCTTCTTGGACCGATAATTTCAAAAATACTAATCCGGACCTTGTCTAGGTTTTATGTCATGCATGGCTTCATCAGCTAGTCTACTTTCCCTATTGGCTATTGGCTTAATTTTTCATTCCCATTATTAAGGTTAAATTTTGCAAGATATGACAAAATATGGCTGCGGCAAACAATTCCAGAATCAATACTCTTTGTTCTCATGTCATGTAATCCCTTTGTCTTCAATCTTGGCTTTAATTCCTAAGTATTCTATAATGAAAGGGGATTGAAGTTGATAAGGCTAAAATTGAAGTTATTTCCTCACTTCCTTACCCCACCCATCTTAAAGACTTAAGATCCTTCTTAGGGCATGCAGGGTTTTACTGGCGATTTATTAAAGATTTTAGTAAAGGTTCCCTACCCCTTTCTACTTTGTTGAAAAAAGATGTGGAATTTAACTTTGATGACAATTGTAGACATGCCTTTGATACTCTTACATCTATGCTTGTTTCACCTCCAATTTTAATTGCACCTAACTGGGATTTACACTTTGAACTATCATGTGATGCTTCTGATTTTGCAGTGGGTGCCATGCTTGGTCAAAAGGAGGAGAAGCAATCCAGTGTCATAGCCTATGCCTCTAAAACACTTGATCCAGCTCAAGTCAACTATACTACCACCGAGAAGGAGATGTTTGCTATCGTGTTTGCCTTAGATAAATTTTGGCAGTATCTAATCAAATCTCGAGTGGTTGTGTTTACAGATCATGTGGCTGTCCGCTATCTACTCAAGAAGCCACAATCTAAGCCAAGACTAATAAGGTGGGCTTTGCTTCTGTAAGAGTTCGATATTGAGATAAAAGATCGAGCTGGGACAGTGAATCAAGTAGCCGATCACCTAAGTAGGCTACCAGAGGACACAAGAGGAGTAGACTCTTCTGAACTCACTTGTGATTCTTTTCCTGATTCCGCTTTATGTGATTTGGTTGTTAAAGAGCCTTGGTATGCTGATATTGTCAATTTTCTCATGACTGGAATCACCCCTCCTTTTATGTCTAAATTTCAGGCACATAAGCTTCAAAGCGAGTCCCGACACTATATATGGGATGCACCTCATCTTTGGCAAATATGTAGTGATCAAGTTATTAGGAAGTGAGTGCCAAATGAAGATTTCAAGCCCATCATTTCAGCTTACCATTCCATGGTTTGTGGGGGTCATTTTAGTGTAAGGAAAACATCTGAAAAAAAATCTTAGATTCGGGATTTTATTGGCCAACCCTTTTTAAAGACTCTTTTGCATTTTGTCGGTCTTGTACAAATGTCAACATTTTGGAGGGTTAGGAAAAAGGCATGAGATGCTTCAATAGTCTTTATTGTTTTTCAAAATCTTTGATGTTTGGGGTATTGATTTTATGGGACCCTTTCGTTCATCGTTTGGTTTTGTATATATTTTGTTAGCTGTAAATTATGTGTCCAAATGGATAGAAGCGATATCTTCTAGAAAAGATGATGCCCAAGCTGTTTCAAAATTTCTTAAATCAAACATTTTCTGTAGGTATGGGATCCCTAAGGTTGTAGTAAGTAACAGGGGTACACATTTCTGTAATAGGATTGTAGATAATCTGTTTTCAAAATTTGGTGTCACTCATAAAGTCTCCACTGCCTACCACCCCCAAACCAATGGTTAAGCTGAAATTTCAAATAGAGAGGCGAAGCACATACTAGAGAAGATGGTAAAGCCTTCTAAGAAAGACTGGAGTTTATGTTTAGAAGAAGCATTGTGGGCTTACCGGACGGCATAAAAATCACCTATTGGCATATCCCCTTACCGGTTGGTTTTTGGGAAAGCTTGTCATTTACCAGTGGAACTTAAGCACAAGGCCTATTAGGCAGTTAAGCAGTATAACATGAATATAGAGTCTGCCAAAAAGGAAAGGAAGTTGTAACTGCAAGAGTTTAAGGAGCTTAGACTTAAAGCCTATGAAAACTCCAGATTCTACAAGGAGAAAACAAAGTTCGTGTATGACTAGGGAATCCTACGGAAGTACTTCAAAGAGGGCAACCAAGTATTGTTGTATAAGGCCCGGTTCACTTTCAAGCACCAGATGGGACGGGCCCTACACGATCATAATAGTGCACAACTTTGGCATGGTTGAGCTTTTGCATGGGGAGATTAGAGCCAGACTCAAAATCAATGGCCATCTATTGAAGCTCTATCATGAGAATCAAAAGCCTCCTTAATTCCAAGGTTATTTCTTTCCTTCACTCATTTACTGACTTTTGCCCTATTATTGCTTGTGATATATTCTGTGCATTCGTATGCTAATTGAGTGTTGAGGAGAAACTGTCTCAGTAGTATAGTTTTAGTGTAGTCAGTTATTTTCCTGTTCAATAAGATTCCCTTCTTGGTTTTCATTTCTGCTCTTTCTCGCTATGTGCTTAATTGTTATAGTGCGGCAAATTGTTAAATTAGCTTATTTTGATTCATAGAGAAAGTTTGTTACTCTATTTTGTGTGTTGTGCTGCCTTATCATGTGTTTATTAAGCACCTGTTAATCTCATTTTGTACACCTAAAAAGTTTCTGAAGTATCCAGCTGCCTCCTTTGTTTTTGTGTTTTGTTCCTTTGATGCTATGTTGTTTATGTTGTTTTCTAGGTGTCTCTAGCTACTTTCGTCGTGGCAAACTTCACCCTTCGCCACGGCGAAGTTGACCAGCTTCTGTTTATTGCTTTTGGTGAACTTTTGCCGTGGCGAACTCCATATTTTGCCACGGCGAAGCTTATCCAGTTCTGTCTCTCCCTCTTGAGATACTTTCGCCACGGAGAACTTATGGTTTCGTCGTGGCGAGGTCCTTTTTCTTTCCTTTCTTTTTGTCTTGAGAAGGTCTTGGGAATGTTTCGCCGTGATAAACTCAAACCTTCACCGCGATGAAACCCCGATTTCTACGCAGAACGTTTTATTTAAACCCTATTTTTTGGTGTCAAATTACCTATTTGCCCATTGTAACTGCCTACCCATTTAATTCCCTTAACTCCTTTTTAGTCCTTTCACCTTCCCTTAACCTTTAATCCCCCTGTATTTCCCCTTCGGTTTCATCTTCACGCAAAACCGTCAGCTCACCCCTTTTAGCATCCGCAACCAGCGCCTCTTTCCCTTTCCCCCTCCTCGCCTACCTTTTTTCTTTTCCATCTTCTCCAGTGTTTGGTTACCTCTCATCCTTCGTCTGCCCTACTGTCTGCCATCCTCTTCTCGGTTATCTTCCATCCCGGTGGTGATTATCATTTTCAGTTCCATCCTCTTTTGCGTAAGTGTCTTTTCTTTTTCTCTGCCAGTTTTTCTTCTTTCTTTCTTTTTCAGTTAATTCTTATTTGTTTAGTTCCTTTGGTTGGTTGTTTAGTTGGGTTCTTTTTGCTATCAATTTTCAGTTATGTAGCTCTTAGTCTATCTAATGATTCATGGTGCGTTTTATTTTTTAGTGATTTCCTTACTCAATTTTGAAAGTTTTTGGTAAATTAAAAACCTATGAATCATTACATAGCCATTTGCTATTGCCTGAGTTGTTAATTTTGGTTTTTTCTGGGGTAGTTTTAGTGGCTGTCTGTTTGGTCTTTGTTTTGTTTGTTGTGTTTAGAGTATGCCTCGTGCTAAGAACCCTGTGCCTGTGTCTGACTTTGATTCTGGTGATGAGTATACTTTTGAGAAGTTGTATAACAAGATTGATCGAGACCTCTTCTCAAGGAGCGACCTTTTTCCTTAGACCCCCTAGATTACCCTTTTGTCCGCTAGCTCCGTGCATCCCAATTGATCGGTTTAGTCCAGGAGCGTTCTATGGGCAATGACGCTTTTGTTCACCATTTTTACACTTATGCCCAATTCCATGGTTCCATGATCATTGACTTTCGTAATGTCCATATCCACCGTTCTTTTACCACTGAAAACATCCGCTTCTATTACCGCCTACCTCCTTGTCGCCATTCTGGTTATTCTACATACAGAGATAACTATCCTTTTGACAATGTTCTCCAAACCCTGTGTCATAAGGGTGCCACTTGGCATCGCCCCCATACTACAAAGCAATACCTTAAGCGATCCGAGTTCTGACCTGAGGCTCGTCCTTGGCTGTAATTTGTCTGCAACAACTTAGTACCCACTACCCACCTAGCCAATATTCCTGAGCGCCAAGCCTTATAATCTACCTTCTCATGACTGGCCACTCATTTGATATAGCTGACACCATCTACTGAGCTCTCTATGATGCCATCAACACCCCCAAACTCACCAACAACATCATTTTCCCCCACCTAGTCACTGACCTTTTTCGCGTTGCCAATGTCTCTGAGTACAACAATGACAGCTGCTTTGAGCCAGCCCCCTTGTTTCGATATGACCCCCTTAAGTAGCCTGTCATTGGACCACCTGTACCCATCCAACCTATTTATGACATTAGAGCAGCCCATGTAGTTGGTGCACCAGCCTCAGAAGCCCAAAAAGGCCAACAAGGCAAGGAAGATCAAGAAGCCCCTGAACCTATCACCTTAGACACCTTGGCTGATGATATCGATGAGCTGGCAGAGTGTGTCCACCATTTGTGTCACACCTTACCATCGGATCCACTTAGGATTTAATTAAAACCATTTTAGACCACATTGGATGGTCTTGGGCTCAAAAATCCATGAAAAACGCTGATTTTCAGATTTTACTGTTATCGAGTAAAAATCCAGTTTTCTGGCCCAACTTCACAAATTCATAACATAATCTAGAAAAATCAAAATGGAGTGGTTCAAAATTCTATAAAAAGATCTTTGAATTCATTTTCAAGGAAAATAATCTTATGAACCAATTCTATTTGAAAAGTTATCAGGTTTTTGTGAAATTCACCTCTATCCATTTGGCAAAAATCCTTTTTCTAGATTCTGAATCTTAACTTTGAAAAATCGTGTAGTTGGCCAATTTTAACATGCTTCCTATCAATTTGAAGCTCAGGACGTGAAATTTAAGCATACCAAATTTTGTTTGGAAATTTGTTTGGTAAAGTAATAAAACGTGGCTCTAAATTAACATCCTGCTTAGAGATTACGACACCAACCATTGATACTTATACATAACCAAATGTCCACAAATTTTTATGGTGTGACACCATAATTTAGCCTCCAATCTATAGCTTGCACTTGGGAGTTTCAGGCTCTAAAATTTTGGCTTATTTGGGGGATGAGATTTTAAGAAATCCCAGTAGTAAGATCAATCAACAAAAACATTAACATGCACCAATTACAAGCATTCCAACCTTTTGCTATTAATAGGTAACTACTTTACCTCATACATGTAGCACTCTAACATGCAATAGCCAAGGCACATAAAGCAAGGAGTATAGCTAAACAATCATCATCATCATCATCATTTAGTTCAACCACATAATAGCACATGAAATTGCATAGTAATCAATGCAACGCTCAACATTAAGGTTAATTAAATCTTACTACCTTAATCCAATGCTCTTTGATATTTTTGTTCTTCTTTCTTGATTCCACAAATGTCAAATCCTAACATGGCAATCCATAAAAAGGAAACAAGAATATCAACCATTCCACATAAGAATCAATAACATAACTCAAGTAACTCCTAAACCCCTTATAGCTTCCATCTTTGTTTTTGAATTTTTAGAGTTGGTTTCCATAAACCCTAAAAATTCCCTCTTGACTCCCTCTTATATGATTTTTCATGTAGATTCCAAATATCTACTTGGATTTAACAAAATAAATTTCCTTCTTTCAGTTTCAGGTTGACAGAACCACTATGGTTCACTTTCCAAAAATTGCAACTTTGATTATATGGCTTCCAACACTTGTTCTCTAGGTTTACCCTACACTATTTTTCATTTTAATCATAATGGAAGCCTCAAAACTTTGAAAAACATATCCTAGGGTTCAGATCTTGCTTTGGCCGAAATGAACTTTAAGAGAGAGATCAAAGAAAACACTTCAAAAACAACCTACAACCACTTGTAACCACTAGGATCTATCATACGTTGAAGTGTTCTAGCAAGATTGAACCATAAAACTTCCTCTTCTACAATATATATATTTTGGCCAGCATCAAAAGAGAAGGGAAACTATGATTTTCAACCATACAACTCAAGCAATCAAAGCAAGGAACACCTTAGAACAACTTACCAAACTTGAATCTTAGTTGGATGATCAAAGTTGCTCCCTTTCTCTTGATTTTCTTCATCAAATGCTCTCTTTTTCCCTCTCTTCTTGTCTTGGCCAAAATACTAACTAGATTTAGGGGGAGGAAGAGCTCATTAATGTGCACAAAATATCCCACCAACTATCATTAATGATTTGCCAAGTGTCATAAGCCTACTTAATCTTAATCCTCTCTCTTGATTAACTTAAATCATAATGTAATTTAGTTCCAAAGTCAAGATCCTCTCCATTGGTAGCTTGATACTTGGAAAGCTTTAATTACCATCCATTGAAGGCTTTAGAAGTGGCAACTTACGGGCCAAGTAAAGTGCAAGACTCTGATTAACACTTTATCGGTGTACTTTTACTCTGGGTTTAATTCTTTTCTATAATTACAGTGCTCTCACCTCTATAATTATTTTTTGTCAGATCCATAAATTATTTTTCTCATTTTTATCTTCCTAAATTGCCCTCTTTGTCTCAAATTTAATTTCTCAATAATTAAATAAAAAGGAAAACTATTTTCCTTCTCTTTAGTGATTTTTCCTCTTTTCAAAGGAATTGAGAAAAATCTTGGATACTTGAGGGTCTTCTTTTAATTCAATAATCTCTTATAATTCCTTGGGATATCATAGAAATTTTCTTGGAATTTTATACTGCTTAAAAATATTTATTTGGAATTTTCCAAATAATGGACCTTAAACTAGCTTAAATCACCCTTAAATTCCTTGGTAATTTCTCTAAGGGCAGTTTGGTCATAAAACCAATTTTATAATCCCATATAATCCTCAAGGAATATTGTCCTTATTTTTTCTTAATTTTCTAAGGCTTGAAAATATTTTTCCATAATTATTCTTGACCAATTTTTCTTAATTAGTCAAACTTTTCATAATTGACTTGTAAAACTATAATAATTATTTTTCACTAAAATTCTTCTATTTCTCCTTGTCACTTTTGACCCTTAATTATTTAGGAATATCTCTATTTCTAAATTTCATATTACTGGATGTGACAAGTATCACACCTAGCATTATGGTAAATAGAAATAAGAAATATTCTCAAATTATTGAGGATTAAAAATGATAAGAAGAAGTAGAAGAATTTGATGAAAAATAATTATCATAATTTTCTAAGCCAAATATAGGAATTTGACTAATTAAGAAAAATTGGTCAAATGTAGATAAGGAAAAATATTTTCAAGCCTTGGAAAATTAAGAAAAAAATAAGAATAATATCCTTTGAGAGTTATATGAAATTATAAAGTTGGTTTTATGACCAAATTACCCTTATAGAAATTATAAGAGAATTTAAGGGTGATTTAGGCTAATTAAGGGATTTTATTCGGAAAATTTCAAATAAATATTTTTAAGGAGAATAAAATTCCAAGAAAATTCTTATGAGACTCCAAGGAATTATAAGAAATTATGGAATTAAATGAAGACCCTCAAGTATCCAAGATTTTTCCAAATACTTGTGAAAAGTGGAAAAATCCCTAGAGAGGAAGAAATTAATTTTTCTTTTTATTTAATTATTAGAAAATTAATTTTGAGGCAAAGAGGGAAATTTGGAAAGATAAAAATAAGGAAAATAAATTAAGGACCTGACAGAAAATAATTACAGAGACCAAACTACTGTAATTATAGAAAGAAAGTTAAACTCAGAGCCAAAGTATACTGATAAAGCAAGACTAGTGTCTTGCAAACCAAATAGATCACATTGAGCCATGTGTCAAGTTCTTGATAGAGAGGATTTGAACTTGCCAAGTGTCACTCCTCAAATAGAGAGGATTTTGACTTTGGTAATTAATTTCTTTTGGATTTTGTTAATTAAGAAATAGAAATTAAGATTAAAGGGGGTAATGACACTTGGACTCTCATTAAAGATGGTAGTTGAGATATTTTGGACCATTAATCAAGCTCATCTTCTCGCGTTTTCAGATGCATGTTTCGGCCAAGGGAGGAATGGAGAGAAAAGAGAGAGTTTTGAGGAAGAAACAAGAGAAAGCTTGCACCTTTGACCATACAACTAAGGATTTAAAGTTAGTTCTTGGTTCTAGATGGGTTTTTGCTTTGTTGTCTTTCTTTTTATGGTTAAAAAAAATCTGTTCTCCTCTCCTTTTTATGCTGGCCGAACTGATTGTTTAGAGGGAAAGGGAGTTTTGTTCATCACACTTACTAAGACACATCAAAACATGTTGACTCCTAGTGGTTGCAAGTGAGTACAAGTTGTTTTGAAACATTTTTCTTGGTTGTATCTTTAAATGTTCATTTCGGCCAAGATGATGACTGAATCCTAGGATGAGTTTTTCAATGTTTTAAGGCTTCCATAATGCTTAGAATGAGAAATGGTGTAGGGTAAACCAAAAGGAACAAGTGTTGGAAGCTTTAAAACAAAGTTGTAAATTTTTGGGTCAAAACCCTCTTTGGTTCGGTCAAGGGTAGCTGAAAGAAGAAGATTTATTTTCCTAGATATAAACACATATTTGGAATGTACATGAAAAACCATGTAGGAATGAGTCAAAAAGCAATTTTTAGGGTTAAAAGGAAACAAGCTCAAAAATAGTGCACAAAGAAGGGAGCTTTAAGGAGCAAGAGTCATTTTTTATTTATATTCTTGCTTTTTCTTGGTTGGTTAATGATTCTTGCTGCCCTTTTTGATGGGTTGCATTGCTAAGGTTTGATATTTGTGAAGGAAAAAAGGAGAAAGAAAGAAACCTCAAGCTTTTGGAGCAAGGTAGCAAGTTAAACCTAGCTACTAACACTAATTTGGCATTATTAATTATTGCATGATTATTTGCTATTATGTGGTTCAGCTTTCTTGATTATAATGTGGCTGCTCTTTGTACTTTCTGCTTTGGCCTTTGGATGATTGAGTTTACCAAATGATAAGCATGCTAGTTCACCAATAGTAGTTAATGTAGTTATACATGTTGATGCTGCTTGTTGGTGATATAGTTGGTTAATTTGCTATTGGGATTTCAATGAAATCTTATTCTACAAATGCAATCTAACATTTTTGGGCCTGAATCCTCCAAGGGAAAGCTTCAAATTGAAGGTTAAATTGTGGTGTCTTGCCACAAAATTTCGTGGATCTTTTTGGATATGTATATATTATACTAACAGTGCTATAACACACTGACACTGCCTCGTTCACATGACTTTTTGATTAAGCTCCTGAACGCGTTTAGTCACAAAATTTGGCATGATTATAAATAATGTCCTGAGCTTCAATTTGATAGCTAACATGTTAAAAATGGCCAAGTATATGATTTTTGTTGATTTTTCAAAATTAAAGGTCAGAATCTGGAAAGAAGGGTTTTTGGCAAATGGATAGTGTTACCTTTACAAAAACCTGACGCTTTTTCCTAAGGAATTGGATCACAAGATTATTTTTTCTTGAAAGCGAACTTAAAGATCTTTAAATATAATTTTAAACCACCTCAATTGGATTTTTGTGGAATAATTTATGAATTTTTGAAGTTGGGCCAGAAAAACTGAATTTTTACCTGATGAACAATAAAAACCCGAAATTTAGCTTTTTTTGATCAAAAGTGAGTCCAAGACCATCCAATGTGATCTAAAATGGTTTTAAATGCAACCTAAGTTGATAAAATAGTAAGGTGCGACAACAAGTTGCATGTCACACTCCTCCAAGAGATGAAGAGGTAGAAGGACCGCGACGCTCTTTATGATCGAGATCGGCATTACTGCCGTAGTATGGATGCTTTGATTGCTGATCAGTTGACCTTCCTCCTACCTCTTAAGGAGGATGACCCTCAAAGTGGAGCCGGGACATCTGGAGCAGGCACTTTTAGTACAGGACCATCTGGGTCTGGGGTGGATGATACTGGGATGCATCAGTAGTTCTTTATTTGTGTGCTTTGTTTCTTATTATTTATTTCTGTTTTGAGCCGGCATTGCTGGATACTTGTTAAGCTTTTTGGTGTTTTCATTACTTTGATGGATTAGATGCTGGTTTACCTGTTTGGCTACTGATGGCTTTTTTTTATTTTGCTGTTTCAATTACATTGATCCCCTCCGCTATTTTCACTTCCGTTTTGTTTTGCTTGCAACCTGTCACCCTTCTCCCTCCTCTTTGTAAATTCGATGTGTTGTGCTTCAATTTAAATTGGACTTCACAACTTCCGGTTCACTTGTTGATTAGTTTGCATGTATCGATTTAAACATTGATTAGCAAATACCTTATCATGCATCCATTCTGACTCTTTAGGTGTTCTAGAACAAATAAACTGTGGCATTCTTAAAGTCATTACAGTTAACTTTCAGGGAAGTTTGAAAATTGCACTGCATTCTGTCTATTTGTCAAGGTTTGCCGCGGCAAACTCCTTCTTTCGCATGGCAAAACACTTCTTTCTCAACTATTTTCACTTCTCGGCCATACTTCGTCGCCACCAATCTATGATTCCAAACCCTTATTTCCCAAACACAAGCCCAAACACCTTACCATTGCCAACCTCTTTGGACCTACACTTTGAGTACATGCATGCAAATTCTTTTTGTTTAAAAAACAAAACAAAACAAAAAAGAAGTGAGAAAAGCCAAAGAAAGAAAGAAATTTAAAAAAGAAATTTTTACTATTATTGGCTCCTTTCTTCAAGAAGGTTTATGTTTATTGCATGGATAGAATAATTGTTATGCTTGTACTCAATTTCACTTTCTCTTTTATTCCATCCATTTCACTTGACCATCACTAAAATTTACCAACCCTAAGTCCTCTTGATTTGCAATTTGTGGTTCTTGTGGTGGAGAGGTAGAATTATTACAAGCCTGTAGTAGAGATTAGACTGAACAGACTTAGAGTGAAATAATCCCAAGACAAGTGAGTTGAAAGCTAAACACATATCTTTGAGATAAATCTCTTTTGCTCAATATTTTGGATTAAATGTCCATAGTGTTTACTTTCTTAGCATATCTTTGCTTTACCATTGTCAATATCCGTGGGAATTTCTTAACTAATCTTCTACTATCATCTTTAAGCATGTTAATATTTCTTATTGCACTTGTATCTTTTTGAATCATTTTTGAGCTTTGTCCAGGAGTACAAAGGTCTAAGTGTGGGGGAATTTGATTGAGCTCAAATTGTTTATACTATTTGATGACATTTTCCATATTTTTGTTACACTTTTTGGCTCATTTTAATGATATTTGTGCTTAATTGATATTGAGGGTCTTTGTTCTGAGTTAGTATTATTTGAGGGTAAAATTGTTGAAGGGAATTGAAAGATGACGAGCAGCAGAAAACAACTTAAAATTTTAAAACTTTCAATCCCTTGCCCGGATCTACCGATCGTGTTTAAGTCAAGTAGTAAGAAGCATTACCTTCGGTGTTTGATTTCTTGGTGGCTCGGTGATTCCGCCGTTCAGGATGCCTCTGCTCACCTCCTTTTTCGTTCGAAGTCGACAACTCCGGTCGGCTTTCTCTACCGGTATCCACACGAATAGCTCTCAATCTCGAACGACGTGCTAGCATCTTTGTCCGTCTAGGGTTTTCAAAAATCCGTCCTCCCTTCTCTCTTTTGGCCGTCTCTTATCTGCAAGTGCTTTCACTCTCACTCACTCAAACCCTAGCTCCCTAATATCAAATATATAGGATGCTATAGGTATTATGAATGATATTTAATTTCAAAATTAATCCTAAATTAATTCCAAAATTAATACAATATCAAATATTACATAATCAGATAAGAGAACAATTAAATAAATATGGTTTATATTAAATCCGTCTCACAGATTTAATTCACCTATTTGTTTAATTCAAAAATAAAGATATGACGGAATTAATTTACATAGATCTAATTTATCCTTATAAATTAAATCTAACAATTAATATCTGTTATATTTATATAATATATATATATACGAATATATATATATACACACACGTCCACCCTATATTATTCATTGAATCTGGACATATCTTAGATTCAATGAATCTGGACATCATAACTCGTGTTGGGCTATTTTGTGTGCGACCCTGTAAGCCCATATGAAGTTGGCAGTGGGCCATTAACTATAATGACTCACAAGTCGTAAGCGGTCTCTAGCAAGACATCACGACTATCCAAAACATATGAGGATCATTGAATGATGCAACCTTTCATACAACCATATCACGTCCCTTTTGTCACACGACATTTTGGTCATGGATGAGGCATGGAGAACGTCATCCTCCTATTCATGACCGTTACTTTCTCAATCCCTGAGTAGTCTGAATATAGAAACGGAACTACCTTTCCATTATAGTATGGCCATACATTTCTCAGACTCACTCATCGAGGGCCCCAGTAATATCTCTCTACGAATGTGAGGGACAAATTCCATCTTGACCATTCACATTCCTCCGCATGAAAAACCATTAAGCCTGAACATAATCTTTATGATCACCCGGTCAAAAGTGGCTTTTGACTAGGTCAAAGCTGAGCTTTTCTCATGTAGGAATCCATGATGATCTCAGGTCAAAGGGCACAGTGACATGGTTTGTATATGAGAGAAGCTTATGACTTAACCCATGCAGCTCTCTCATAGCGGGTCGGTCCAACACCTTGTACTCTTACATGTGCCTATGACTTTAATTTATATCTCTATATATCTTTAAAGTCATACTGGTCTTATTTCATCTCTGCTCCCACATAGATGACCAACCAGGGACATTTAGGATAAACCATGAGTTATCCAAGGATAGTCATCACAGTAAACATACAAATAATATGATAACGTAATTAATAAATTCATAAATCAACAATGTTCATAGCAAAATGATTGGCCCCTAGGGCAATATTTCCAACAATTGTCATATTTGTTTATTAATTGGATTTAATTGATTTCTGGGACAATCAATACCTCAAACCATTTCTTTTTATTTTAGGACACTTAAGAAGAAGAGCCAAGAGTGAAGATCAAGGAAGTCCAACACACAAGACGCAATGACGCCTCTGCCAGGTTTCACCGTGAACAACTTCTGTCTTCATCGCGGTGAAGACACCACATCAGCAGAAGTCCTCTCGGCCAAGGTTCACCGTGGGAAACCCCTCGAATCAGCAACCCAGACCCGAACCATTTTCAGAGATTTTACCTACCCATTCTCATAAACCGACCTAGTACACCCCATTACCGGTTGAGAAACCCTATTTTCGTGTAAGTGACATCATTCACTGATACCACAGCCTCCATCTCTGTTCTCTCTCATCTTTCTCTCATCTAACCCTAATTTCTTCCATTTCATTGCCAAACCTCCATCATGGGAAGCTCAGATTCATTCCTAGTTGAGATGCTTCAGACTTTTATGAGTGGCTAGGTGTTTTCTTTCCTCTTGAAGGTGTAGCAATGGCTGGAGTTCAATGAGCTAAGAAGGGGAGTAGTTTAATCCTAGTCCAGCTATGAATTTATGAGTTTCTAGGTTTAAGATTTGTATTTTATAGTTGAACTACTTGATTATAGTTGTAATCAACTTTGGATTTTTATTTGTGTAGTGGATTGGTTTTTATAGAACCTTGAGCTTAAATATATGAAGTTTCATATATGTTAGTTGTAATCTTTTGATTCTTTCTACTCTGACACTGTTGTGTTTTGATATTGAGTGATTTTGATTGCATTTGACCTGTTGCATTAATCAATTTTTCTACACACACTAAGAGCACTTAACAGAATCTTAAGGAATGGAGTTCATTTATTAAGATTCTGGACTTAAAGAGTACTTTAAGGTCTATCATTTCGAAACTTAGTGATTTCTACTCCCATATCAATTGATTTTGAACTATGACAGCCTGAGCACACTTTCAAGAGGAACTTCATCATTATTTGGTTATTGTCCACCAACATTCATTACCTATTTCCCTAAAATCCAAAAATATTTTGTTTACCATTCATTCAATTTACTTAATGATTTTGAAAAACCAAAACTCCCTTGTTTATATTCAAGTTTGCATTGCATGACATGTAAGCTAACTTAGGTCCATTTCGCTAAGGCTCTGTTTAAGTGAGACGACCTGAGGTTACACCCTATAGTATAATCCTTGGATAAAAGTTTTGATTTAACCTCTAAGTTCTAGAACAGGTTTTGAAAATCAAATGCTATGAAAAGTACAAGCTATATGCAAAAAGAAAACCAAAATCAAGATCTTTGTTTATATATCTCAAAATTTTTATGTAATGCAAAATCTATTATGCACAATGGAAAAATATAATCTAAGAGGCTCACAAATCCCCAATCAACCAAAGTTGACAATTAACTAGCCTAAGGAACCAATTTCTTAGCTCCCCAGTAATGGTGCCATTTGATTTGACCATGTCATTACACTTAGGATCAAATGCAAGAAATTTATAACCGAATCCAAGAGATGTAGTATAGCAGTGCAATCCAGGTCATGTTTACTTTTAGGAGCCTTTATTGATGACCTAAGCTAGACTAAATGCCATGCCATGCAATGAAAGGGGTTTAGGTTTTAAAGATTTAACTTGAATTGTGACTAAAGTATATGCAATGAAATTAAACCTAAACTACCATATTTTTTGATTTTTGATAGAATGATGATAGAATGGAAATGGATGATAGGAAACATCTTGAAAATGGTTTTGATGGCAATCATAATTTACTTAAGATATTGGGAGTTTCATAAAATCATTAGGTTTTCTTTTATAACAACCTCAATTACCCATTGAGTCCAATGTTTAAATCAATGAACTTCATTAATGAAAACATTGTTAAGCTCTCCTAATGTGCAATTTGAGAATGATCAATGCAATTGGCTTAATGCAACCCAGAATCAACTCAATATCAAAACATAACCATGCAAGATATGAGAGAATCAAGAGGATTACAAAGAGATATATATGCAACCACATATATTGAAGCACAAAATTCAACATTAACCAATTCAACCTACAATTATAAATCATTAAACAATGATTATTGCAACAATCCAAGTGTCTAACTAAGAATTTACAAATCCTAAGAGTTAGGAAGTCATAAATACATAGCTAAACACTCAAGATTGAAGCTAAACTCCCTTTTGAAGCTTGGAAACTCATGCCACTCCACCATCTTTAAGAGGGTGGAACCTTAGCTCTCCATAGCATCAACAATAGCTCTAACCAAAGTGAAATCTTCAGCCATAGTAGCTAAGAGTAAAAGGAAATGAGGTGGGATGAAGAAAAAGTGAAGAAAATGGATGGGGAAGAAGGTGGAGATAGAGAGGCAAGAAGATGAGAGAATAGAGGTGTTAAAGATGAGAGAATAGGGTGATAGGTCAAAAATAGGGTTTCTAAGGGTTTTTAGGGGTCCATCTGGGTCGAATCATTTGAGTAGATACTCTATTTTCATGTTCTGACCTGAATCTGACGTTGCTAATACGAGGGGTTTCACCATGACGAAACATTCCTGAGAGGTGCTTTGCTTGATTCTGTGATGTGATTTAGTCACAGTGAAACAAACTTTTACCGTGACAAACCTTGCCTGAGAGGTCTTTGGTGAAATTGCCATGTTGCGCTGTGGCAAACTCTTCCAATACTAATACTCTTAATCTTATGTGTTGAAATCTCCTGGTCCTCAATCTTGGCTCTAGCTTATGAGTGTCCTACAATAGAAAGCAATAGTTTGAAGTATCAACTGTCCTAGAAATCATTTAAGTACAGTTAATAACCAATTATGACAATTTTATCCAAAAAAAGACACTAACACAAAGCAAGAACTCTTAATCTAAATTAAGTACAATAAACACTAAAAGAGCCAAAAAAAGTAATAAAAACCCTGAAAATGATATAAAAAGACAGAAGAATTGGGTTCAATCAACTGGGTCTCACTGTTGATACTTTGTTATGTGATTATTTGTGTCTACTCCTACTGACCTCTAGTGTATGTTTAAATTGCATTATCTAATATGAGCATTGCTGTAGCTACCCTTGACATGATAAACATGGCATTTGGTAATATAGATGTTATTATTGGCCTTAACTAGCTATCTTTCCAAAGTAGATGTAGAAAACCCTACAAATAGCAAATCAAGAGCGATAAAGACTAGATGACGCAGAATGAGAAAATTAATGATGAGCTGGATGCTTGACCAAAATACCTCACAACAGAGGTGTATAAATGATTTAAGCATATTTCTGATGTGATCAGTTTATGATAACCAATGCATAACCATATGAATCACTGGTCAAGAGATAAGAGAAGTTAGAAAGAGTAAGGGTCAGGCAGTTTTAATGAACCCTTAGGGATAAGGGTAAAGCAAATAGATGATGATGTTAGAGATAATAGTCATATCGGCAACTGGTATAAAGAGATGAATATCTTCGAAATGATGCTTAAATGTTCGATAATGTTTAGGACTAGAAGGTATTCCCTCATGTCACTAGGGCATCTTTAAGGAGTGTGACTATAAAACTCAAGCCAATGAGAACTGACATGAGATTCTTATGAATGATTGCAACTGCCAAAGTGACCAAATAAGTAGATTGAGAGGCTCCATTTAATAAGGATATGGAATATGAAGAAGGTGCCCTAATAGAGATTGGATATAAGAAAGGTTTTGGCCACAAGGTACCTCTCTGGGATAGGGAAGTAGTCTTCTAAATCAAAGTTGATACTGTTTTATTAAAAGCAAGCTGTCCTCTGAAGGAAAGAAAAGGGAAATAGTTACAATGGAGTGGACATTGTTATAAAGAAATAATGCCTCGTTTTTGAATAGTAGAGTTGATGCCATACTGGTAAAAGTAATGTGTTAATAGTGCATCCTCCAAAAACGGTAGAGTTGATGCCATATCAGTAAAAGTGATGTATCCACTATTAATAGTAAAGAGTGGTTGAGTTGACATTGCTCCGGTGAAGAGTAATACATCCTCCCACAGGAAATAGTAACAACGGTAGAGACAAGACGCATAGAGTTAACCTTACCTTAATGAGAGTGGAACGAGCCAAGAGTAAGGCAAGGGTGAAACATCCTTTGGGTTTAACAAGGTATTGATTATATATCTTTTACTTGAGCTATCCAAAACTAGTAAGGGATAGGAAAAACAGTAAGAGAAGGTAGATTGATATAGAATGATGATAAGTCAGATGGCCATAAAGATGAATAAATGGCCTAAAGTTTAAAGAGGCTTAAAGAAAATAGGAGTGGGCTAAGAAAGCTAAAAAGTTGAGGGTTATGAAAGTACCCAACAGTAAATGATTTCGAAGTTGACAGAAAGGTTTAGCAAGATTTAAGAAGATAGTGTGGGGAATCTATAATTAGTCTTAGGCAATTATTGATGCAGTTAACAACTGAGTGTAGGCAGCTTATTCTTTAACTTGGTTCAGTAGTCTAGAGGCTCTTAGAGAATGGAACATGGATCGAGTAAAATATGGTATTTTAAGGTCATAATGAATCCTAAAGATGCTTTTGATAGCGCATAATAGCTCTCGAGGTCATTGTAGATCAAGTCTAAGAAAAGTTGTTGAGCTATTAGAGTAAGGGTATAATACCTTTTTAGGAATATGATGACTAGGGATGAGTATTAAATGTGTGAAGCCTCCTCTAGTTAGTCAACTCACACAAAAAGAGAGTATCCCTGACTTTTTTACAAACATCTTTGTTGTTGATTGGACCAAGCTCAAACCTATTTTGGTTAATAAAGGAAAGAAGAGCGGCAAAAGTAAAAAGAAAATGAGAGCTATAAGTCTTGGATATTGTGTAATCAGGCCTACTTAGTACGAAATGAGAATATAAAAGAAAGCAGAACATACCCTATAGAGATAGAGTAAGAAAGGGATAGTATATCATGTTATGAAAAAAACATACTTGATAAGGGTAAAGTAAAGGGGAAAAAGCCATAGTATAGTAAAATACCATGAACATGAGCATATTGTTAAGGCTCTATTATGAGTAAATGTGCCTAAAGAACAAAAAGCATGTAAGAAGTTGAGATGAAATGCTTGAAAACATGAATTCTATTCATGTAAAAGCCAGAGAAATAATGTGATAATATGATATATAAGTATAAGCCCAAGATGAAAACCTAGCTAAGAAACATGAAAGATGAGTGTAAAAGCCATAGTTGAATATAAGTGGAGACATTCTCCTGAATGAACCTCTTAAGAAGGGTATGAGAAAAGGTTTGACCATGAAATTTTGAGGACGAAATTCTTTGAGAGGGGAGAAATGTCGTATCCTATAAGTTTTAACCACAAGATAAGGGATTCAGAACTGATTGTGGCCTAGATAGAATTGTAAAGATAGAGATGAAACAACTTTTGAAGTGAAAATCAAGTAGGGATTGGACTGTCATTTAAAAAGGTTTTGGTTAAGGAAGCATAATATTAGAAACTATGCCTAAAATTCCTGAAAATTTTCAAAATTTCATGAAAAATAAAGTAGAGTATTTAAAACAATATTTGAGGTATAAAAGGTGACAACAGAATGAGAATTATTTATCGAACAAATTTCTATAATCATGGGTCTTTTTGGCTAAATAAAAAAAATTAGCCAAAGTGAATTATTTTAAATGTACAGAGACCCTAATTATTCAGACATAAATGAGAAAAAATTAGTTAGGAGTTTATTAAAAATTGTAAAATTATTCTCAACCCTTGAAAGTTAGAAGGGTGGCTTTAAAAAAATTTAAAGCCGAATTATATCAGTAAAAAATTGATTTTGTGAAAAATTGAATAAAGGAAGTTATAGGTTAAATTTTGACCTGAGAAAAATTAAACTTCTCAATAAAAGAGAATTATTAGCACAGAGAAATAAATTTTTAGAGCTACTGGATTGGATAGGATCCACAAAAAAAATTAATTGATATGGTGTGGTTATACAGTGAAATGACCTAAAACTTGGTGGGACAATTTTTCCTCCTACTTTTAAGCAATTTTCACGCCATTTTTATGAGGGGAAGGACAAGGTTGGAATTATGCCATTTATTAAGGAGCATAATTGGAAAAAGGATTAAAATAATTGTTTTCCATCACATGTTAAATATGCTAAAGACACTTGGCAAGAAAAGAAGGCATTCATAAGTTCAATTTGGTTTTCTCTTCTTCCTTCTTCTTACAAGATTGTGCCACATAGCTTGATGATGTAAGGAAGATGATGCAAGGGGACACATGGCTAGTCATCTTATTCTCCCATAACACTTGGCATGATCATGTAAAAGATAGATTAATAAAAGGGACAAATAGGTATTGGAATGCTAATATTTCCCAAGAGTGAAACAAAGAAAACCAACAACAATAATTTGTCTATAAATACCCCTCTAAGGCCCTCATTTTTGGCCAACATAAAGAGACATGGGAGGGAATGTTTTGCTCTTAAAAAAAAAAGAGAAGAGACAAAAAGAAAGAGGAAACTAAGTCAACTTCAAGGCAACACACAAGGCATTAGCCATTGGCAAGAAAAGCTCTAGGGGTAAAGGAAGGGAAGCAAGAGTCAAGCTTGAAAGAGGTAGCAAGAACTTACAAATTTGATGTTAACTTGTACTATTTGTTTGTTTACTATATGTGTGTATGCCATGAGATGTTTGAGCTAGATATGATATGATTCATTAAATTCCTTGCATTTGATGCCTTAGCAATATGCATAGTTAAGTTATGGAATTATATAATGATGTGCTCCCTTTCCATGGCATAATGATGAAAATAATAATGCATGAGAATGTTGATTGATATATAGCATCATGTAACATTACACTATTAGCATTTTTGTTGTGATTCATTTCTACTGAGATTTCTATGAAATCTCACACTTTTCATATATAAAATGACATAATCTAGGGGCTAGCTCCTCCAAGAGCAAAGACAAAGAATTTAAGAAGAATTAGTTATGAATTTTCAAAATTAGTCAGAACATTAAGGTTACTCTTTGAATAGTAATCTGAGAAGAAAATTTTTGAAAACTTGATTTTCTAATCTAGAGGCCATGAAATGTTATTCCTTTTGCTTCTATTTGATAACTTATATGGTGAAAAAGAGATGCGTTACACTGAGTCATACAAGATATATTTAAAAAATAAGTAATAAGCCTTCCTTATGTAATACTAGGACTTGCTTTATGAATATGGTCTGGTCCAATGCCATCTTAGCATAGAATATGTTACACTTTACCATTGGATCGACTTAGAGTTTAATTAGAACCATTTTAGACCACATTGGATGGTCTTGAGCTCAAAAATCTCATATAGGATGTTGAGGACGCTACTTTTTAGATTTTTACGATTCACTTGGTAAAATCCAATTTTCTGATCCAACTTTGAAAATTCATAACTTAATCTAAAAAAATTGAAATAGAGTGGTTCAAAATTCTATGGAAAGATCTTTGAATTTTATTTTAGGAAAAAATAATCTTGTAAACCAATTCCATTTGAAACAGTGTCATGTTTTTGTGGAATTCACCACTGTCATTTTGGTAAAAACCTTTTTTTTGCAGATTCAGAACCTTAATTTTGAAAAATCATTAAAAATCACACAGTTATTCTTTTTCATGTGATACCTATCAAATTGAAGCTTGAAATGTGATATCTAAGCATACCGAATTTCGTGGTAAAATTCATTCATGAGCTTAACAAAAATGCTGCTCCAAGTTGACGGGTTCCTTAGGGTTACAGCACCAACCATGCATACTTATACATAACCAAAATAGAATTGTTTTCTCATGGTTCACCACAATTACTCTTGAATTTACAGCTTTCCCTTGGATGATTCAAGCCCTAAAATGTTGGATTATTTTGGGAGGATGAGATTTCAATGAAATCCCAGTAGCAAGAATAATTAACCACAACATCGATATGCATCAATTACAAGCATTCCAACCTTTTGCTATTAATAGGGAACTACTTTACCTCATACATGTAGCACTCTAACATGCAATAGCCAATGCACTTAAAATAAGGAGTATAGCTATACAATCATCATCATCATCATCACCACCATTTAGCTCAACCACATAATAGCACATGAAATTGCATAGCAATCAATGCAACAATCAACATTAAAGTTAATTACCTCTTACTACCTTGATCTAAAAACTCTTTGATTCTTTGATCTTCTTCCTCTTCTCCACAAATATCAAACCCTAACATAAAAATCCATAAAAGGGACAGCAAGTTTAACATCCATACCATATAAACATCAACAACATAACTCAAGTAACTCTTTAAACCTTTAAAGCTTCCATCTTTGTTCTTTAATTTTTAGAGTTTGTTTTCTTAACCCTAAAAATCCTCTCTTGGTTCATTCCTACATGGTTTTTCATGTAGATTTCAAAAATGCATTTGGATTTAAGAAAATAAAACTCCTTCTTGCAGATTCAAAATGACCCAAAGCCTTAGGGTTTAGGTTCTAAAAATTGCAACTTTGATTCTAATCTTTCAACGCTTGTTCCTTAGGCTTATCCTACACCATTTTCCATTTTGAACACTATGGAAGTATCAAAACATTAAAAAACCCATCCTAAAGTTTAGTTTCCTTCTTAGCCGAGCAGTACCTCTTGAGAAACAACAAAGAAATCTCTTCAAAAGCAACATACAACCACTTACAACTACTTGGAATAACTAAGGTTTGAAGTGTCTTAACAAGTTTGAACAACAAAATTTCCTCCCCTACATGAAGATCATTTTGGCTAGCAACTAAGAAGAGGACAAACAAAATTTTTCAATTATATAACTTAAGTAAACAACCAAGGAATCACCTTAGAACAACTTACCAAGTTTGAATCTTAATTGGAAGTTCAAATTTGCTTGCTTTTCTTTGATCACTCTTGAAGATCACTCTTGCTCTCTCTCCTTTCACCGTTAGCCAAAAAATGCAATCTAAAAAATAGGGAAGGAGGTGTTGATTTAAGGCCAAAATATCTCAACTACCAACATTAATGTTATGCCAAGTGTCACCTCCTTAATTAACCTTGAATCTCTCTCTTAATTAACTTAATCGAAAAGTAATTAATTTCTCAAAAGTCAAGATCCTCTCCACCTAAGAATTGACACTTGGAAACTTTAATTACCATCCATTATGGGCTTGACAAGTGGCAAATTATGGGCAAAGTAAAGTGCAAGACTCTAATCTTCACTTTATCGATGCACTTTTACTCCGGGTTTAATTCTTTTGCTATAATTACGGTACTCTGGCCTCTGTAATTATTTTTTGTTAGATTCATAATTTATTCTACTCATTTTTCTCTTCCCAAAATGTGCTCTTTAACTCAAACTCGAATTCCCATTAATTATATAAAAGGGAAAATTAATTTCCTTCTCATTATTATTTTTTCCACCTGTCTAAATAATTAGGAAAAATCTTAGATATTTGAGGGTTTCTTTTTAATCCCATAATCTCTTATAATTCCTTGGGACATAAAGGAATTTTCTTGGGATTTTATTCTCCTTCCAAATATTTATTTGGAATTTTTCAAATAAAAGGCCTCAAATTAACCTAAATTATCCTTAAATTCCATTGTAATTTTTTCAAGAGTAATTTGGTCATAAAACCAATTATATAAGCTCATATAATTTTCAAGGAATATTATCCTTATCTTTGCTTAATTTTCTGAGACTTGAAAATATTTTTCCATAACTATTTTCGACCAATTTTTCTTAATTAGTCAAACTTTCATAATTGACTTGGAAAATCATAATAATTATTTTCCACCATAAATCTTCTATTTCTCCTTATCCTTTTTGGCCCTTAATTGTTTAAGAATATCCTTATTCCTAATTAACATATTACTGGATGTGACATTTCTCCCTCCTAAATAAATTTTGTCCTCAAAATTTAAAACGTACCTTAATAGAAACGCTCGGGATACTTTCCCTTCATTTCAGTTTTTGTCTCCTATATAGCTTTCTCTAGTTAAAGACTCTCTTAGGCCATTTTGACCAGTGGAATCTGCTTATTCCTAAGTTGTTTGACCTTTCGATCAATGATTTACTCTGGTCCGACCTCAAAAGGCAAGTTGTCTTGAAACACAATGTCATCATAAGCACAATTAAGAGACATGCAAGACATCATGAATTTGACTCAAATTAGGGGGAAGAGTCAACTTGTAAGCTATTGGTCCAGTCTTGGACAAAATTTGAAATAGTCCTATGTACTTCAGACTTAACTTCTTAGTCTTTAGGGGTCAACCAACTCCTGTCATTGGCGACACTTTGAGAAAAACTTGATCACCAACCTTAAACTCTAACGGTCTCCTTCTAGTATCTGTGTAGCTCTTTTGTCTACTTTGAGTTGTTACGAGTCTTTGCTAAACCTTAACTTGCTGGGAGGTCTGATCCACTATATCAAGATCATGAATACTTCTTTCACTAAGCTTGGTTTAGCATAAGGAAGATCTACATTTCCTTCTGTAAAATGCTCCATATGGCACCATTTGAATACTTGTATGGAAACTGTGGTTGTAGGTGAATTCGGTTAACGGCAAGTATGTATTCCAATTACTGCTGAAGTCAAGAACACACACCCGTAGCATAACTTCCAACATTTGAATCGTTCTTTTTGTCCACCCCTCCGTTTGTGGATAGTAGCCTGTACTGAATCTAAGAGTAGTGTCCATTTCTTCTTTAAGGACCTATAAAACTCTGAAGTAATTCTCCAGTCTCAGTCCAAAACAATACTGCTTTGGACACTAGGTAGCTTAACACTCTTATTAACTTTATTTTCTATTTCTACTGGACTTAGCGTATTCTTGCCAAAAATGGCTAACATTTCTTGCTTTTGCACTTTCTTACCTTACTTCCCATAGGCTACCCATCATCATGCTACTCTTGCCTGAGCACAATCAACTGAACATTGCTAATGGGAATTTAAGGCACTGATGCTAATAGGCTTAAACCCTGATACTTTGCTGTCTTAGACCCATCTTGTTCTATCTTCGGTCGGGTCTTTTCAGCTTACATTCTTGACTCTAGCCTTATCTTAAGGATCTGCCCATCAACACTCAATCTGTCTCTATATCACAAGGGTTCTTACCATATCTAGAGCTAGCCTGAATACTTCTTGCTCAAGTCTTACAGTTCTAATTCTTCTAACCTTGGCTTTCCTCTATTAATTGGAAGGAAATTGAGCCCAGCCTAATCAATGATAAGGTTGTTTGGAAGGAAGTCATGGGTACTCTCTCAGTATTGGTTTAAAACTGAAGGAGGTTTCCATATCTCCAACTTATCCCTGATCCTCGTCTTCCTAAAGAGGTACTATACTATTATTCTTATAGCTCAGCCATTTCCTTTAGGCTCGGTCTACTGCAACCTCAGAAGCTATTGTGCTCTACCATAAGCCTCTTCAGGATCCACCATAACCCTAGAGTACTATCGTTAGTCTGAGCTATATTAAGATCTCTAGGAGACTTTAGACCATAGGACTAAGTAAAGTTATCTCCACTTAGTTGATCACCTAACTGATAATTCCCCAAAACTATTCTGAGAACCAATACCATTCTCTTCAGCCTCATGTCAATTCCTCAGGTCACTTATTTATCTCTTTAGGTGCTTAAGCCAATCTGTCTTAGCAATTCTCTTACTCCTCCAACTACTCTTACCGTCTCTTAACTAATTTAGAACAGTACAAAGAGAGGACTTATGCAACTTTTCTTTCATCTACTTTACTTTTCAGTATGAGTATACTCTAACATGCATAATGCTTAGCATTTCAATGCAAGGAGTAAAAGCTCTTTCTGTTTGCAATGTCTATAGTGTGCCATCCAAACGTCTTATCCCTAAAAGGGAGCCTCTCGTCCTGTTCGTAGTTGATTCTAGAAGTCATAGGGAGAGGACTTATGAGGTTCTTCTTCTTTCTGTTTGCTCTAGTACTCGGCTAAGCTCAGGTACATCCAAGCCTAGCTTCATTCTTGGCTAGTCATGCTTCTATTGGGTAAGGTCAACTCTACTTGCCTTACCTCAGCTACTTCCTTTTCCTACTTGGATAAGGTATCCTGCTCTAAAGCAACGTCAATTCTAACTTGGAGGACTAATTCCCACTTTCTTTAGGAAGACTCCAGACCAAGACCTTGTCTCTTGAAAAGGGTGCCTCTCAACCTAAACCCCAAGTGACTGAGTATCTCTTAATATTATTGGGAACATGCGAACCTCAAGCTAGTTCCCGGTACAACTATCAGTCTCTTTCTCCTCTCTTTTTCTCTTTTAATCCTTAAGAAATTTTACTAGGGCTATTCATCTTGATTTCACTATCCCCACATTTCTATTTGTCTATTCCAGGACTTGAGATAGCTACTCTATCTGGTGCCCCAGTCCTAATGAGGCTGTAAAAGTTTATCCAGCTTAGGTGGCCACTACACCTTCTTAGTGGTATACAGACTCAACCCTTAACTGTCTTGTTCAACTCCTTATCATTACTTTTCCTCTTAAGGGGGAATATGATAACACTAAATAGTGGCTACCTCTCTCTTTCCGACCTTTACTAATCCTACTCTCTGTGACCTCTGAGTCGTTGTGTCTCGTTGAGTTACCATCTCAACATCTGAGAGTTATTGTGTTCATTTGTCGTGACCAAAATCCTTGTTTGCAGTGATGAAAGTTACCACCTCTTCTGGTAATCACTTCTGTATTCACTCATCATCACTAATTCCCTTGGTTCATCATGACGAAATGCATTTTTTTCTTAACCTCTGCTAGTCTTATCTAGCTTCATTCATCGTAGCATTGCCCATCTGGGCTTCTGTTATGAAGTTCAACTTAACTTTTGGATTTAACTCCATTTCTCTTGGGGCTAGGATCAGGGTTTTGTCCTTGTTGTTATGGGACAACCGCCAATTCAGTCCAATTACCACATCAATTTCATGGAAGGGTATACATATCAAGTCTAAGGCAGTACAATAGTGCTCATAACAAACTACACCGTTTAAGCACACATCAGATGTAATTACTTTATTATGTGTTGGTGTGGACACATATATGTCATACGACAACATATTCATAATCAAGACAAGTCTATTAACACAAGCATATGAGATAAAAGAATGACTAGTACCCGAATTAAACATTACAATCACTAGGGAGTTGTTAATAATGATCGTACCTTGGATCATTTCTGGTGACTTTCGGGCTTCTTACCCTGTGAGGGAAAATACTCATCATTAGGTGTACAGTCCCGACTTTTCTATGTTTTATGCATATTCCCTTGAGAAGTGTCCAGGATTACTGCAAGTATAGTAAAGATTCTGTCTAGCCATACATGGTCTATCACCGTGACTCCTACCGTAGGTTAGGCATTCCTTGCCATTTGGAGGCTTGCCTCCCTTCTTATTCTTTCAGTTGTCTCATGGCCTCTTCCTCTTCTTGTTGGTATTAGAAGAGGTACCGCCTTAATCTCCCTTCTCTGACTTAGGAGTAGACTTAACCGTAGATGATGGTTTAGGCTGTTCTCTATAATTCGGCAGGCTTCAATTGCCTTGTTGGAGTGTTCGAACTTCTTGGGAGCAATCATCTCCCTTAAAGACTGCTTTAGTCCGCTAACCATTTTTTCTATCGTCCACCTCTCATCATCTCGGTAATGGAGATAGCTGGAGTAGTGAGAGAGATGGATAAACTTAGCCAGGTACTCGTCAAACAGCTCGCTATCCTTCTATTTCAGGGTCAGGAATTCTACTTCCCTCTCATCTTTGACTGATCTTGGAAAATACTTTTCCTAAAAATGCTCCAGGAACACTTTCCGTGTCACTCTCGTGTTCTGAGCATCAAGAATAAGTTCTGTGTTCTTCCACCAACGGTCGGTATCTTTTTCTAACTTGTAGATGCCATTTGGGCTTTCTGCTTAGTCAGACAGTCCAAAACTTTAAAAATCTTTTCCAAGCAGTTAATCCAGTCCTTTGCCGCTTGGACATTAAACACTCTTTCAAAGGATGGCAGATTGTGCTTACAAAAATGGGTCATCCACTACTAGCTACTATCAGGGTCTACTGTCAGCATTGCTAGTCTAGGCAATAATTCTAATGCTTGAACTATGAAAATTTCTTCTTCTTGCTGCCCCCTATCAAGGTTAGCCACTGCCACTACTACTGCTGCAGCTATGGCAGTGTCTCTTTCTTGTTCCTGGTAGGCTTGTGCCACCCTCAATTCCTCGATGGACTTCTACTGCCGTTCTAAGTGATCCAGAATTAACTGTAACGAATCGGGAGGGACCCTTGTGTCGTGTCCTTAGGGTCTCTCTAGCGAAGGGTTTCATCGAGTTCTAACTATCGCTCTAACTAAACAGATAGCATAACGAAGAAACAAGAAATAAACAACATGCTTGGATTTCATTTAACAATATATGCATTTATCATACATCATTCAAGCATCAATCACCAGTCACAGCAACATAGTTCAAACATTCATGCCAATTTAGAAACATACATAGCAATCAGGCATACTAGACTAACCTACTAGGGTTAGCTGTAACAAAACATACTACATTAATGTTACGATGATCTCTATCCATCTAAAGGAAGTGAATAATAACAAAGCCTTTGAGGCTCTGGATCCAACCATCTGCATCATCTCCAAGTATATGGTCCAACCAGATAATCTCATATGTCCAGAGAGGTGTGTAAGGTAGGACGTTCACCATCTCTCACAGCTAGTCATATGGTTCCAGGTACGGATTGCCTGGTCTATGGGCTTGGTACAGCTCTCTCATGCCTTGGAGGTAACCTAAGTGTACTCTCAGGTCTGCACATCCCCCTGATGTGATGCCTTAGGACCTCAATCTATTACTCAACTGACCACACTACGGATCTCATGATTAGGCAGAGCTGGGATAGGTACAACTAGTACTATAGGTACAGTTAATACTATAGGTATTGGGGGTACCATCGGTCTGGCAACAAAGTCCATCGGGTGTATGGCTATGTCTACAAGGCAGGCTTCTTATACTCAGGAATCCTTAAATCTCTGGGTGGTTGAATCATGCTAGTTTTAGGATCCACTAAGTCTCCAAGTCCAGGAAGGTTCATCAACTCCTCAAAAGACATCCCTAACAGCTCAGTCCAGTGCTCAACATAGTTACTGGAACTTATTGATGAATGGCCTGGGCTAGTATCTCCCATGACCCATTCCACTAGATCCTCTTCTTCAATAACTTTAATGTAGTCAATATCCCCTTGGTTGACTAACTTTTCTGACTTAGCATCCTAGTCCATTGCATTTTCCATCTTGTTTCCTGCACAAGCTTGCAGTTCTTCCTCAACCACATAATAACATATGAAATTGCATAGCAATCAATACAACAATCAACATTAAAGTTAATTAAATCTTACTACCTTGATCCAAAAACTCTTTGATTCTTTGATCTTCTTCCTCTCCTTCACAAATATCAAACCCTAACATAACAATCCATAAAACGGTAGCAAGATTACCATCCATACCATATAAACGTCAACAACATAACTCAAGTAACTCTTTAAACCTTTTAAATCTCCCATCTTTGTTCTTTAATTTTTAGAGTTTGTTTTCTTAACCCTAAAAATCCTCTCTTGATTCATTCTTACATGGTTTTTCATGTGGATTCCAAATACGCATTTGGATTTAAGAAAATAAAACTCCTTCTTGTAGATTCAAAGTGACCGAAAGCCTTAGGGTTTAGGTTCCAAAAATTGCAACTTTGATTCTAATGCTTCCAATACTTGTTTCTTAGGTTTATCCTACACCATTTTCTATTTTGAACACTATGAAAGCATTAAAACATTGAAAACTCATCCTGAGGTTTAGTTTCCTTCTTGTTCGAGCCGTACCTCTTGAGAAACAACAAAGAAATCTCTTCAAAAACAACATACAACCACTTGCAACCACTTGGAATAACCAATGTTTGATGTCTTAACAAGTTTGAACAACAAAAATTCCTCCCCTACATGAAGATCATTTTGGCTAGTAACTAAGAAGAGGATAAACAAAATTTTTCAACCATACAACTTAAGTAAACAAGTAAGGAATCATCTTAGAACAACTTACCAAGCTTGAATCTTTGGAAGATCAAACTTGCTTGCTTTTCTTTGATCACTCTTCAAGGTCACTCTTGCTCTCTCTCCTTTCACCTTTAGCCAAAAAATGCAATCTGAAAAATGGGGGAGGAGGTGTTGATTTAAGGCCAAAATATCTCAACTACCAACATTAATGCTATGCCTAGTGTCACCTCCTTAATTAACCTTGAATCTCTCTCTTAATTAACTTAATCGAAAAGTAATTAATTTTCCAAAAGTCAAGATCCTCTCCTCCTAAGGCTTGACACTTGGCAACTTTAATTACCATCCATTATGGGCTTGACAAGTGGCAAATTATGCACCAAGTAAAGTGCAAGACTCTAATCTTCACTTTATTGGTGCACTTTTACTTCGGGTTCAATTTCTTTTCTATAATTACAATATCCTGGCCTCTGTAATTATTTTCTATCAAATTCATAATTTATTCTACTCATTTTTTTCTTTGTAAAATGTCCTCTTTAGCTCAAACTCGAATTCCCATTAATTATATAAAAAAGGAAAATTAAGTTCCTTCTCATTATTGATTTTTTTTCCACCTGTCTAAATAATTAGGAAAAATCTTAGATATTTGAGGGTCCCCTTTGAATCCCATAATCTCTTATAATTCCTTGGGACATCATAGGAATTTCCTTGGGATTTTATTTTCCTTCCAAATATTTATTTGGAATTTTCCAAGTAAAAGGCGTCAAATTAACCTGAACTACCCTTAAATTCCTTTGTAATTTTATCAAGCATAATTTGGTCATAAAACTAATTATATAACCTCATATAATTCTCAAGAAATATTATGCTTATTTTTTTCTTAATTTTTTAAGACTTGAAAATATTTTTCCATAACTATTTTTGACCAATTTTTCTTAATTAGTCAAACTTTTATAATTGACTTGGAAAACCATACTAAAGATTTTCCACCATAAATCTTCTATTTCTCCTTATCCTTTTTGGCCCTTAATTGTTTAGGAATATCCTTATTTGTAAATAGTATATTGTTACACCTCTCTTTATAACCCATTATATGTCAATTGGAACCAATATAAGTCATTTCGTAACATTTTCGAGTGAAAAATTTGAAATTCAGGATTTTACTGTTCATATTGTCCGTACATTGTTCATCTGAAAATGGGCCAACTTTGAAAATTCATAACTAAATCTAAAAAAATTGAAACGATATGGTTCTAATTTTCATGCGAAGCTTGCTAAGAGTTATATGGAGGGAAAATAATCATTAGGTCCAATTCCATCCAGAAAATTCGTCGAAGTGTACTGTTCATTTGGTAAATTTTTGAATTTTTAGTAATTTTGTCTAACTTTGGAAGGGCATAACTCTTGGCAAACAACTCCAAATTTAATGAATTACCACTTGTTTTAAAGATAATAATGAGATCTATTTTGCTGTAAAATTTCATGTCTAAACTCCAACAATTGCTCATTATTTTATGTGCCACAAGTTTGGTATTTTTTAAGAAATTTCTATCCCCTAATTACCATTTTCTTGATTTATTTCCCCTTTTTCCTTCAACCACATTCCTTCCACAATGCCTCAAGCATAATTCCAATATTAGAACACAGAATAACAATATGATTTACATCAAAATGTCATCCATAACTTATTACAAAATCCATGTAAGGTTCATTATACATTGCAAAAGTTTCTAACATAACATAATATTCATAAAGGCATTTCATGCCAAGGCCAATTCTTTCCCTTGATCCATGCTTGATCCACTTCCTAATTAGGGCATAAAATAACATAGGAGGAATGAGATTTCAAAGAAATCTTAGTAGCATATGAATTATAATTGTCATGTAAATCAATGCAAGTTTAATTGTGAAATGTCATGCAATCCAAACCATTCCCAACTCATAGGAATTCATACCAAATATCATGCAATGAGAGGAACATCATATTATCCACATTGACATATCACAAAGCATTTGGCCAAAGCATAACCAATATAAATCAAATAATCAATGTCACCATAAAGTTCCTCCAATCCAAGCGCAATAATAATCAGAACAAACAAGCAAGATAAACAATCAAATTATAATTCAAAGCTACATTTGCAAAGCTTGTCCAATTAATTCCTCCAATGCTTCTCCTTAATTTCTTCTCACAATGCCTATTAAACCAAGCATAATCATAGGCCATATTAATCACAAAACAACTTAATTCCAATACTTAGACATTAACTCAACAATTTCCCTCCTTTTTCTTTGATTTTTAACAAATTGATTCCTTTTTTAGAATCGATCATCTCATGACTCAATCCTACATAATTTTTCATGAGGAATCCAATGGTGCAATCAGATTTTTGAAAATCAAACTCCTTCCCCATGAATCTGGTTTAGCTAAATAGGGGTCCTTAATTTTTCAAAAATTCCATTTTTGATTCCAATGATTTTAAACACTTTCCAACAACATATCCCTACACAACAACATGTTTTAAAGCCATTGGAATCATCAAATCAATGAAAAACAATCAGCTTCTGCATGAACAATGCTGGCTGAAAATCCTCTTTTACATGCTTTTAAAACTTCCAATAGTTGCTCTTCCTATTGAATGGTCAATTCTGTAACAATAATTACTAGTAAACTATTGGCTTCTATACAAATGTATTGAAGGTAAGATGATATTGCTCTTGAATGAAAAGAAGTTGGCTCTTTAATAGATGGTTTCAACAATGGTTGATTATGGGAATACACATGTAATGATTTCACTTATACTTGACTCTTAGTATAAGTCAGTATTGCATCCTTGATAACCATGTACTGTTCTACTTCTTGATCCCCTACTTGACCCCTTAATAGTAAAGATTTACCATGATCATCGGGACTTGACTCATTGAGTTCTTCTTGCCTTTTTGCTCAATCATGTCAATAAAGAAGCATTGCTTAAACTCATTGGAAGACTTCAATAGATCGTGCATATTAAAAGTAACATGCTCATCATCAACTTACATGGGGATTTCGCTCTTTTTAACATCAATCAATATCTTAGAAGTTTCCAAGAAAGGTCTTCCTAATATAATAGGGATATCTTGATCTACCTCATAATCAAGCACAATAACTCAGTAAGAAAGATAAACTTGTCCACTTTTACCAAAATATCTTCAATTATTTCTTTGGAATGTGACATACTTCAATAAGAAAATTACAATGTTGCTATTATAGGTCATGCTTCACCTAAACTTAACTAATTGAATATTGCTAGAGGCATCAAATTCACACTAGCTCCTAAATCACATGGAGCTTTTCCATTGAGTTTTTGCTAGGGAATATAGCAACTATTTAGATCTTTCAATTTAGGTGCAAGGTTTCTTTAAAGGATATCACTTGAATCTTTCGTGAGAGCTACTATTTCAAATTCATGGAATCTCTTCTTCTTAGACAATCTTAAGGAACTTAGCATATTTTAGCACTTTATCAAGTTCTTCAATTAAAAAAGATGTTTATATATAATTGTTTAAACATGTTTAAGGATTTCTTCAACTAAGCATCTTCTTCTTTCTTCTTAAACCTCTGAGTGAAAGGTAATGGAGGCATAAATCTTAGTTTGGGCTCCTGTTGCTTTATTTTGCCATTACTATCCTTTTTGGCTCTATCATCATTTTTTTGTCACTTTGTTTCCTCTTTTTATTGTCATCCTCTTCAACTACAATCTCACCATTAACTTTTTCTCTTTTATTAATGCCAACTTCATCATTAGCCTTATTACTCACTCTTCTAGGTCGAGGTATTTCATGTGTCACATCCAGTACTATGATAATTAGGAATAAGAAATATTCCTAAATAATTAAGGGTCAAAAGTGACAAGGAGAAATAGAAGAATAATTATGGAAAAATATTTCCAAACCTTAGAAAATTAAGAAAAAATAAGGAAAATGTTCCTTGAGAATTATATGGGATTATAAATAAGGTTTTATGACCAAACTACCCTTAGAGAAATTACAAAGGAATTTAAGGGCGATTTAAGCTAGTTTAAGGTCTTTTTTTTGGAAAATTCCAAATAAATATTTTTAAGAAGGATAAAATTCCAAGAAAATTCCTATGATATCCCAAGGAATTATAAGAGATTATGAAATTAAAGAAGACCCCTCAGGTATCCAAGATTTTTCCTAATTCCTTTGAAAAGTGGAAAAATCACTAAAGAGAAGGAAATTAGTTTTCCTTTTATTTAATTATTGGGAAATTAAATTTGAGACAAAGAGGGCAAATTGGAAAGATAAAAATGAGGAGAATAATTTATGGATCTGATAGAAAATAATTACAGAGGCCAGAGCACTGTAATTATAGAAGAGAAGTTAAACCCGGAGTAAAAGTACACCGATAAAGTGTTAATCAGAGTCTTGCACTTTGCTTGGCCCATAAGTTGCCACTTGTCAAGCCTTCAATGGATGGTAATTAAAGCTTTTCAAGTGTCAAGCTACCAACGGAGAGGATCTTGACTTTGGAATTTAATTACATTATGATTTAAGTTATTTAAGAGGGAAAATTCAAGAAGGAGTAGGCACTTGACACTTGGCATCTCATTAATGTGGGTAGATGAGATATTTTAGGAGCATTAAGTGAGGTCTTCCTCCCCCATTTTTAGATCTATATTTCATCCAAAGAGAGATCAAGAGAGAAAGGAGTGAGCAAGAAGAAAGTAACCATCTTGGATCAAGTAAGCTTAGAGTTAAGGTTGGTAGTTGATTCTATGTTGTTCCTTGCTTGATTCTCTTGTTTTCGATGGTTGAAAATTCTGTTTCTTTCCCTTTTATTGTGCTGGATGAAATAAATATAAAGAAGGGAGGGAAGTTTTGTTGTTCAAACTTGCTAGAACACCTCAAAGCGTGATAGATCCTAGTGGTTACAAGAGGTTATAGGTTGATTTTGAAGTGTTTTCTTTGTTATGTTGCATGAGAACCATTTCAGCCAAAGCAAGATCTAGAACCTAGGACGTGTTTTTCAAAGTTTTGAGACTTCCATTGTGTTCAAAATGAAAAATGGTGTAGGGTAAACCTAAAGAACAAGTGTTGGAAGCCATAGAATCAAAGTTGCAATTTTTGGATTTTGAACCCTAATGGTTCAGTCAGTTCAAAACTAGAAGAAGGGATTTTATTTTGTTAAATCTAAGTAGATATTTGGAATTTACATGAAAAATTATGTAGAAATGAGTCAAGAGGGAATTTTTAGGGTTTAAGGAAACAAACTCTAAAAATTAAAGAACAAAGATGGAAGCTTTAAGGGGTTTAGGAGTTACTTGAGTAATGTTATTGATTTTTATGATGAATGGTTGTTGATTCTTGCTATCCTTTTTATGGATTTCCATGCTAGGGTTTGGAATTTATGGAAGCAAGAAAGGAGAACAAGAAAATCAAAGAGCATTGGATTAAGGTAGTAAGATTTAATTAACCTTAATGTTGAGTGTTGCATTGATTGCTATGCAATTTCATGTGCTATTATGTGGTTGAACTAAATGATGATGATGATGATGATTGTGTAGCTATACTCCTTGCTTTATGTGCCTTGACTATTGCATGTTAGAGTGCTACATGTATGAGGTAAAGTAGTTCCCTATTAATAGCAAAAGGTTGGAATGCTTGTAATTGATGCCTATTAATGTTTTGGTTGATTGATCTTGCTACTGGGATTTCTTAAAATCTCATCCCCCAAATACAATCTAACATTTTAGGGCCTGAAACTCCCAAGAGCAAGCTGCAGATTGGAGACTAAATTATGGTGTCACACCCTAAAAATTCATGGACATTTGGTTATGTATAAGTATCAATGGTTGGTGCTGTAATCTCTAAGCAGGATGTTAGTTTAGAGCCATGTTTTATTAAGTTACCAAATGAATTTCCACACAAAATTTGGTATGCTTAATATTCACGTCCTGAGCTTCAAATTGATAGGAAGCATGTTAACATTGGCCAACTACACAATTTTTAATGATTTTTCAAAATTAAGGTTCAGAATCTAGAAAAAGGATTTGTGCCAAATGGACATAGGTGAATTTCACAAAAACTTGACACTTTTTCAAATGGAATTGGTTCATACGATCACTTTTTCTTGAAATATCATTCCAAGAGCTTTTTATAGAATTTTGAACCATTCCATTTCAATTTTTCTAGATTAAGTTATGAATTTTTGAAGTTGGGCCAGAAAACTAGATTTTTACCCAGTGAACAGTAAAAATCCAAAAATCAGCGTTTTTCATAAATTTTTGAGCCCAAGACCATCCAATGTGGTCTAAAATGGTTTTAATTAAACCCTAAGTGGATCTGATAGTAAGGTAAGACATTTTTTGTATCAGAACAGAGGTTCTGACATAGGATTAAATGCTCTGCTTAGTTAATATGTCAGTAAAAGGAAAATTGACATATTGTTGCTGGAATTATGATGGAAAACACAATGGATTGGGATGCTAGATTTGAGAATTCGGTTAATGATGGGGATGCTAACATAATTGATCTCACAACGGAGGATCTGATGGGATGGACTATAGGGATTACTAGCCCAGGATACTCAACAAAGGAGTCCAACAATTATCCAGAGCATGGGGCTAACCTTTTCGGGGTTACTGTTGAGGATTCAATGAACCTTCCTAGACCCAGTAACCCAGTGGATCCCACAATTGATATTTATCAGGAACCAGTGGATCCTAGCTTTAACATTCAATCTCATGCACAGCTTGTTAGCCCAAGTGTACACCCAAGCAACATCTCCGAACCTAGTACCAAGCCAGGGATACCCCTGACACCTACAATACCTATCCTTATTCTGACTGAGCCTAAGATTCATAGTCAGGATCAGTTGAGAGAAAAGTTAAAATTCTTGGGTCGACATATCAGAAAAGATGAGGACTAGCAAGACCCAAACATTTAACTAAAATAGCTTCAGGGAGTAAAGGTGTTATATCAGACTCAAGGACTGGGTAACCCTTATTTAGACACCAAGGACTAGATCTTTATGATGATAGACATGCTTCCATATTTACCCTTCTGGGTATATGATTTCTGTCGCCTGAATCAGATAGTGGATTTAGGTGTTGAGGATTACATCTAACACCTTGAAAACTTTGTTAAGATTCACTATTTTTAGATAGTCAGATTCTTGTAAAATTGATGTAGGACTTGTATTGTTACAGCTAACCATAGTAGGTTAGTCTGGCAATGTTTGATGGCTATGTATGTTAAACTATATTGTTGTGACTAATGACTGATGTATTATGAATGCATATGTTACTAAATGAAATCCAAGCATGATGTTTATTTCTTGTTCCTCGAATATGCTATCCTTTTAGTTAGCGTATTGGTTATAACTGATAAAACGCTTTGTCGGAGAGATCCTCAGGACACGACGTAAAGGTCCCTCCCCATCTGCTACAATTAATTTTGATCGCTTAGAATCACAATAAAAAGCTATGGAGGGGATGAGGGCAGCACAAGCTAGCCAGGAACAAGAAAAAGACACCGCAATAATAGTAGCAGCAGCAGCGGTAGTGGCTAATCTCGACAGGAGGCAGCCAAAGGAATAAAGTTCAGCAGCTTAAGCAACATAACAATTGCCTAGATCAGTAATGCCAGCAGTAGACCCTGACAATATCCAGTGGTGGATGACTCACTTTCGTAAGCACAATCCACCATCCTTCGATGGAGTGATTGACATCCAAGCAGCAGAGGACTGGATCATGATTTTCAAAGTTCTAGACTGTTCAACTAAGCGAAAAGCCCAAATGGCTATTTACCAGCTAAAAAAGGACGCTAATCATTAGTAGGAAGAATATCGAGATTCTTCTGGATGCTCAAAACATGAGAGTGACATAGGAAGTGTTCCTGGAGCAATTTTACAAAAAGTACTTCTACGGTCAATCAGGGACAAAAGGGAAGCAGAATTCCTAACCCTGAAGCAGAAGGCTAACAAGTCATTTGATAAGTACTTAGCTAAGTTCAGACATCTCTCACTACTTCAGTTACTTGTGTTACCGAGATGATGAAAGGTAGATGACCAAAAAGACGGTCAGAGGACTAAAGCAATCCTTAAGGGAGATAATTGCTCCTAGGTAGTTCAAGCACATCGACATGGCAGTTGAGGCCTGCCGAATTATGGAGAATAGCTTGAACCATCATTTGATGATTGAGCCTACTCCCAAGTTCAAGAAGGAAGATCAGGGTGGTACCTCTTATGATGCGAATAGGAAGAGGAAGAGGCCATGGGGCAACCGAAAGAGTAAAAGGGAGGTAAGCCCTCAAATGGCAAGGAATGCCAACCTGTGTTAAGAGTAAGAGTAATAGACCATGTATAGCCAGACAGAATGTTTGCTATAGTTATAGTAAGCCTAGACACTTCTCAAGATAATGCCTACAGAATACAGAGAAGACAAGGTCACGCACCCAAGATGAGTATTTGTCATCACAGGGGAAGAAGCCTGGAAGTCTCTGGAAATGATCCAAGGAATGAACATTTTTAACAACTCTCCAGTGATTGCAATGTTTAATTAAGGTGCTAGTCATTCTTTTATTTTGCATACCTGAGCTAAAAGGCTTAGCTTGATGATGAATACGTTACCTTATGACATGCATGTGTCCACACCAACACAATAGAGGACAATTACATCTGATGGGTGCTTAAACTGTGTAGTTGGTTATGATCACTGTTATATTGCCTTAGATCTGATATGTATGTCTTCCATGAAGTTGATGGGGTAATTGGATTGAATTGGTTGTCTTCCCATATCGGCAAGGACAAAACCCTGATCCTACCCCTAAGAGAAATGGAGTTAAATCCAGAAGTTAAGTAAACTTCGTAACAGATGCCTAGATAGGCAATGGTATGATAAATGAAGCTACCTAAGACTAGTAAAGGTTAAGAGAAAAGTGTGTTTCGTCATGATAAACCAAGGGACTTAGTGGCGATGGACGAATACAGAGTGATTACCAAAGGAGGTGGTAACTTCTATCACTGCAAACAAGGATTCTAGTCACAATGAACAAACATAATAACTCTCAGATGTTGAGGTGGTATCTCAACAAGACACAACAACTCTCAGAGGTCACAAAGAGTGAGATAAGTAGAAGTCAGGGAGAGAGCAGTAGCCACTATTTAGAGTTACTAGATTCCCCCTCAAAAAGAAAAGTAATGATAATGAGTTAAATAAGGCAGTTAGGGGTTGAGTCTTTACACCATTAAGAAGGTGTAAGTAGCAACCTAAGCTAGATAAACTCTTACAGCCTCGTTAAGGCTAGGGCACCATGATAAAGTGGCTATCTCAAGTCCTGGAATAGATGAATAGGAACTTTGAGATAGTGAAGTCAAGATGGAGAACCTAGTGAAATGTCTTAAGGATCAAGAAGAAGAGGACGAGACAGATAGCTATGCAGGGAACTAGCTTAAAGGTTGGCATGTTCCCCTTAATGTTAAAGAGATACTCAATCACTTGGAGTTTAGGTTGAGAGGCACCCTTTCAAGGAATAAGTTCTTGGCCAGGAATCTTCCTAGAGAAAATGGGAATTGGTCCTCCAAGTTAGAATTGATGTTGCTCAAGATGGAGCAAAATGCCCTATCTGAGTGAGAAAGGGAAGCAGCTGAGGCGAGGCAAGGCAAGCAGAGTTGACCTCATCCAATGGAAGTATGACTAGCCAAGAACGAAGCTAGGCTTAGATGTATCTGAGCTTAGCAGAGTACTAAAGCAAGTAAAAAGAAGAAGATCCTCTAAGTCCTCTCCCTATAACTTCCAAAAGCAACTACGAACAGAAAGAGAGGCTTCCTATTTAGGGATGAGATGCCCTGTGGGCACGCTACAGACATATCAACCAATAAGAGGTTGCACCCCTTGCATTTGAAATGCTAGGCATTATGCATGTTATAGTATGCTCCTACTGAAAAGGAAAGTAAAGGAAAGAGAAGTTGCAAGTCCTCTCTCTATAACATTCTAAAATAGTAAGAAACGATAAGAATAGCTGGAGGAATAAGAAAACTCCTAAGACAGATTGGCTTAGGCACCTAAAGAGACAAATAGGTAGCCTAGGGAATTGACATAAAGTCTAAGAGAATGGTATTGGTTCTTGGAACAGTTTTAGGGAATTATCTGTTAGGTGACCAACTGAGAGGAGGTGACTATACTTAGTCCTATGGTCAAAAGTCTCCCAGAGATCTTAAGAGTATGGTACTACTTTGGGAAGATAAGGACCAGGGATGAGTTGAAGATATGGAAACCTCCTACAATTGAAAACCGATAACGAGAGAGTACCCATGACTTCCTTCCAGAAAACCTTATCATTAACTAGGCTGGATTCAATTTCCTTCTGATTAATAGAGGAAAGCCAAAGTCAGAGGAGTTAGAGCCATAAGACCTAAAAAAGAGACATTCAGGCTAGCTCTAGATACAGGAAGAACCCATGCGATACAGAGACAGACGGAGTATTGATGGATAAATCCTTAAGATGAGGCGAGAGACAAGAATGTAAGCAGAAAAGACCTGACTAAAGATAGATCAGGAAAGGGATCTAAGACAGCAAAGTACCAGGGTTGAGCCTATCAGAATCAGTGCCTTAGTTTCCTGTTAGCACTGTTTAGTTAAGTGTCTCAGGCAAGAGTAGCCCAAGGATGGGTGACCCTGGGAAAAATGTGAGAAAGTGCAAAAGCCAGAAATGTTATCCATTTTGGCAAGAATGCACTAAGTCTAGCAGATAATGGAAGATGAAAGTTAAGGAAGTTGTTAGGCTACTGAATGTCCTAAGCAGTACAATTTCAGACTAAGACCCGAGAATTACTTGAAGTTTTAGAGGTCCTTATGAAAGAAATGGACACTACCCTCAACTTCAATATAGCCTACCATCCTGAGATGGATGGGTAGACACAGAAAATGATATAGATGTTAAAAGATGTGCTACACGCACATGTGCTTATTGTCGGCAATAACTAGGGTAGATACTTACTGTTAACTGAATTCGCTTAAGATAACCATTTCTATTCAAGTATCCGAATGGCGCCATACGAAGCACTTTTCGGGAGGAAGTGTAGATCTCCCTTGTGTTGGATAGAGCTTAGTGAAAGAAGTAAGTATGGTCCTAATATAGTGGATCAGACTTCCTAGTAGATTAAAGTTATTTAGCAAAGACTTTTAATGGCTCAAAGTAGACAAAAGAGCTACTCAAGCATTAAAGGAGATCGTTAAAGATTGAGGTTGGTAATTAAAGTGTAACCAACAACAGAAGTCAGTCGATCCCTAAAGCTTAAGAAGTTAAGTTCAAAGTATGTTAGACCATTTCAAATTTTGTCCAAGACTAGACCAGTAGATTATAAGTGACCCTTTCCCCAAATGTAAGTCAAGTTTATGATGTCTTCTATAACTCCCAATGGAAGAAGTACCATCTAGACTTGACACATGTCATAAGCTATGATGATATTGCACTCCAAGACAACCCATCTTTTAAGATCAGACTAGAGCGAATCATTGATCAGAAAGTCGAACAGCTGAGAAACAGGCAGTTTCCACTAGTCGAGATTGTCTAGAAAGGTCTTACATTGGAAAAAGCTACGAGGGAGATAGAGATTGAGACAAAGGAAAAGTATCCTGAACTTTTCCAATAAGATACACTTTAAATTTCAAGGACGAAATTTATTTTAGAGGGGGAGAAATGTCACATCCAGTACTATGATAATTAGGAATAAGAAAAATTCCTAAATAATTAAGGGTCAAAAGTGACAAGGAGAAATAGAAGAATAATTATGGAAAAATATTTCCAAGCCTTAGAAAATTAAGAAAAAATAAGGACAATGTTCCTTGAGAATTATATAGGATTATAAAATTGGTTTTATGACCAAACTGCCCTTAGAGAAATCACAAAGGAATTCAAGGGCGATTTAAGCTAGTTTAAGGTCCTTTATTTGGAAAATTTCAAATAAATATTTTTAAGAAGGATAAAATCCCAAGAAAATTCCTATGATATCCCAAGGAATTATAAGAGATTATGAAATTAAAAGAATACCCTCAGGTATCCAAGCTTTTTCCCAATTCCTTTGAAAAGTAGAAAAATCACTAAAGAGAAGGAAATTAGTTTTCTTTTTATTTAATTATTGGGAAATTAAATTTGAGACAAAGAGGGCAAATTGGTTGATTTTGAAGTGTTTTTTTTGTTATGTTGCATGAGAACCATTTCGGCCAAAGCAAGATCTGGACCCTAGGATGTGTTTTTCAAAGTTTTGAGACTTCCATTGTGTTCAAAATGAAAAATGGTGTAGGGTAAACCTAAAGAACAAGTGTTGGAAGCCATAGAATCAAAGTTGCAATTTTTGGATTTTGAACCCTAATGGTTCGGTCAGTTCAAAACTGGAAGAAGGAATTTTATTTTTTAAATCTATGTAGATATTTGGAATCTACATGAAAAATCATGTAGGAATGAGTCAAGAGGGAATTTTTAGGGTTTAAGGAAACAAACTCTAAAAATTAAAGAACAAAGATGGAAGCTTTAAGGGGTTTAGGAGTTACTTGAGTTATGTTATTAATTTTTATGATGAATGGTTGATGATTCTTGCTGTCCTTTTTATGGATTGCCATGCTAGGGTTTGCAATTTGTGGAAGCAAGAAAGGAGAACAAGAAAATCAAAGAGCATTGGATTAAGGTAGTAAGATTTAATTAACCTTAATGTTGAGTGTTGCATTGATTGCTATGCAATTTCATGTGCTATTATGTGGTTGAACTAAATGATGATGATGATGATGATGATGATTATGTAGCTATACTCCTCGCTTTATGTGCCTTGGCTATTGCATGTTAGAGTGCTACATGTATGAGGTAAAGTAGTTCCCTATTAATAGCAAAAGGTTGGAATGCTTGTAATTGATGCCTATTAATGTTTTGGTTGATTGATCTTGCTATTGGGATTTCTTAAAATCTCATCCCCCAAATACAATCTAACATTTTAGGGCCTGAAACTCCCAAGAGCAAGCTGCAGATTGGAGACTAAATTATGGTGTCACACCGTCAAAATTCGTGGACATTTGGTTATGTATAAGTATCAATGGTTGGTGTTGTAATCTCTAAGCAGGATGTTAGTTTAGAGTCACATTTTATTAAGTTACCAAATGAATTTCCACACGAAATTTGGTATGCTTAATTTTCACGTCCTGAGCTTCAAATTGATAGGCAGCACATTAACATTGGCCAACTACACGATTTTTAATGATTTTTCAAAGTTAAGGTTCAGAATCTGGAAAAAAGATTTGTGCCAAGTGGATAGAGGTAAATTTGACAAAAGTATGACACTTTTTCAAATGGAATTGGTTCATAAGATTATTTTTTCTTGAAAGATCATTCCAAGAACTTTTTATAGAATTTTGAACCACTCCATTTTGATTTTTCTAGATTAAGTTATGAATTTTTGAAGTTGGACCAGAAAACTGGATTTTTACCCCGTGAACAGTAAAAATCCGAAAATCAGTGTTTTTCATAAATTTTTGAGCCCAAGGCCATCCAATGTGATCTAAAATGGTTTTAATTAAACCCTAAGTGGATCCAATAGTGAGGTGCGACATCATGTAATTGCTTTACATTCCTCTATACAATCCTTTCTAGGATTAGGAATGGTGTCACTTGAAAGGCTATTCTTAGTAAGAACATTCATCTATGAAGCCAACTGACCAATCCAAATCTCAATGTTCTTAATAGCAGTTTCATAAAGAGAAAAAGTGGCTTTGTTCTCAACCTTTATAGCCTCTTAACTAGCCAATACTTGAGTAAGCATCATAACATCTTGAGTTTTTAAACTTGAGATTTAAAGACTTTTAAGCTTGGATTAGGATGATGAAGTCTTGAATTATGTGGAAATAAAGGCAAATATTGTATTTTGAGGTTAATTGAGGAATAAAAAAATACAAAGGCTAATGATTGAAACCTATATCTTTTAGACTTTTTAGAGTAATCTTTGAATTTAGATATTTTAAAGAGCCAAAGAATAATATTTCTCAATGATTCTTTTTGTATTTGGAAGTTGACACTTTAAGCTCTCCAGTGAATCTTAATTTATAAATTTTGTAAATGCGTAGAATTAATTGTGCAATTTTTTTAAAGTTAGGCCACCTTATTACCTCCAAACTTTTGAGCTATTTTGTAAAATCATCATTATTAAGGATTAAATGATAATATTTTTGGATGATTCTTTTGAATTAAAAAAATGACGTCTTAAGCTTTCTAAAGAGACTTAGTTTGTAAATTTTAGAGACCTATAGAGCTAGTTATGAACTTTCAAAGTTGAACATTTTATTTGTGTTTTTCACTAGACGTCTTGTCATATTCCGCAAAATTTAACACTAATAATGGATATAAAAAATTAAGTTAAGGGCCAATAGGAAAAGTACACTAGCTGACAAAGCCAAGCCGAGACAGGGTCTGGACTGATATTTTGAAATTATCGGTCCAAGAAGGACAAAATGGAAAAATTTGAAAAACATTTCAAAAAATTTCAAAAAATTGGACAATGATAAATTAGGGGGTTTGGAACCTTATTTGAGGCTCTAGAGATGAAAATAACATGAAAATGACTCACTATAAAATTTCCTGAATACATGGGTTTTTTCAGGAAAAATAGGAAAAATTAAGCAGAAATAATTATTTTAAATATATAAAGGCCTCAATAATTCCTGAAAAAAATATGAAATAATTATTTAAAAATTTATTTGGGTTTATAAAATTATTTTAAGCCCCTAAAAATGTAGAAATTAATTTTGAAACATTTATTACCAAAATCTTATCGGTAAAGCATGATTTTGAAGAAAATTCAAAATAAATAGCTAGAGGTTAAGATAAATTCAAAACATTTTCAGGGGGATTGTCTATAGTAAAAGAGGATTTTTGATGGAGAAAAATGAATTTTTGAAGGCCCATAATTACTTTTGAAAATAGTAATCGGAATGGTAAGTTTTGGTTAAAAATTGATAATTGTGATTGGACCATACTTCTTGCTCCTTTCTAATCAATTTTGGGCTTCATATTGGGTCAAGAGGGCTCAAGAATTTCATGCAGCCCACACCTCCTCTTGCCAAAAAGTTCAAACCCAATTTAAGCCCAAAATCCAAAAGAAAAATCAAGAAGGGGCACTTGGCATGAGCTGAAATTTAAGGCATATGAAGAGGGGCACATGGCCCCTTAGGTGGTAGAAAATAGCGCTACTTTGGAGGGCTTGGGGTCAGATCTTGAGCTCCATAAACACCCCCTAATTGCACATAATTTGGCTAAAATTAGGAAAAATAGGAAAAATTCTGTCCAACTAAAGTCACAACCTTAAACATCACCTAAAACCTCCCAAATCAAAGGAAAATCATCAAGCTTCAAGTAAGGATCCATTAAGGAATGTCTAAGCTTGATTTTAGGCAGATTTAAAGGTTGTTTTGGTGGAAATTTTATGATAAATCCCAAGCTTGTATGCTGCCCATTTTTGATCGCATTGAAGAAGCATTAGGGAAGGATAGAAACCATGAATATAAGCTTGGAATTACATGTTTAATTGATGTTTGGATTGAATTTTGGAAGAAAACCAAAGTTAGGGTTTAAAACACCCTATTCAGGCACTATGTAATCTTGGGGTTAGAGATTGTTTTAATGTGATTTGATGATTCCAATGACTTTAAAAGGTGTTTTTGTGTAGGGAGACACCAAGGAGAAGTGCTTAAAATCATCAGAATCAAAAATAAAAATTTTAGAACCTTAAATCTACCTATTCAACCAACTCAATTTGAAGGGGAAGGAGTATGATTTTGTTAAATCTATTTTGATATTTGAATTCTACATGAAAATTTGTGTAGAAATGGCCTAAAAGATTGATTAAAACAAAGAGAAATTATTAGGTCAAAAATTAAGGAAAAAGGGGTTTAATTGGGTTCAATGTTGAGTATTGGTGTTTATACTTAGATTATTGGTAATTTGGAATGTGTTTATGCTTGGATTGATAGGCATTGTGCATGAAAACAAAGAGGAACACCAAATCCTTAAAGAGGCTGAATTGAATACTTGAGTAAGAGATAAGCATTGAACTCATAATTTGAATGCTTTCTTGCTTATTTAAATGTGTTTGTGTTTTTTGATTTATGTTGCCATGACGTGATTGAGCAAATTATATGATTATGTATGGAATTCTATGCTAATTATGCCTTGGCAATATGTTATGAGGAATGGTATAATGGCTTGATTGATTGCTCTCTTTCCATGACAAATGATATGCACATGAAATGTTGCATGATAATGTTATTTTCATGATAACGTAGCACATTTTTGCATAGTATGATTAGCAAGATAATAATGACTCATTGCTATTGAGATTTTTATGAAATCTCATTTCTTTATGTTCAAAAATTTATCAACTGGGGGTTGGACCAAGCAAAGACAAAGGAAAGGAGATCATCTTGAGAGAAAATTAATTGTTATGCCTCTTGAAACAATGTTTGTAATTATTATAAATTGTTATGAATTATTGTGAATTATGTTGGATTAGTGTATTAATGACCAAGGTTGATATGCATGTGATTATGGGGGTGTTTAGGTGATAACCCAAACCATGGTTTGGGAAAAAATCACCCAAACACCCTTAAAAAAACCAAAACCATGGTTTTGGGAAAAGCAAAAAATTTTTGCTTTTGGAGAAAAAAGGGAGAGTGTGAGAGCCTATAGGATATGTATCTTGTTGTTTTTTTTATAAACATATTTTTTTATAAATATATTTAATCTTATATCTTATAAATATATATACATATTAATTATTTATTAATTATATTATCTTATGTATTATTAATTATGTTAATAAAAAATATATTATTAACAATTTTATTCCTTCAAATTAAAATATATCATAAAATATATTTTTCTGTAATTATCATATTAACTTATGCCTTTTTTAGTAATTTGTACATGTAAAAAGTGCTTCTGGTAACAACTATCCAAACACTCTCACTTCTCAGAATCACTTTTTCACAAAATCTATTCTTCAAAAAATCTATTCTCCCCAGAATCTATTCTCCAGAAGCTATTCTCCAAACCATGGTTTGGTTATATCCAAACACCCCCTTATGTGATTGGAATGGTGATATGGAATAAAAAGAGAAAAATAACCAAGAATTGCATAAAAAAGGGGATAAAAGTTGACTTTTTAAGAGTAAAGTATGACCATGCAAAATTCTATGCAAATGGATGAGAATTTGGCTGAAACTTGGCAAGCTTATAATCATATTTTTAGCTTTAAAACAAGTGATATGTCATTAAATTTAGAGTTTTGTATAAAGAGTTATGCCTTCTAAAGTTGGGCGTAAATTTTGAAAAATTGAAAAAATAACCATATGAACAATACCACTTTACGTGAAATCTGGGACTGATTGGTGAAGTCTAGACATTAGTGAGTATTTTTCCCTTAAAGGTCATATTAAGAGATTTAAATAGAACCTAGAACTACTTTATTTCAATTTTTCAAGAATTAGTTATGAGTTTTCAAAATTTGGCCTTGATTAGGGCTATGATGAATAGTAATGCGAATTAATGAAATTTTAAAATTTAAAATTTTCCAATTTAAGGCCATAAGAAATGGTTCTAAATGGCTCCAATTGAGGTAAAATGTGGTTTAAAATTAAGGTATGACATGTCTGCTATAGTAAATAACATAATATGTTGACAATGTTATTTGCTATAGCGAATAACACAAAATGTTGGCTGTATCATTTAGTAGATGTGAAAATTTGGTTTTATAAATTAGTTTTAGACATGATTTCCATGAGGTTTGGGGAGGAGAACTCATGTGGCACTACAAGAGTTTGGTGTTTTCAGTCTAGGAGAGTATATTTGAGCTTTTAGACACCACAGTAAGTATTCCTAACTGTATTTGTACTCTTTTCTCTTAGATTTTTCAAGATTGATACAGTTGAATCTTAAGGTTCTTCAATGATTTCAAATGGGTTGAGGTTTTACCAATTATTTTGGGCTTAAATGACTTATATGGATTAGTCTAGGTTTTTATTCGATTTAGTTTTGCTAGATTTAGATCTTTGAGGAATTTAAACCTAGGGTTTGTATTTTTGGGATGTTTATGATTGTTGATGATAATATAATGATTCAAAATGAGTTTTGAGAATTGAATTATGTTAATATGAGCTAGAATTGATGTTTAATGGTTTAGAATGTTGATTTGAGTTGATTTTTGGATTTGGGTATTTTTTATGATGAACCCTAGATTGAGAACTTGGGACATTTGATAAATTAGTGTAATTGGGAATCAATTAAAATTTTCTATGAGTTGATTGACCTATTAGGTTAGTGCTTTGAGTTTTTGAATGGTCAATTTGAAGTTGAGATGAGAATTGGGTTAAGCTAGGGATTAAATCCACAGTTGTTATTGTCAACCACTTGATTAGTTTGTTAACTAATATTTAATAATCGTATGATTATGTAAATTGATCGTGATTGGTGTTATTATTTAGGGCAACTTGATTATGGTAATTGATCCTTACTTAGGTGAGAGGTGGTCCACTTTCCACTTATTATGTATGCTAATATATTGTTTGTGAGTAGTACTATTACTTTGAAACTATAAAAGATATGTTAGCATCCATGGGATTATGTTGATATAATGGAATTAAATAAGTCTTGTTGAATTGGGTTTTGAAAATGTAATCATTTGAGTTTATGATATCACGTTATCACTATGTATTTTGATTTGGAAATGGATTATGTGATTTAGAATTGATTGAATGCTTTCTTGAGCATTATGCATATGATGAGAATTGGTGAGTGGTTTATGTCTATTACTGTTATGTGATGAATGGCTCTATTAATTCATGATGATTAGCTCCTTACATTCCCCTATAGTAAGGAAATGGCCTCTTTGACTTTTTTACCCCAGAGTGAGGAATAGGCCTTGGCGTTCCTTTATCTCTCCCGTAGTGAGGGACTGGACTTTTCGCTTTTTCCCCCAAAGTGAGGCATTGGCCGTATGGCCTCTTATTTTTCCTATGGTGTGGGAAGGTGATCATAGAGTATGCATTTGTATAATGATATTGAATTATGATTTATAAGATTAGACGATTGAGATATGAATTTTGAGAATCGGTATTATCTAAGATATTTATATATGTTTATATATACCTTCTTAACTGTTCCACTTAATACCTCACGATCACGTATTGGTATGTACAATGAGTTGAATCATTGGTTACTGAGGCTTATGTCACACCCCATGGTTATTATTGCTTTTAAAGCGATAATTCTATATAGATACATCAAGTAAGGCTCTAGAGGTCTAGAAAGTGTTGTAACTATTGTATAGCCTCCTTCTTTTAATTATGTGTTGAATGTTTGTATATTGCCATATTAGGTCTTATTTTTCTTACTTTGATCTGATAGTATAACATATCCTTCCATTTACCCCCTTAGCACCCATTCGGAAGTGTTACGGTTTAAGCAGATCACAAAATAAGTGCGTAGATTAAAAATTAAAAATTTGATTCTCAAATTACTATTCACTAATAATTCCAAATTTTTTGTCTAACTTCGAAAATTCATAACTAATTATAAAAAATGGTATTTAGGTGATTTCAATCTCCATTTAAAGCTCTTTAAATTCTCTACGAGGAAAACATACTCATTGGTTCAATTTGCTTACTCATTTATTCTAGAATTACTCATAAAGTGGTAGTATTCATTTAGTCAAACAGTACAGTTTCATATTCTTTATCCTAACTTCAAGCAATCATATCTTTTAGCACACATCCATTTTAAGTTATCTACTAGTTCTTTTAAAGATTAGTATGTGCATTAACTGCTCACCAACTTTTATAAGCAGATTTATTCATTTTCTTTATCTTTACTCAGTCACAAGGTCATCAATTATAATGGGAAAACTTATCCTTTTACTTGCATTAACATACTAGAAACTTTCTCTATCTTACATATTATCATCCCAACATACCATTGATCATTTTCATGCATTATCATACTTATTCATACATGCTAGTATCATTGTTCATCTTTACATAACATCATAGGCATGTTTATTACATACATTATCATAAGCAATTAGATAACCTAACATAACATAATACATTTTTCAATCTCTTCTCTTTTTCTTGATTCCACATGTTGCATCTTTTTTCCTTGATTATAAACCTATTATGGTTGGTTAAGGGAGGCTAAGATTTGAGAGAATCTTAGTAAATAATAAATGCCCAAACATACGTGGCAAGCTTGGCATTCACAACATCGTTGTAACTTAACATTTTTCTAACATAATGATACATTTGGAAATCATCATGCATTTATCATAAAACACACAAGCCTATGGGATACTTTAAACATATTCACATTCATAATGGGTGAGTTCATAAAATTGCATAAACATACAAATATGCCATACATCCGAGCAAATACTAAGCATATAAGAGTAGAGCAAAGCTTACTACCTTTAGCATTTTATATTCAATCTTTCCTCTTAGTCCCTTTGCTTCTAACTATCAAGGTTGCTTGATCAACCTTTACTATTCATCTTCCTTGATGTCATATGGTCCTAATCACATTAACTTATTATTGACATTCATTTATTAGAGCCATGGCAACAAATAACATTCATACATAGCTCCCTTGAATATACTTTAATCCTTTAATCTTAACTTCTGAGACTTAATTCTAATCTTTCTAAAATTAATTTCATATACTGTTTTTCCATAATTTTGCATGAAAATCCATTTCTAAACTCAAATTAAACAAAATATAACTCTTTCCCCATGAATAAGCCTTGGCCGGATACTAGGGTCATAGGGTTCAAAGTTTCCATTTTCATTTCTAATGCTTCCAAACTTGCTTTCTCACCTTTATCCCATATAATTTCTCATTCTAAACACACTAGAAGCATTAAAATCATCAAAATTCAACCCTAGATTACACTATAGGTCTAGCTAAAATTATCACAAAGTTAAGAGAAAGTTGGATTTATTCTAATTTCATCACAAAACCACTTGATTTTATCATCAATCAATCTTTTTCATAACTTAAACATAGTTAGAAAGAATGAACACTTAGGGTTTTATGCTTTCAAATCTTAACAAAAGCCATAACCAAGCTTTACAAGTCATAGAGGATCATAAACTACATTAAAAACCATGTTCTTATCTTATCTTAAAGCTTGGTTTTGCATAGGACTTAAAGCTCTTCCTCTTTTCCTTCTTGGCCTCAAAATTTTGTGCTCCCCCTTCAAGACCTCTCTTGGCCAAAAAATCTCACTAAAAAGAGGGGAGGGGTGTTTATAATATTCTCTATTGACTATGTTACCTTAAGGTTAACTCAAGTAACCATATAACACCTATTTACCTTGCCATTTGTCTAATGATTAAGCTATGCACTCCATGATCTTGCCAATTGTTTCATCAAGTTTACGATGTGTTTTGTCACACCTCTCTTTATATCCCATTATATATTAATGTTAGTGGTAGTCTCACCCAAGAGAGGGGTGAACTGGATGAGTTATAAAAATTTTAATCGAATTGAAATAATGAAATTAATAAAACAGAGTGTTAGAGTTATAAAGATTTCACCATAGATTAAAGACACCGGATTTATACTGGCTTGGTCTTAACCACTTGACCTATGTCCAGTCCTCAGAACACTTTGAGATTTCTACTATGATCCAAGACTAACCGGGCTCTTGGTGCCTCAATACAGCAATTGATCTTCTCAATCACTCCCCCTTACTACCTATAAGGTTACAAACCTAATCAAGAATCCACACCCTTGAGTTACACTCAGAAAGTAATTAAATATGATATGTTAGTCTCTCTCATAGAGTAAATGAATGAGAAACACTGAAGCTCGTTAAAGACAAAAACAAAGTATTAAATGCAACAGTAAAATATTTGCAGAAGGTAGCTCGCATATTCAATATCTGCATTCAATGCTTCTTCACGCCTTTTATAGTTGCAGAAGTTTAATAACTATTAGATGAAATAGCTTCTAGCCGTTGAGAGTTCGATTGTGTGTTTTCCCAGTTGCAATGATATTTGCCATTTGATGCTTCTAACATGGTAGGTTACAGGCTACTGAATAACCATTGGATAACCATAGAACTTTCTTCGTAATCTATTACACCTTACTACTAAAGTGACTTAGAGTTCGATTAGAACTATTTTAGACCATATTGGATGGTCTTGGGCTCAAAAATCCATGAAAAATATTGATTTTGGGATTTTTACTGTGGATCGGGTAAAAATCCAATTTTCTGGTCTAATTTCAAAAATTCATAACTTAATCTAAAAAAATCAAAATGGAGTGGTTCAAAATTATATAGAAAGCTCTTTAAATTTTATTTCAGGAAAAAATAATCTTATGAATAATTCCATTTTCAAAAGTATTAGGTTTTTGTGAAATTCACCTCTGTCCTTTTGGTAAAAACTCTTTTTCAAGATTCTGGACATTAATTTTGAAAAATCATTAAAAATTGTATAGTTGGCCATTTTTAACATGCTACCTATTAATTTAAAGCTCATGATGTGAAATTTATGCATACCAAATTTAATGAAGAAATTCATTCGGGAGCTTAATAAAAACGTGGCTCCAAGTTGGTGTCTTGCTTAGGGATTACAGCACCAACCATACATACTTATACATAAACAAATATAATTGTTTCCTCTTAGTTCATCCCCATATTTATCCTTGGATTTTTAGCCTCTCTTTCAATGATTCAGTCCTTAAAACATTAGGTTACATATGGGGGATGAGATTTCAATGAAATCCTAGAGCAAGATCAATCAACCAAAACATAAACATGCATCAATTACAAGCATTCCAACCTTTTGCTATTAATAGGGAACTACTTTACCTCATATATATAGCACACTAATATACAATAGCCAAGGCACATAAAGAAAGAAGTATAGCTATACAATCATCATCATTTAGTCAACCATATAATAGCACATGAAATTGCATAGCAATCACTGCAACACTCAACATTAAGGTTAATTAAATCTTACTACCTTAATCTAATGCTCTTTGACCTTCTTCCTCTTCTCCACAATTAACAAACCCGAACATGATAAATCACAAAAAGGGTAGCAAGAATCATCAACCATTCCATATATAAAATTAACAACATAATTTAAATAACTCCTAAACCCCTTAAAGCTTCCATCTTTGTTCTTTGAATTTTTAGAGTTTATTCCCTTGACTCTAAAAATTCCCTCTTGACTCAATCCTATATGATTTTTCATGTAGATTCAAAATATCTACTTGGATTTAGCAAAATAAAATTTCTTCTTCTAGTTTCAGCTTGGCCGAACCAAAAGGGTTCATTATCCAAAAATTACAACTTTGAGTTTATGGCTTCCAACACTTGTTCTGTAGGTTTATCCTACACCATTTTCCATTTTGAGCACAATGGGAGCATCCAAAATTTGAAAATCTCATCTTAGGGTTTAGTTTTCTTCTTGACCAAACAATACCTCTTGAGAAACATAAAGAAATCTCTTCAAAAACAACATACAACCACTTGGAATAACCAAGATTTGAAGTGTTTTAACAAGTTTGAACAATGAAACTTCCTCCTTTACATGAAGATCATTTCAACCAGTAACTAAGGAGAGGATAAACAAAATTCTCCAACCATACAACTTAAGTAAACAAGCAAGGAATCATCTTAGAACAACTTACCAAGCTTGAACCTTAGTTGGACTAACCAATATGGAAGATCACTCTCTCCTTCCTCTTGGCCGAATTGTATATCTGAAAAATGGGGGAGGATTTCTCATTTAATGTGCCCAAAATATCTGACCTACCAACATTAATGAGATGCCAAGTGTCAAAAGCTTACTCCTTCTTGAAATTTCCCTCTTAATCATTTAATTCCAATTGTAATTAATTTTCAAAAGTCAAACTCTCCTCCACTTAAGGCTTGACACTTGGAAATTTTAATTACTCTCTAATAGAGGCTTGACAAGTGGCAACTTGTGGGCCAAGTAAAGTGCCAGACTTTAATCTACACTTTATCGGTGCACTTTTACTCCTGGTTTAATTTCTTTTCTACAATTATAGTACTCTGACCTCTGTAATTATTTGTTATCAGATTCATAAATTATTCTCCTTATTTTTCTCTTCCCAAAATGCCCTCTTTGGCTCAAACTCAATTTTCTATTAATTAAATAAAAAGAAAAACTATTTTCCTTCTCTTTATTGATTTTTCTATTTTTCAAAGGAATTAGGAAAAATCTTGGATGCTTGAGGGTCTTTTTTTTTAATCCCATAATTTCTTATAATTCCTTGGGACATCATAGGAATTTTTTTGGGATTTTATTCTCCTTCCAAATATTTATTTGTAATTTTCCAAATAAAAGGGCTTAAACTAGCCTAAATCACCCTTAAATTTCTTTGTAATTCCTCTAAGGGTAATTTGGTCATGAAACCAATTTTATAATCCCATATAATTCTCAAAGGATGTTATTCTTATTTTTTCTTAATTGTCCAAGGTTTGAAAATATTTTTCCATAATTATTCTTGACCAATTTCCTTAATTAGTCAAATTTTTATAATTGTCTTGGAAAATCATAATAATCATTTCCACCAAAATTCTTCTATTTCTCCTTGTCATTTTTTACCTTTAATTATTTAGGAATATTCCTTATTTCTAATTACCATATTATTGGATGTGACATTTCTCCCCCTAAATAAATTTCGTCCTCAAAATTTAAAGCATATCTTATTGGAAAAGTTCAGGATACTTTTCCTTTATCTCAGTCTCCATCTCCCACGTAACTTCTTTTGGTGTAAGACCTTTCCAGACAACCTCAAGTAGCAGAACCTGCTTGTTTCTTTAGTTGCTTGACCTTTTGATTTATGATTCGCTCTGGTCTGACCTTAAAAGATAGGTTGCCTCAAAGCACAATGTCATCATAGCTTATGACATGTGTCGAGTCTAGATGGTATTTTTGTAATTGGGAGTCATGGAAAACATCATGAATCCGACTAAATTCGGGGGAAGGGCTAACTTATAAGCTACTAGTCTAGCTTTGGTCAAAATCTATAATGGTTTAATGTACTTTGGACCTAGCTTCTGTTGTCGGCTATACTTTGATCACCAACCTTAAACTCTAATGGTCTCCTTTAGTGTCTGGGTAGCTCTTCTGCCTACTTTAAGCCGTTAGGGGTCTTTACTGAATAGCTTTAATCTATTAGGACGTCTGATCCACTATGACAATATCCTTTATACTTCTTTCACTAAGCTCTGTCCCAGCACAAGGGAGATCTATACTTCCTCCCATAGAGTGCTACATATGGCACCATTCAGACACGTGAATGGAAACTGTGATTGTAGGTGCATTCATCTAACGATAAGTATATATCCCAGTTATCGCCGAAATCAGCATACATGCTCGTAGCATATCATCTAACATCTGTATCATTCTTTCTGTCTGCTCATCCCCCTATAGATGGTAAGCTGCATTAAATCTGAGAGTAGTGTTCATTTCTTTCAGTAAGGACCTCCAAAACCTTGAGTAAATCTCGGGTCTCGGTCCGAAATAATATTGCTTGGGACATTAAGCAACTTAATAACTTTCTTAACTTTACCTTCTACTTTTGCTAGATTTAGTGCATTCTTGCCAAAATAGCTAACATTTCTGGCCTTTGTACTTTCTTACCTTACTTCCCAGGGTCACCCTTCTCGGGCTACTCTTGCCTGAGTATGCTTAACTGAACAATGCTGACGCGAATCTGAGGCACTGATTCTGATAGGCTTAACCTTGGTACTCTACTATCTTAGACCCTTCTTGTTCTATCTTCGGTCAGGTCTTTTCAGCTTATATTCTTAATTCTAGCCTCATCTTAGGAATTTTCCCGTCAATACTCTATCTATATCTACATCACTAATAAACCTTGTCGCTAGGTAATCAAAGTTTTACTAGGGAAATGCAGCAAGTGAGGCACTACCTAGGTCATTCTTCTCAAGGAGCCTTAAGTTGTATTTCAATTCTTAACAATTCACTTTTAATTATCAAATTACCAAGATGAAAGCTTGAGTTTTAGAAAACAGAAATTGAAACAAGAAACAAATCTAATGAAAGGTAAAATGCAAAAGAAGATTCAAATAAGAGATAGTAGTTCCCCTAGCAATTTATCCAACCTTCCTTGTTCAGTCTTATAATTTGGAGTCTCTTAATGTCAATTAAATGGATAGATTCAGCTACTGCTCAAATCTCTCTTAACACAAATCAGAAACAACTATCTTACTAGATTCATTGCCTTGGTCTGTGAGAAGGAAGATCAATTAACAAGAACACTTGAGAAGTGAGTTGCAATTCTCTAAAAATGATCACAACTGTGAATCATCAATCTATTCAACCAAAATTCAGATTTACAGAACAACAGTCCAAGTAAAAATGAATTAGATTTACAAATCAACAGAGAATCCTCTATTCAACTGAATTAAAGGACACAACTCACAACTGAATGTTCAATCAGATCTAATTTCCAAGAAACATACATCTAACAATCCAACCTTCATTCTAACCACAATTGTTCAACTGAAACAAATGAACCTTAGAATAGAAAGTGGAAAATATATCTAAAATGACTCCCTGTTCAGCTTCATGAACTCAGGTCAGCTTCATTGCTAGGAAAACTTGGAAATTCAGCTACTCATGCTCTGGATTAGGGTAGAAACAGCAAGAATTGATGAAAGATTCATGGTTGATTGGTGGAAATTGATGAATTTGGACGAAAATGGAAGGAGGAATTGAGAGAAGGCGGAGAGAACAAGAAAATTGCATCTGGAGATGAATGAGGAATTGAAAATCTCGTCTCCGGTTGAAGCGCGCGACTCTGCATTTAAATCTGGAATTTTTCGTCATCCACCGCGGCGTTTTCGCCCATCCGCCGCGGTGCCTGTCCTGTACGGCGTCGTTTTGATTAGTGATCTTGAGCTTCATTAAAATTTCCGTCCGCCGTGGCGCCTTCGCCCATCCGCTGCGGCGCTTTTGACCGAGAGTAACTTTGGATATCCGTCGTGGCGCCTTCCCAAATCAGCCGTGGCGCCTCAGACAGAATGGCGAAAATGCTACTGAAACTTCCTGAAATTCATACCAAATCAGGGATCAAAAGTACACACATATAAAATCATATAAAAACATGAAAAAAACACCTGTAAAACCTCACAATTCCTCTCACCAACTCTTATGCACAATGGAAGCTAATTATGCCCAAAGTATGCAAATATAGATGGCAAAAGCATGAGTTTAAGGCTAGAAATGTATGCAAATAATGAGACTTATCAACTCCCCCACACTTGACTTTTGCACTCCTGGGCAAATCAGGTCTAAACATATTGTGAAAGAGAAGGATGAGAGAAAGGAATAAGCAAGCTCAAAAGTTCAGGTTACAACTGCAACCAACAATGATTCTTCAACCAACATCCATCCATGGAACATTCTAATATAAAGAAATCAAGCAATGATATGTAATTTAATCTAAGTGAATAAGATATAGAAGACCACACAAGGGAATTAGTATATCACTCAACTCACAAGTATTAAAGGTTCTTTCACTCAATTCACTTATTCAAATGCTCTACCATATGCTTGTAATAGCTCTACCTCTCCACCACTCAAATACATAAGTACTCAAGAATCAAGAGGACTTTTGTGGCTTGTAATGTAAAGGTGGGGAAGAAATGCACAAGAATGCATATGAGGATGGAGTTAATATGTGAATCAATGTGTAGAATTCAATAGCATTAGTAATGTTCAGTTTAAGGTTTGATTTCTTGATCTTGAATTCCTAAGCTATAAAGGTGCTTTTATTCCCACTTTCTTTTCCTTTCTTGCTTTTTCATTTATTTTCAACTTTTCTATTCTCTTTCTCTTTTTCTTTTTCTTTCTTTTACATTCACATGTTTCTTCTTTTCTTTTTCTTTTTTTTTTCTTTTTGGTTTTTTTGCAAAGCTTAAGTATGCACCAGTTGTTCATCCGGAATTTGATGATGTGGGCATATTGAAAGTAGGTCCTGAAATCTATTCCAGTAATCATAAAGGGATTCATCGTAGTCTTGCTTGGCAGAATAAATCTCCTTCCTCATTGATGAAGTACAAGAAGCCGGAAAGTATTTCTCCAAAAATGCCTTCCTTAAGTTCCCCCAACTGTGGTATGCATCAGCTACATGTCTTGGGAGGCTCATGTACCATTCCCTAGCTTTACCTTCCAAGGATAGATGAAAAACCTTCCATAGCACTTGGTCCAATGATGCTCCCACAGGCTTCATACTCTGACAAATCATGGAAAGAGATTGCAGATGGAGGTATGGGTCTTCTCCTGTCAAGCCATGAAATTTAGGAAGAGAGTTAATCAATAAACCTTTAATCTCAAAGTTAACTTCAAAATTTGGACAAGCCGCAGTAAAAGGATCAAAATTTACATCAGAAGTTGTGGCTTCTCTAATTGTTCTTCTCCTAGGGTTTCCATTATTTTCTCCTACTCTCTCTTATTCACCATTTCCACCATTCTTTACTTGATTAGCAATGGGGTTAGGATTAGGTTGGTTTTGTGGTAATTCAGCCATTATCTCTTGGTCAGTAGGCTCACTCTCACTACTGGATAGGCTAGATTCCACAGAAATATTCTCTCACTCAATCACCAACTCACTTGTCCCCTCAATTCTTTTCTCTCTTCTTATCTCTCTGAGTCTTCTCTCAATCTCAGGGTTATAGGGCACAAGTTTTGTTTTCCGTGGCATGCAAGATAAGAGTCACAAGAGAAAGAGCAAACAAAATTGACTTGTAGCACATAAAGTCAACTAAAAGCATGCAATGTGATGAATGCAAGTGTATGGTTAAGTATGCAAGTGTAATGATGAGTATGAGTATGTATGGGCGGGTATGAGTATGTATGCACAGATAAAGAAGCAAAGTGTAAGTTTTAAAACTTCCAGAAATGTTCGCCGCGGCGAAAACAGAGGTTGACCGCGGCGAAAGTATCCCAAGAGGATTCCCTCAGTAATTCGAAAAGTTGGCCGTGGCGAAAGGGAATGTTGGCCGCGGCGAAAGTTGACAGAATGCTTACCAGATACTGGACTTCACTGATGCAACGTGAGAGATGCTGAAAATCAAGAAAATCAGTTTATTTGTTTGTATTTCCAAAAATTTTGATGCTATGCAAGATGGTTACCTATACTATGAACAAATATGCAACTAAACTACCCTAAATGCTACCCAAAAAGATCAAAACTTCAATTGTCAATCAAATAGCACAAGCTAACCTAGAGAACCAATTTCTTGGCTCCCTGGCAACGGCGCCACTTGAAAGAGAGCCTTTCTTATCGTTCGCTTAGGGGTTCTCACTCAAAAATTTATCCAAGCTATGCAGTAATGCAAACTCGGGTCGTTTCTCTTTTGGGAGCCTTAGTTAGTTATCTAGGTTAGACTAAATGTTATGCCGAGTAATGAAAAAGGGGGGTTTTTGGTTTTTTTAACATTTAATGAAATGCCAAAACTAAATGCAATTAAATCAAATCTAAGTTACTATGTTTTTGGATTTTTCTAAGATAGTAGTAATGTAGTGGAAATTAATGATAGGTAATCTCTTGAAAATGGCTTTGAAGCAATCATAGTTCAAAATAATTTTGGGAGTAAAAATCACCAAGTTTTCTAAATGGAAAACCTTAAAGAACTCTTTAAGTCTAGGATCTTAATCAATGGCACCCATCTCATAAGATCCTATTAAGCTCACTTAGTGTGTGTATTAAGATTACTTAATGCACTTGGTTTAATGCAAGCCTAGATTAACTCAACAATCAAACAATACCATGCAAGAAAGAGAGTATCAAAAGAGTTGCATAGAAACATACATGTAACCACATATATTGAAGCTCAAATTCAACATTAACTAATCCAATACACAAGATAATCATCCAGAATTGATTACAACCATAATCAAAATAGTTCAGCCCAAATTGATAAATCCTAAGACCTAAAAATTCATAAATAAAGAACTAGAACTATGGATGAAGCTAACTCCCCTTTGAAGCTCTTGGAACTCATGCTTCTTCCACCATATTCAAGAGTTGAGAGGCTTAGCTCATCATAGCTCTTGAATCAGCTCCAACTAGAGATTGTTCTTCAGCCATGACAGTAGCAGATGGAAGAAATGGAAATGGAGGATTAGGGTTTCTGAGGGAGAGATGAGAGAAGAAGATGATAGAAACGTGGGTGGTGGCTCAATAATGAGAGTCTGATCTCATCATACCCAAAATAGGGTTTCTAACCCAAAAATTGCGTGCATGGGTCGGTTTCTGGGGATAGTAGGTCAAAATTTCCCGAAATGGTCGGGTCTGAGATTTGCTGATACGAGAGGTTCGCCGCGGCGAAACATGGCAGAGAGCCTTGCTTCAACAAATGATTTTCACCGCGGCGAAGTCAGATGTGTGCCGCGGCAAACTTAGGCAGAGGATCCTTTCCTGCTTCTTGTGCCTTGAGTTCTTCAATTCTGGCCCCAATCTTTAGTGTCCTATAATAAAAAAGCAACAAATTGAAGTATCAATTGTCCTAGAAATCAATTGAATCCAATTAATAACCAATTATGACAATTTAATCCTCAAAATGACACTAACTTAAAGTAAGGACTCTTAATCTAAATTAAGCACAATTATCATTAAAAAGGGCCAGAAAATACCACAAAATCATGGATAATGTAATGAAAAGATAAAAATATCTTAAGCTCAATCAAAATCATAGAGAGAGGACTTATAAGGTTCTTCTTCTTTCTACTTGCTTTAGTACTCTGCTAAGCTCAGCTACATCCAAGCCCAACTTTGTTCTTGGCTAGTCATGCTTCTATTAGGTAAAGTCAACTCCATTTGCCTTGCCCCGGTTGCTTCTCTTTCCTACTCGGATAGGGTATCTTGCTCTATGTTGAGCAATATTAGTTCTAATTTGGAGGACTAATTCTCACTTTCTCTAGAAAACTCCTAGCCAAGACCTTATCCCTTGAAAAGGGTGCCACTCAACCTAAACCTCAAGTGACTAAGTATCTCTTAATATTAATGGGAACATGCCAACCTCTAAGATAGTTCCTTGCAAATCTCTCTGTCTCGTCCTCTTCTTCTTGATTCTTAAGACATTTCACCAGGACTCTCCATCTTAACTTTACTATTTCAAAGTTCCTATTCATCTATTCTAGAACTTGAGATAGCTACTCTATCGTGGTGCCCTAGCCTTAACAAGGGTGTAAGAGTTCAACTTAGGTTGCCACCACACCTTCTTAGTGGTGTGTAGACTCAACCCCTAACTGTCTTATTTAATTTCTTATCATTACTTTTCCTTTTGAGAGGGAATCTGATAAGTTTTAAACAGTGGCTACCTCTCTCTTTCTAACCTTTACTAATCTTACTTCCTGTGACTTCTGAGAGTTGTTGTATCTTGTTGAGTTACCATCCCAACATCTTAGAGTTATTGTGTTCGTTCGTCATGACTAGAATCCTTGTTTGCAATGATGAAAGTTACCACCTCCTCTGGTAATCACTCTATATTTGTTCATTGCCACTAATTTCCTTGGTTTCTCATGATGAAACACAATATTCTCTTAACCTTTGCTCGTCTTACTTAGCTTTATTCATCATACCACTGCCTGTCTGGGCCTCTGTTACAAAGTTCAACTTAACTTCTGGATTTAACTCCATTTCTCTTGGGGATAGGATCAGGGTTTTGCTCTTGCCATTATGGGATGAAAACGAATTCAATCCAATTACCACATCAATTTCATGGAAGGCATATATGTCAAGTTTAAAGTAGTATAACAGTACTTATAACCAACTATACATTTTAATCACACATCAGATGTAATTACCCTATTATGTGTTGGTATGGACAGGCAACGTGTTCATAACCAGGTCAAGTCTTTTAGAAAAATCATACGAGAGAAGAAAATGACTAGTACCTGAATTATGCATTGCAATCACTGGGAAGTTGTTAATAATGATCATACCTTGGATCATTCCTGGTGACTTCTGGGTTTCTTCCCATGTGATGGCAAATACTCCTCCTTAGGTACGCAGTCTTGCCTACTTTGTATTCTATGAGTATTCTCTCAAGAAATGTCTAGGCTTGTCGTAGGTATAGCAAACATTCTCTCTGGCCATACACGATTTGTCATTGTGATTCTTGCCAAAGGTTGGGCATTCCTTAACATTTAGGGCTTATCCCCTTTTTTATTCTTTTAGTTGTCCCGTGGCCTTTTCCTCTTCCTGTTGCCATTGGAAGATGTGCCACCCTGATCTTCTTTCTCTAACTTGGGAGTAGATCTAACCATCAGATGATGATTTAAGCTATTCTCTGTAATTCAGTGGGCTTTAACCACCTAATTAAAGTGCTCAAACTGCTTGGGAGCAATCATATCCCTTAAGGACTACTTTAGTCCTCTGACCATTTTCTTTGTCGTCCACTTCTCATCCTCTCGGTAGCAAAGGTAATCAGAGTAGTGAGAGAGACAGATAAACTTAGCTAGGTGCTCATTAAATGGCTCGTTATCCTTCTGCTTTAGGGTCAGGAATTCTGCTTTCTTTTCGTCCCTGATTAACCTCAGGAAGTACTTCTCATAAAACTGCTCTAGGAACACTTCCTATGTCATACTTGTGTTTCGAGCATCAAGAATGAGTTTGGTGTTCTTCCACTAACGATCGGTGTCCTTTTCTAGCCGATAAATCGCCATTTAGGCTTTCCATTCAGTCAGACAGTCCAGAACTTTTAAAATCTTTTCCAAGCAATTAATCCAATACTCTGTTGCTTGGACGTCAATCACTCCATCGAAGGATGGCGGATTATGCTTGCAAAAGTGAGTCATCCATTACTAGATGCTGTCAGAGTCTACTGTTAGCCTTATCAGTTTAGGTAGCTATTCTGATGCTTGGGCCATAAAAACTTCTACTTCTGGCTGCCTCCTATCGAGGTTAGCCACTTTCGTTGCTACTATTGCAACTATTGCAGTGTCTCTTTCTTGTTCTTGGTGAGCTTAGGCTGCCCTCATCCCTTCAATAGCCTTTTGTTGCTGTTCTAAGCAATCCAAAATTAATTGTAGCAGATTGGGAGGGACCCTTGGGTCATGTTCTCAGGGTCTCTCTAGTGAAGCGTTTCATCGAATTCTAACCATTACGCTGACTAAACGGATAACATATCCAAGGAACAAGAAATAAACAACATGCTTGGATTTCATTTAACAACATATGCATTCATAATATAGCATTCAAGCATCAATCATCAGTCACATCAATATAGTTCAACATACATAGCAATCAAATACCCAGACTAACCTACTATAGTTAGCTGTACCAAAACAAGTCCTACATTAGTGTTATGAGGATCTGACTATCTAAAAATAGTAAATCTTAACAAAGTTTTCAAGGTGCTGGATGTAATCCCCAACACCTAAATCTACTATCTGATTCAAGTGACAGAACTCATATACCCATAAGGGTAAATATGGGAGCATGTCCGTCATCATATAGACCTAGTCCTTGGTGTCTAGATAAGCGTTACCCAGTCCATAAGTATGATATAACACCTTTACTCCCTGAAGGTAATCTTGATAAATGTTCAGGTCTTGCTGATTCTCATCTTTCTTGATATGTCGACCCATGAATTCCAATTTCTCTCTCAGCTAATCCTAACTATGGATCTTAGGCTCTATCATAACAGGGATAGGTAGTGTGGGTGTCAGAGGTATCCCTGGCTTAGTACTAGGTCCTGGGATGTCGCTTGGGTGTACAATTAGGGTAATAGGCTATCTGCGAGACTGAATATAAAAGCTAAGGTCCATTGGTTCCTGATACAAACCAGTTACGAGATCTACCAAGTTACTGGGCCCAGGAAGGTTAATTAAATCCTCAACAGTAACCCCTAAAAGGTTAGCCCAATGCTCTGGATAATTGTTGGACCCCTTTGTTAAGTATCTTGGGCTAGTAGTCCCCATAGTCTATCTCACCAAATCCTCTTTTGTGAGATCAGCATGTTAACATCCGAATCATTGACCGACTTCTCAGATCAAGCATCACAATCCATTGTGTTTTTCATCTTAATTCCTATAAAGGTTTGTCAGTTTCTCCTCAACTAACCCCGATATCTAACGCATAGACTTAAACAGAGCGTCCATCCTATCCCAGAACCTCTACTCTGATACCAAAAATATTACACCTTATTACTAGAGCAACTTAGAGTTTAATTAGAACCATTTTAGACCACATTGGATGGTCTTGGGTTCAAAAATCCATAAAAAAATGCTGATTTTTGGATTTATACTGTTCATCGGGTAAAAATCCAGTTTTCTAGTCTAACTTCAGAAATAAATAACTTAATCTAGAAAAATAAAAATAGAGTGGTTCAAAATTCTATAGAAAGCTCTTTTAATTTTATTTCTGGAAAAAATAATCTTATGAACCAATTCCATTTGAAAAACTGTTAGGTTTTTGTGAAATTCACCTCTATCCTTTTGGTAAAAACTCTTTTTCCAGATTCTAGACCTTAATTTTAAAAAATCATTAAAAATTGTATAGTTAGTCATCATTAACGTGCTGCCTATTGATTTGAAGCTCATAATGTGAACTTTAAGCATACCAAATTTTGTGAAGAAATTCATTTGGGAACTTAATAAAAACATGGCTCTAATTTGGCATCCTGCTACGGGATTACAGCACCAAATATACATACTTATACATAAACAAATATAATTGTTTCCTCTTGGTTCATCACCATATTTATCCTTAGATTTGTAGCCTCCCTTTTGATGATTCAATCCCTAAAATATTAAGTTACATATGGGGGATGAGATTTCAATGAAATCCTAGTAGCAATGTCAATCAACCAAAACATCAACATGCATCAATTACAAGCATTCCAACCTTTTGCTATTAATAGGGAACTACTTTACCTCATCATGTAGTACTCTAACATGCAATAGCCAAGGCATATAAAGCAAGAAGAATAGCTACACAATCATCATCATCATCATCTAGCTCAACCACATAATAGCACATCATCATCAATGCAACACTCAACATTAAGGTTAATTAAATCTTACTACCTTAATCCAATGGTCTTTGACCTTCTTCCTCTTCTCAACAATTCACAAACCCTAACATGATAAATCATAAAAAGGGCAACAAGAATCATTAACCATTCCGTATATAAAATTAACAACATAATTTAAGTAACTCCTAAACCCCTTAAAGCTTCCATCTTTGTTCTTTGAATTTTTAGAGTTTATTCCCTTAACTCTAAAAATTCCCTCTTGGCTCAATCCTACATGATTTTTCATGTAGATTCCAAATGTCTACTTGGATTTGGCAAAAGAAAATTCCTTTTTCTAGTTTCAGCTTGGTCGAACCAAAAGGGTTCATTATCCAAAAATTACAACTTTGATTTTTATGGCTTCCAACACTTGTTCTTTAGATTTATCCTACACCATTTTTCATTTTCAGCACAATGGGAGCATTTGAAAATCTCATCTTAGGGTTCAGTTTCCTTCTTGACCGAATAGTACCTCTTGAGAAACATAAAGAAATCTCTTCAAAAACAACTTGCAACCACTTGGAATAACCAAGATTTGAAGTGTTTTAACAAGTTTGAACAACAAAACTTCCTCCTGTACATGAAGATCATTTCGGCCAGCAACTAAGGAGAGGATAAACAAAATTCTCCAACCATACAACTTAAGTAAACAAGCAAGGAATCATCTTAGAACAACTTACTAAGCTTAAACCTTAGTTGGAAGATCAAAGTAGCTTGTTTTTCCATTACTTGGACTAACCAATATGGAAGATCACTCTCTCCTTCCTCTTGGCTGAATTGTATATCTGAAAAATGGGAGAGGATTGCTCATTTAATGTGCCCAAAATATCTCACCTACCAACATTAATGAGATGCCAAGTGTCAAAAAGCCTACTCCTTCTTGAAATTTCCCTCTTAATCATTTAATTCCAATTGTAATTAATTTTCAAAAGTCAAACTCTCCTCCACTTGAGGCTTGATACTTGGAAAGTTTAATTACTCTCTAATAGGGGCTTGACAAGTGGCAACTCTTGGGTCAAGTAAAGTGCAAGACTCTAATCTACACCTTATCGGTGCATTTTGACTTTGGGTTTAATTTCTTTTCTATAATTACAGAACTTGGCCTTTATAATTATTTTCTGTTAGATCCATAAATTATTTTCTTTATTTTTCTCTTCCCAAAATTCCCTCTTCAGCTCAAACTCAATTTTTCATTAATTAAATAAAAAGGAAAACTATTTTCCTTCTCATTATTTATTTTTCAACTTTTCCAAATAATTAGGAAAAATCTTGGATATTTGAGGGTCCCTTTTTAATCCCATAATTTCTTATAATTCCTTGGGAGATCATAGGAATTTTCTTGGGATTTTATTCTCCTTGCAAATATTTATTTGGAATTTTCCCAAAAAAAGGGCTTAAATTAGCCTAAATCAAACTTTAATTCCTTTGTAATTTTTCCAAGGGTAATTTGGTCATGAAACCAATTTTATAATCCCATATAATTCTCAAAGGATATTATCCTTATTTTTTCTTAATTTTTCAAGACTTGAAAATATTTTTCCATAATTATTCTTGACCAATTTTTTTTAATTAGTTAAATTTTCATAATTATCTTGGAAAATCATAATAATCATTTCCACCAATATTCTTCTATTTCTCCTTGTCATTTTTTACCCTTAATTATTTAGAAATATTCCTTATTCCTAATTACCATATTACTGGATGTGACATAATCTGTAACAATACTTCAATCTAATAAGTTTTTCCTTCAGAATGAAATTCAGGAAGATAACTGATAAAATGATAGTAATATTCATATAGTAGAAGTGAAGGAAATCAATCAAACATCAAATCCAATAACTATGAACTGATTATCCTTGATCGAAGACATGATCGATAACTAGTTTATCGATTATGTTATCGATTAATTAAGATGAAAGATTTTGAAACAGATAACTATATTTATCGATCAAGTTATGCACTAACTCATGATCGATAAACGAAAAGAATGACTTTAGAAAGATTATGTAGAGAAAAAGCTCAAAGTCACCTATGATTTTGAAACTCTTAAAATAGAGTATTAAGATAATCAGCAAGGCTGAGAAAAGCTCGAAGAGAAATATTCAAAAGATTCTTAAATCTCACCATAGCTTCTGGTATTGAAAGAGTTGGATCATTTATCCAATAAGTGATCAAAAAATGTTTGATCGATCAATTTATCGATAAAGATAAGCAAGATAGAATTTGATTTTCTAGGTACATTAATCAAATACTTTATCGATAAATGGATGACAAAAAATTTGATTGATAAAACAAGGTTTAACAAAGATTTTCATAAAGAGTACAAATCCTAAAATGATCAAGTAAGTGATCAGTCAAAGATTGATCGATAACAAAGTAGTCGAGAAACTCAGTTCTAAAATGCCAGGAGCATGTTTGATCGATCATGTTATGGGAAAACAGAATATTCAGAAGATTAAATGATTGATCATTTTATCGATAAATCGATGATCAATCAAGTGATCAAAGAAAGACTTAAACAGTTTAAACCAGTAAAAAGGTGATGATCGATCATTTGATCAATAAACTTTTGATCGATTAAGTGATCAATAAAGTATTTTTCAAAAACACCTAAAAAGAAGAAAAATATCAAGAACCAGGTAAGTTATTATGTAATGACAGAACAAGTTATCGAAAAAGCTGTGATCAATAAAGTGATCAATAAATGGTGATTAAAACAAAATACAACGAGAGTAGGAAGCTTTATCATTTATCTATCTTTTCATTGATAACTTATTCATCGATCAAGTGATCGATAAACACTTACCAAAAATTGTGTCCCATTATCTATCAGTTGTTCTATCACTAGATTATCGATCAATTGATCGATAATTTTCTACATACTTCTACACAAAATAGCGTTAACAATGATCGGTCAATTGAGTGATCAACAAATACAAATTGATTTATCTATCAAGTTATCGATTAACATTTCTGCTAAGTTATTTGTTTACACAAGAACTTTATCTATCATGTGATCGATAAATCCTTGATCGATCAGGTGATCGATCAACTTACTAAAACACAGATTCCTCAATTTGTTATCATTAAAATGTTAAATATAATAATTAATTAGAACTAATATAAGTCATTTCATAACATTTTCGGATTAAAAATTTTAAATTTCAGAATTGTACTATTCATCTGGTCAGTATACTGTTCATATGAAAATGGGCCAATTTTGAAAATTCATACCTAAATATAGAAAACTTGAAACGATGTGGTTCTAATTTTCATGCAAAGTTTGCTAAGAATTCTATGAAGGAAAAATACTCATTAGGTCTAATTCCATCCAGAATAATTCCAAGAAACTTGTAAATGTGCATTGTTCATTTGGTAAATTTTTGAATTTCCAATATTTTTGCCTAACTTTGGAAGGGCATAACTCTTAGCAACCAACTCCAAATTTAATGAATTATCACTTGTCTTAAAGCTAAAAATGAGATCTTTTACCCTGCAAAATCTTAGATTCAAATTCCAACAATTACTCATTATTTTATGTGCCACAAGTTTGGCACTTTTTAGAGAATTTCTATCCCCTAATTACCACTTTCTTGGTTTATTTCCTCTCTTTCCTTCATCCACATTCTTTCCACAATGCATCAAGCATAATTTCAACATAGGAACACAGAATAAAAATATAATTTACATCAAAATACTATCCATAACTTATCATAAAGTCAACATAAAGTTTAATACACTTGATAAAAGTTTCTAGTATAACATAATGTTCATAAAGTCATTTTATTCTAAGGCCAATTCTTTCCCTTGCTCCATCCTTAGTCTACTCCCTAATTAGTGCATAAAATGACATAGGAGGAGTGATATTTCAAAGAAATCTCAGTAGCATATGAATTATAATTATCATGTAAATCAATACAAGTTTAATTGTGACATGTCATGCAATCCAAACCATTCCCAGCTTATAGGAATTCATACTAAATATCATGCAAGGAGAGGAACATCATATTATCCACATTGACATATCACAAAGCATTTGGCCAAAGCATAACCAATGTCAATCAAACAATCAAAATCGCCGCACAATTCCTTCAATCCAAGCAAATAACAAATCATAACAAATAAGCAAGATAAACAATGAAATTATAATTCAAAGTTACCTTTTTAAAAGCTTGTCCAAATGATTACTCCAAAGAGAAATGCTTCTCCTTAATCCCCCCTCTCAATGCCTATTAAACCAAGCATAAACATAGGCCATAATAAACACAAAACAACTTGGTTCTAACACTTTAACATTAACTTAACAATTTCCCTCTCTCTCTTTTATTTTTTAACAAAATGATTCCTTCTTTAGAATCAATTATCTCATGAATCAATCTAACATAATTTTTTATGAGGAATCCAATGGTGTAATCAGAATTTTGAAATTCACACTCCTTCCCCATGATCTTTACTTGGCCGAGTAGGGGGCTATATGTTTCCAAAATTTTCATTTTTGATTCCAATGATTTTAAACACTTCCCAACAACATATCTCTATACAAAAACATATTTTAAAGCTATTTGAATCATCAAATCAATAAAAAAACAAACTCCTTCCCCATGAACAATACTGGCTGAAATTCCTGCCATTAAACCCTAACTTTGATTTCATCCAAAAATCAATCCATACACTACTTAATCTTCCTTATTCCACTTGATTATTAAGGTTTCTATCCTTCCCTAAGTATCACACGTCCCAACCAAAATTTTCAGCATTTTTCAACATTTTTCCAGTATTTTTCCAAGCAAAAATCCTAATCCAATCAATATAATACTTAGGGATAATGATGCTCAGACATACCTTAATGTTTCCTTGGTGTGTGTTGGATGATTTCTTGCCTAAAAACCTCAAGAATTTTGAGCAAAGGGGCTGGATGAACAGTGGTAGAGTCTCCTCTTATTTTTCCCAATTTTCCAACATTTTCTTGGTATTTTCTAGGGGTATTTATAGAAAAATTGGTCTACCATTTTCCCCCTCAATTGGTAGAAATTTGGGACACCTCAAGGGTGTAGGTGGCAGCCATCAAGTGTACAAAATATTCAGATCACTCCATATGGCCATAATCTAGATTTTTCCACACAATTATCCCTTAATTTTGTATTTATTTAATTAAAAATAGAGGGACTAGAAACTACATGAAATAAGGCCCTTATTAGGCTCAATGTAGGCCCCATAAAAGGTTTAGGCTAGTCCAAAAAGATGGCCCACAAACCAAATCATTATCTGAAACCAATTTGAAACTTTATCGATTACTATTCACTAGTAACATTCCATAATTTTTTTAGACCTCAAAAAATTCATTTCTCTCCATAATAATTCACCTTTTAATATGGGAATATGATCTAGAATTTTTTAGAATTTTTTGCCACTTCTAGATATTTATTTTGAATTTTCTCCGATTAGACCTCTATTAGTAGTTCAAAGAGAAAATAAATTCCCTTAAATTAACTCATGAAGTCCCAACTCCTAAAAATAATTTTATAAATTCAAATAAATATTTAGATGAGTTGTTTATCAATCTCCCAAATTTTCCCATTTTACCCTTCTTAGACCGATAATTACAAAAATGCCAGCCCAAACCTTATGGGGGTTTCACATCAAAACATCAAAAGTTGTTTCATTTCCCCGTCTAGTTCCTACATTGACCCTCATCCCAATTTTTAATTTCCTATAACCAGGTGAAAATTCTTGGGATGTGACAATTCTTCCCCCCTTTAAATAAATTTCGTCCTCGAAATTTAGAAACATACCTTAATTAAACAATTCTGGGTATTTGGCCTTCACATCATCCTCCTTTTCCCATGTAGCCTCCTCTTGAGTTAGATCCCTTTGGAGAACTTTGACCATCAGAATAACCTTATTCTGCAGTTGCTTGATCTGCCGATCTAACACTTTTATCGGTTTTACCTCAAAAGTGAGGTTCTAGTTTCACTTTAAAAGTGAGGTTATCTTGCAGCTCTATGTCTTTATATTTTAAGACATGTGAGGGATCTGACTGATACTTTTTCAACTAAGAAACATAGAAGATATCATGAGTCTGGCCCAAATTAGGGGATAGGGCCAATCTATAAGCTACCAGGCCAACTCTTGACAAGATTTGGAAGGGTTCGATGAACTTTGGCATTAGTTTATGGGCCTTGATTGACCTTCCTACACTTGTAGTTGGAGAGACCTTTAGAAAAACATGATCTCCAACTTCAAATTCTAGAGGCTTCCTCTGTATGTCGGCATAACTCTTCTGTCTGCTTTGTGCCGTGAGTAGCCTCTGCCGAATCATCTTAATTTATTGTGAGGTTTGTTATACCAAATTAGGACCAAACACTTTCCTTTCACCCAGTTCAGTCCAATATGATGGGGACCTACATTTTCTCCCGTACAACGATTCATAAGGAGCCATTTGGATACTAGAATGGTAAATGTTGTTATAAGCAAACTTTGCCAGTGGTAAGTACTCATCCTAGTTTCCTTTGAAATCTAGGACACAAGCTCTTAGCATATCCTCTGACGTTTAAATAGTATGTTCTGTTTGTCTGTCAATTTAAGGATGATAAGTTGTACTGAAACTAAGCTTAGTGTCCATGGCTTCCTGTAATGCTCTCCAAAACTTAGAGAGAAACCTCGGGTCCCTATCGGAGATAATCGTTTCGGGTGTCTCGTGCAACCTCACAATTTCTCAGATGTATATCCATGCCAGTTTCTTCAGTTGATACTCTTCTTAATAACCAAGAAATAAGTAGACTTCATCACGCGATCCACAATTACCCATATTGCATTATAACCTGACGATGTACGAGGTAATCCCATCATAAAATCCATGTAAATGCTATCCTATTTCCATTCTGGAATACTCAGGGGTTGTAAGGATCCTGTCAGCTTTTGGTGTTCTGTTTTTACCTTTTGACAAGTGAAGCATCTCGATATGTATTCTGTTACATCTCTCTTCATACTAGGCCACCAGAAAAATTCTCTAAGGTCTCGGTACATCTTAGTCATGCCTAGATGTATGGTGTACCGACTCTTGTGTGCCTCCTCCAGAACTTGCCCTTTAATCTCTGAGTTCGGAGGAATATAAGTTCTTCCCTTATATTTCAGGATCCCTTCTTGAGTTATCTCGAAATCCTTCATCTCATTTCTCAGCATTCTGGCTTTCAATATGTCGGCTAGTTGATCTCTTTGTTAGGCCTTCTTGATTTGTTCTATGATTTGTGCTTCCACTTTCAGCATTATCATTAGCTGTATTTGGCCAGTAAGATTCCAATCTCGAATGTTCTCAATCAACTCTTACTCTTTTATCATTAACGATGCCACCTACACTGTTTTTCGGCTCAATGCATCTGCTACCACATTCGCTTTTCCCAGATGGTATTTGATTTGATAATCTTAATCCTTGAGTAGTTCCATCTATCGCCTCTACCTCATGTTAAGTTCTTTCTGGTCTTGTTGGTACTTGAGGCTCTTATGGTCATAATACAGTTCAATAGTTACCTTATATAGGTAGTGCCTCCAGATTTTTAAGGCATAAACAATCGCTGCCAACTCAAGATCGTGAGCGAGATAGTTCTCCTCATGAGTTTCCAACTACTGTGAGGCATAAGCAACCACTCAACCCTGCTGCATTAACACACATGCCAGTCCTTGCTTACTAGCGTTCATATACACCACATACGGTAATGTAGGATCAGGGATCACCAGTACGGGAGTCGATATCAGCCTCTATTTAAATTCTTAGAAGCTTGCCTTACACTTACTATCCCAATTGAATGGCTGATTCTTTCGGGTGAGCTTAGTTAGCGGTAGGGCAATTCTAGTGAAATCCTGTATAAACCTCCAATAGTATCCTGCTAAACCCAGAAAGCTTCTCCCCTCAGTTACTGTCATGGGTTATTCCCAATTCAACATGGCTTCTACCTTACTTGGGTCTACGGCCACTCTATCTCAGGTTATCACATAGCCTAAGAATTTCACTTTATTTAGCCAAAATTTAAACGTACTCAACTTGGCATACAGTTGCTTTTCCTGCAACGTGCTTAATACGATTCACAGATGTTGTTCGTATTTGATTTAGCCCAATTATTCTATGTTATTTCATATCATTTTAAGGGTATTTATCATAGATTTTGGCTCCTTTTGATGATAATTGTGCTTAATTTAAATTAAGAGTCCTTGCCTTGAGTTAGTGTCTTTTTGAGGTTAAGATTGTCATAATTGGTTATTAATTGTATTCAGTTGATTTCTAGGACAATTGATGCTTCAAATTGTTGCTTTTTATTGTAGGACAATTGAGAATTGGAGCCAAGATCAAAGACTAAAGGATGACACAACACAAGATCAGAGTATCAGCACTAATAGAGTTCGCCGCGGCGCCAAATTGAAATCTCACCAGTAATCTCTCGGGCAGAGTTCGTCGCGGCCAACTTACAGCTTCGCCGCGGCGAAATCACAAGATTAGGCGGAGCTCCTCTCGGGCATGCTTCACCGCGGCGAAGGATTTCCTTCGCCGCGGCGAACTCTTCGTATCAGCAACGCCAAATCCGGATCAGAACGCGAAAATGGAGGTTCTAATCATATGATCCGACCCAGATGGACCCCTAAAACCCTTAGAAACCCTATTTTCGACCATACACTCCATTTCATCTCCTACAACACCTCTATTCTCCCATCCTCTTGCCTCTCCACCTCCATCTTCTTCCCCATCCATTTCCTTCATCTTTCATTCACTCCATCTCAATTCCTTCCACTCCCAGCTACCATGGCCGACGGATTCACTTCAGTTGGAGCTTTTCTTGAAGCTATGGAGAGCTAGGGTTTATCAACTCTTGAAGAATGGTGGTGTGGCTTGAGTTCCTAAGCTTCAAAGGGGAGTTTAGTTTCAGTTTGCGATTTTTAGCTATAATTTATGGCTTTCTAGGTCTAGGAGTTGTAATTTCTTAGTTAGGAACTTGGGACTGATACTGTAATTATTGGTTAATGATTACATTTGTAATTTGGATTGATTGATGTTGAACTTTGTGCTTAAATATATGTAGTTGCATATATGCTTATTGTAACTCTCATGATTCTCTCTTATCTTGCATAGTTGTGTTTGGGTACTGAGTTGATTGTGTGTTTCATTAAGCCAATTACATGATCATTCCAAAATTACACATTAGGGAAGCTTAACAAAGTTTTCATTAATGAGTTCATTAATGTAAGCTTTGGACTCAATGAGTTATTGAGGTTGTTATTAAGAAAACCTAATGATTTGTGAAACTCCCAATATTTTAAGTGAACTATGATTGTCATCAAAGCCATTTTCAAGAGATTTCCTATCATTCATTTCCATTCCATCATTATTATCTTAAAACACCAAAAATATAGTATCTTAGGTTTGTTTTCATTGCATTTAGTTTAGGCACCATTCATTTAAGTCTTAAAAACCTAAAACCCCATTTCATTGCATTGCATGGCATTTAGTCTAGCTTAGGTAATTAATAAAGGCTCCCAAAAGTGAAATGACCCGAGTTTGCACTATACTGCATAGCTTGGATTTATTTTTGATTAAGAACCCCAAGGCGAACGACAAAAAGGCTCTCTCATCAGTATTCCTCTGGTGACTTAGAATATACCAGGATGTCATCGATGAATACCACTATGAGTTAGTCCATGTATGGCTAGAAGATCCTATTCATGTAATCTATGAATATAGCAGGTGCGTTTGTCAATCCAAATGGCATCACTAGGAATTTATAATGCCCATACCTAGTTCGGAAGGCAGTCTTCGAAACATCTTCTGCCTTGATTCTCAATTGATAGTACCCAGATCTTAAGTCAATCTTCAAAAACGTAGTGGCTCCTACCAACTGATCTAACAAATCATCACTTCTAGTTAACAGGTATTTATTCTTAATTGTCAACTTGTTCAGTTCACGGTAGTCTATACACAACCTTAAACTACCGTCTTTTTTTTCCATAAAAAACACTAGTGCACCACATGACAATACACTGGGACGTATGAACCCTTTTTCTAATAGCTCTTCCAATTGCCTTTTCAATTCTATCATTTTGTTTGGCACCATCTGATACAGAGCTTTTGAGATTGGATTTGTCCTAGGCACCAGGTCAATAGCAAACTTAATTTCTCTTTCTGGAGGTAGTTTGTTGATTTCTATTGGAAACACTTCAGGGAATTCCTGAACTATCAGGATATCAGCAATCCCTTCCTCTGTCTCTGCCTTCACCAAGAAAAACACCATGTACCCCTAGCAACCCTACCTCAACCATTTATCTGCTTGAGTCGCCAAAATCATGTTCAACTTTACTTCTGCCATTAAGGTTAACTCTCGGGTGGGCAGGATCAATGTTTTGTTTTTATAGTCAAGGAGAACATTTTGGGAGGACAACCAGTTCAAACCAAGGACAATATCAATATCACAGAAAGGTAAGCATATCAGGTCTAACGCAGTGCAACAGTGGGCATACCAGATAATACAGTTTAAACAAACAGTAGAAGTTAAAATTTTCATTCCTGTGGGAGTGGAAACACACAAATCATACAGCAATATACCGATAGCAAGACCTAAGTACCTAACGTAATCATATGATATAAATAAATGACTGGTACCCAAGTCAAACAATGCCTCAACAAGGTACCCATTCACAATAACTGTACCTTGAATCATCTCGGACGACTTACGAGCCTCCCCTCAACTAAAGGCGAACATCCCGCCTTGCGCTTGTGGTCTCCCAGCACCATGCACCTTACGGACACTCCCTAGCAAAATGTATGAGCTCTCCGCATTTGAAGTACACGCTCGGCCCCATCATGCACGGCCTATCTCTGTGATTACGACCATATCGCTTGAACTCTATTCCTTAGCAAACATCCTTTGTTTCCCGCCAGATACTCTTCACTCCTTCTCATCAGCCTCCTCAACTCGGCTTTCTGTTTTCACTGAACCTCTTCTTCTTTCAGCTACCACCATAAGAGGTACCTTCCTGACCTAGTCTGACCCCTAATCTCTCAGCTCGTGAGGCTGCCTTAGCCAGCTCAGCATGATTCTGACTATTCTCAGTGATCCAGCAGACTTCTATCACCTTATTGAAAACTTCTAACTGTCTTGAGGCTAACTTCTCTCTTAACTCAGGCTTTAGCCCCTGGTTATTTTCTACGTAAACCAGCATTCATCATTCATGTGCTGAAGATAAGTAGAGTACCTGGATAACTTAATGTACCTCGCCAGGTACACATCGAAGGGTTCATTCGCTGCTTGCCTTATGGTGAGGAACTCCTTCTTTCTCGTCCCTCACGGATCGGGGAAAACATTTCAGGAAAAACTGATCTTTAAATACCTCCCATGTAACTGGGGTTTCATTGGCCTGGAGAACCAACTTAGTGTTCTTCCACCATCTGTCTGCTTCTCTTTTCAGCTTATATATTGCCATTTGAGCCTTCTTCTTAGACAGACACTCCAGGATAGCAAAGATCTTTTCTAGCCAAGTTATCTAATCTTCAGCTACTTGCACATCAAAAGTTCCCTCGAAAGCAGAGGGTTGTGCTTGCCAAACTTAACAATCCACTACTACAGCATATCGGGTTTTGCAGCAGGTTGAGGTCTCACAGGAGTAGTTTCCTATGGTTGCTATAGTTGTATGGTTTGGGCTGTCCTGGCTATTCCTTGCTTGGGTTGTTGTAACCATGCCAGTACTGCCACTACTATTGTAGCTATAGCAGCATCCCTCTCTTATTCCTGTCTAACTTGTGTGGTTTGTATCTCAACCATATTCCTTTACTGTTCCTCTAACCTTTCCTTTGCTGTTCCTCTAACCTTTCTATTATCCACTCAATCAGATCAACAGGGGGTCTTGACGACTCTCTACTTGTATCGAGTCTCCTACCTATTGATCCTCATCTTCCTCTTAACATTTTGTTGTTTTCATCTCAACTACAAGAGGAATATAATCATTAATTTACATAAACACTATTTGTATTACCTTTTCAGTTTATATATATACATCAACACAGTTAGCAAAAGTAAGGTCACAGCCCACCCCAGTTAGTATAGTATACAGTCATTCTGTATTTATAGTATAGAAGCAGAAAAAGGAAAAGTAGTGACAACAAAGAGCTCTAAGTCATCTAGCAACTGGTGGAAAGTACGGGGCACGGAGCAGCCAACAATTTTCTGGATCTTATCCTGCCAAATTCTAGTTCGTGATAAAATCTCCACTAGTGCTAAGCTCCAAAGAGTATCATCAGTATTTGGATTCTCCTCAATGACTTCATTGTACAATAATCTCACATAAAAGAGAAAATCTAAATAGGTAATACCATACTAATTCTAGGTTTGGTCTATGTGCCTTCCCAACTCTTTTAGCTCCCTTGTGATGCTATCGTAGTCTCTAAACTCTTTCTCTATCAGTAAGGGTCTCTTTTTTATCGGTAGATCTTTAGTCTTGATCTACTCTGGCTTCATAGTTCGGATAGGTATTGCCATGATGGCACTGGGACCAGCTTCATCAGGATGTGGCTGAGGTCTTGTGGTGCTCTGAGCATCCCCTTTCTCAAGCCTTATAATATCATTAGAATTTTCTTCCAAAAATATATCCTCTATCTCCCAGAGAGGCCAGTAATATCTGGGTGGTATACTCAGGTCATCAAGGTCGAAAACATGTGGATGCCACCAACCTGGGTACGGTTCCCCTGGCCTTTCTGGTTTACCGTTTTCCTGGAGTAATCACTACTACAGCAGGCCATAACTCCCTACACTCAACTCAATCTATAATATACCAATCCACCCCAAATATAATCCCAACTAGAATTATTCAATCAAACAACCACAAATCATGCTCAATAGTAGCAATCAGAACTATGCAACTGCCAAACACTATTAACAATAATCAATCATTGTGCACAATACATAATAGTAAACACAATGCACAAAAATATAGCCAAAACCCTTGGCTTTATTACCAAAAAGTGTCACACCTCTCTTTATATCCCATTATACATTATTGGGACTAATATAAGTCATTTCATAACATTTCCGGATGAAAAATTTTAAATTTCAGAATTATACTATTCATCCTGTCCGTACACTATTCATCCAAAAATAGGCCAATTTTGAAAATTCATAACTAAATCTAGAAAAATCAAAATGATGTGATTCCAATTTTCATGCAAAGCTTGCTAAGATTTCTATGGAGGAAAAATACTCATTAGGTCAATTTCATCCAGAATAATTCCAGGAAATTTGTCAAGGTACACTGTTCATTTGGTAAATTTTTGAATTTCCAATATTTTTGCCCAATTTTGGAAGGGCATAATTCTTAGAACACAACTCCAAATTTAATGAATTACCACTTTTTTTAAAGATAAAAATGAGATCTTTTAGCTTGCAAAATCTCATATTCAAAATCCATCAATTACTTATTATTTTATGTGCCATAAATTTGGCACTTTTTAGGGAATTTCTATCCCCTAATTACCACTTTCTTAGTTTATTTCCTCTTTTTCCTTCATCCACATTCTTTCCAAAATGCATCAAGCATAATTCTAACATTGGGACATGAAATAACAATATAATTTACATCAAAACACTATCCATAAGTTATCATAAAGTCAACATAAAGTTTAATACACTTGATAAAAGTTTCTAACATAATAATATTCATAAAGTCATTTCATTCCAAGGCCAATTCTTTCCCTTGCTCTATGCTTGGTCCACTCCCTAATTAGTGTATAAAATGACATAGGAAGAGTGAGATTTCAAAGAAATCTCAGTAGCATATGAATTATAACTATCATGTAAATCAATGCAAATTTAATTGTGACATGTCATGCAATCCAAACCATTCCCAACTCAAAGGAATTCATACGAAATATCATGCAAGGAGAGGAACATTATATTATCCACATTGACATATCACATAGCATTTGGCCAAAGCATAACCAATGTCAAACAATCAAAATCACCACACAGTTCCTCCAATCCAAGCAAATAACAAATCACAACAAACAAGCAGGATAGACAATGAAATTATAATTTAAAGCTACCTTTTTAAAAGCTTGTCCAAATGATTACTCCAAAGAGCAATGCTTCTCCTTAGTCCCTCCTCTCAATGCCCTATTAAACTAAGCATAAACATAGGCCATAATAAACACAAAACAACTTGGTTCTAACACTTTAACATTAACTTAACAATTTCCCTCTCTCTCTTTGATTTTTTAACAAAATGATTCCTTCTTTAGAATCAATCATCTCATGGCTCAATCCTACACAATTTTTTATGAGGAATCCAATGGTGTAATCAGATTTTTGAAATTCACACTCCTTCCCCATGATCTTCACTTGGCCAAGTAGGGGGCTATATGTTTCTAAAATTTTCATTTTTTATTCCAATGATTTTAAACACTTTCCAACAACATATCCCTACACAAAAGACATGTTTGAAAGCCATTGGAATCATCAAATCAATGAAAAACAAACTCCTTCCCCATGAACAATGCTAGTCGAAATTCTTGCCCTTAAACCCTAACTTTGATTTCATCTAAAAATCAATGCATGCACCACTTAATCTTCCTTATTCCACTTGATTACTAAGGTTTCTATCATTCCCTAAGCATCACACATCCCAGTCAAAATTTTCAGCATTTTCCTAAGCAAAAATCCTAATCCAATCAATATAATACTTAGGGATAATGATGCTTAGACATACCTTAATGTTTCCTTGGTGTGTGTTGGATGATTTCTTGCCTAAAACACCTCAAGTATTTTGAACAAAGGGGCTAGAAGAATAGTGTCTCTTATTTTTTCCAATTTTCCAATATTTTCTTGGTATTTCTAGGGGTATTTATAGAAAAATTGGTCTGCCATTTTCCCCCTCAATTGGATGAAATTTGGGACACCTCAAGGGTGTAGGTGGTAGCCATTAAGTGTCTAAAATATTCAGATCACTCCATGTGGCCATAATCTAGATTTTTTCCACACAATTATCCCTTAATTTTGTATTTATTTAATTAAAAATATAGGGGCCTAGAAACTGCACGAAATTGGGCCCTTATGGGGCTCAATGTGGGCCCCAAAAATGTTTGGGCTAGTCTAAAAAGATGGCCCACAAACCAAATCACTATCTCAAATCAATTTGAAACTTTATTGGTTATTATTTACTAGTAACATTCAATAATTTTTCTAGACCTCAAAAAAATCATTTCTCTCCATGATAATTCACCTTTTAACCAATTTTATAAATTCAAATGAATATTTAGATAAATTGTCCATCAATCTCCTAAATTTTTCTGTTTCGCCCTTCCTAGACCGATAATTACAGAAATGCCAGCTTGGATCTTATCGAGGTTTCACATCGAAAGTTGTTTCATTTCCCCATCTAGTTCCTACATTGATCCTCATCCCAATTTTTGATTTCCTATAACTAGGTGAAAATTCTTAGGATGTGACATGTCTACATGCTTCATCTTCATTACATCTTCTCTCTCACATCATTAAGCTAGGTGTCTTTAACATATTTAACATGTGACTAGTAAATATTAGTTTAATCTCTTTTCAAGTTTTGCCCTTAACAAGTGGCATAATTTCAACCTTGTCCTCTTTATCAAATTATCATCAAAGTAGGGATGAAAGTAAAGGAAAATTCTTCCAGAATTATACCCTTGGCTATTCCTTCACCTATTTCACAATTCCATACCATATCATGTCTTTTTTTGGGTCTTGACTTACCCGATATCACTAGTACATGTTTTGACACCTTTTTTCATCATAAATAACTCCATATGATATAATAATGCCAAACATTAGGTAAGAAGAGCCTTTAGAGTTTACTTAAAGGAAACATAAAACTATTTTATTTCACTGTAATTTTTAACCATATACTTTATGATGTTTCCTGGCTCCGGAAATTTATTCCTCTACTTCATTAACTTCCTTCTATTGAGAGGAATTTCTCTAACTTTTCTCAGGTCAACGCTTAGGAAAAATAAGAGGCCATACGACCAATGCCTTAAAATCATAATTAAGTCCCTACTAGGGTTTAGTCTCAAGAATCATCCTTTTGAGGTTTCTTGCATGACCTTTGACCTATATTCATCTCCTTCATCTTACTCAGCCTCCTAAGGCTTCACTATAGCCTTTAGCTTTCTTATCCCTTGGTCCTAAAATACTTTCTCTTTATAGCTTAGTTCCCACGAATCCTTCTATCCTTTTAAGGAACTTTTGAAACTCCTATCAATTGGAGTCTGGTAGCCTACCTATTTTGGACTATTTCTTACACTTCTAGGACTAAAATTTAGGATGCTACATATTATTTCTAATTAAACTTGATATTGGGATTAGGGCTGATGGTTTACTCAAAGGCCATTAAAACTACATGGTATTTGTGAATACATATTCTAAATTGGTATCTTTGAGATTTTTAGTACTTTTAATATCAATTCATGAATGAATATTATTTAGATAGGATTTAGTTGGGAATTGATATTCTATGTCTTATGAAAACCAAGGCCCATTTGTTATATTTTAACGTTAAACAGGAATTGATTTCTATAATCATATTAGACGGGTTGTGTTCTAATTATCATGGTTTGGTATGCAATTGATTTACGATGGTTTTATTATTCATAACAGCCTCTGAATATTTATTTCTTCCTTTTCTACCATGGATAAGTTAATTAAGAAGGAGTTTGTTTGTTTTAATAATAATAGGCACTTTGAAGTTAAGTTTTATCCTACTCTATCATGGTTATTTTGTTAAATAAATAATGACGCTTTTTATAATTGCGGTAGCATTTTCAGATAGTTAGTTAAACTCTTTTCTACCTTGGTTACCATTTGAATTTAAGCTAAAACTTTTTCTATCATCATAGTTTTTATGCGACCTTTTCCCTTTACTACCATGCTAGTATTTAAAATGGATGATTTGGCTAAATAATCATGGTTAAGAGAATCATCATTAAAATTTACAAGCATCTTTTCAATCTTGGACTCTTCTTTTTGCTATTGTTATTGACCCTAAAATCTCAAAGGTATCGATTGCTTAGTACTAAAGGATTAAGCTTGTGGTGGATTTGAGCTTGGCTCACTCTACCATGAGAGATTGGGCTGGTCTCTCAAAGCTTTATTATATGTTTGGGAATAAGGGTTACCTTGTCGATTCCTTTGCATATTGTTCATGTAATTCATAGTTTCAAGAGTGTATGGATACTCTTTATAATAATGCCCTTCACCACAACAATCACATGCAAATTGATAGGCATGACAAGCATTCAACCCCCTTTGAGTTGTTTTGCTTAATTTGCATCTCCAAATTATTAAACCTCTTTCAAATAGCTTCTAATTGTAATGAGATGTCTTAAGAAGAAGAAGAACCGATTTCATGATACCTCTTAGGGCCTTGCCTTCTCATACAACTAATAGAGTTCATTGACCTCTATTTTTCTTATTCATCTATTAAAATAGTACTGAGCATAGTCATGGTTTGATCATGTAACCCATTCCAGAAAGCTTCTAAAACATCCTTTTATTTACCCCCTTTAGTACTCATCTAAGCATGGTTCAAGTGATTGAAAACTTCAAATTTGATTCTTGGGTTACTATTCACTGGTAAATTCCAGATTTTTTGTCTAACTTTGAAAATTTATAACTAATTGTATAAAAAAATGTATTAAGATGATTCAAGTATCTATTTAATGATATTTCAATTCTCTATAAGGCAAAAATATAAATATAAGCTTAGCCATTCTCAATTCATACCATTAATTCGTCAAAGGTTACTGTTTAAACTATTAAAAATTGTACTTTCTAGTTTCTCTATTCTAACTTTGAGTAATCATATCTCTTAATATCCATTTCATGTGATCTATCATTTCTTTTAAAGCTCAAGATGTATGCTTTAATCATACGAAATTTTATAAGCAGATTCATTTGCTTGTCTCACTTCTACTCTACCATAAATTTATGGCTTATTTAGGAATAATTTATCCCCCTTACTTGCATTAATAATGCATAACATTAATTTCTTTGTATGCAATCATTTGAACATTGCGTAATTCACTCTCATGTATTACCATACTCAACTTTATATTCCATCATCATGATTCAATATTACATAATATTGAGAGGCATGTTCATATATACATTAAGATAAAAATTACATTAAATACATAAGCACAATTATCACTTTCTTCTCTTCTTTCTTTGATCTTTTTCATACATTCATCTTCCTTTGCACATCATACCTATTATGGTTGGTTAAGGGAGGGTGAGATTTGTTACACCTTACTACTAGAATGACTTAAAATTCAATTGGAACCATTTTAGACCATATTGGATGGTCTTGAGCTCAAAAATCTCATTTAGGACATTACTTTTTAGAAAATACTGTTCACTGTGCATTTTTCAGATTCAGGTCCAACTTTGAAAAATCATAACTAATTCTCATTCTAGCTTCCTTTCACATCTTTGGGACTTTTGCTCAAGGGGCTTAGTAGCCTACCTTCTTTAGGTCATTTCATCTAAGACAAAAATTTGGGATGTAACAAGATTCAAGAAAATCTCAATAACAAACATTACTATTATGCATGCAAGATAGATGCAAGTGTAAGACATGCCTGGTTACACATACTTTCATGTTTATAACATGTCATGCTCATATGCTCAACATTTCAAAAACATACAGCCATGAATTAAACAAGAAATAGAGCAACATTTAACAATTCATCCTTTCATTCATCATCAACCAATATCAACACACAAGTATATCCATCAAGCATATAAATAAGTAAGTTCACTACCTTGTGTCTTTCAGCTTTCTCTTTGCTTTCTCTCACTCCCTTTGCTTTCAGCCATCAAGGTTACTTAATCAACCTTCCTATTTCTATTCCTTAATGTCTCATGGCCTTAAATACATCAACACATCACTGTCATTTATTCATTAGAGCATTTGTAACAACCAATATTCCTACTTTGCTTTCTTTGACATACTTTAACCCTTTAACCTTAACTTTTAAGCTTTAATTCCAATTTTTCTAAAATTAATTATACATTCTATTCCCCTATAATTTTTCATGTAAAACCTATTTCCAAACTCAAATTTAATGAAATCCTACTCCTTCCACATGTATGAGCCTTGGCCAAAACATATAGGGTTGTAGGGCAAATATTCCATTTTCAATTATAATGCTTCCAAACTTATTTTCTCACTTTTAACCCACACAAATTGTCATTCTAAACATATTGGAAGCATCAAAACCATTAAAATCCAACCCTAACTCAATACCTAAGTCTTGTCAAAAATTACATAGAATTGGGAAAAGTTGGATTCATTCAATTTTTATCACAAAACCACTTGATTTCTACTCTTTTCTTTCTCTTAATCATTAATCTAACTTCAATCAATCTTTTTCATGCCTTAATCATATTTGGACAGCATCTTGTCTCAAGGTTTAATGCTTCTAAAAATCAAGAAACACTATAACCAAACTTTGCAAGACATAAGGCATCATATATTACATTAAAAACCACGATCTTACCTTGTCTTGAAGCTTAGATTTGCTTAGGACTTTATGCTCTTCTTCTTTTTCCTTTTTCTCTCTAAAATTTCATGCTTCCCTTGCTCTTCCTTTCTTATCCATCCAAACACATAAATGGGAAAAAAAGGCGTATTTATAATGCAAGGGTTACCATGTACCTTAGTTAATCTAATTTACCTTTGCCATAACACCTATCTTCATCTTATACTTGATCTCTTATGATTTTTCCAAGTACACTCCTTATGTATCATGCTTATTTACTCACTGCTTTTAGATAAGGCCATCTCACATAACATCTAATCACACATAGGTTTATTTCTTCCAAACATGCCCCTTAAAAATCTGTATTATTCTATGCATGTCGTTTCATCAAATTTGCATTAAAATAGGGAGAAAATAGGGAGAAATTCGTGCTCCCTCTTATCCTTGACTATTCCTCTACTTATTTTACAAGTTTATATCGTATTTGGTACTTTTCTGGGTCCTAACTTACCTAGTAATCCTGTGACATGTTTTAGCACCCTTTTTTCATCATAAATAACCTCACACGGCATTATATATATACATGTACATAGAGAGAGAGATGTTTTTCTCCTTGTCTCTTTATTAAATATTTAATAATATTTATTTCAAAGTAAACTTGACTGAATTCTCTCTATCCGTCTGATAAACCTTGTCGCTAGGTAATCAAAGTTTTACTAGGGAAAATGCAGCAAGTGAGGCACTACCTAGGTCATTCTTCACAAGGAGCCTTAAGTTGTATTTCAATTCTTAACAATTCACTATTAATTATCAAATTACCAAGATGAGAGCTTGAGTTCAGAAAAAGAGAAATCAAAACAAGAAACAAATCTAATGAAAGGTAAATTGCAAATGAGATTCAGATGAGAGGTAGTAGTTCCCCTAGCAATTTATCCAACCTTTCTTGTTCAATCTTATAATTTGGAGTCTCTTAATGTCAATTAAATGGATAGATTCAGCTACTACTCAAATCTCTCTTAACATAGATCAAAAACAACTATCTTACTAGATTCATTGTTTTGATTCTATGAGAAGGAAAATCAATTGACAAGAACACTTGAGAAGCAAGTTGCAATTCTCTAAGAATGACCACAACTGTGAATCATCAATATATTCAACCAAAATTCAGATTTACAGAACAACAGTCCAAGTAAAACAAATTAGATTTACAAATCAACAGAGAATCCTCTATTCAACTGAACTAAAGGACACAACTAACATCTGAATGTTCGATCAGATCTAAATTCCAAGAAACATAAATCTAATCACTCAATCTTCATTCTAATCACAATTGTTCAACTGAAACAAATGACTCTTAGAATAGAAGGTAGAAAATAGATCTGAAATGACTCCCTGTTTAGCTCCATGAACTCAGGTCAGCTTCATTGCTAGAAGAACTTGGAAATTCAGCTACTCATACTCTGGATTAGGGTAGAAACAGCAAGAATTGATAAAAGATCCATGGTTGATCGGTGGAAATTGATGGAATTGGACGAAAATGGAAGAGAGAAATGAGAGAGGGCGGAGAGAGCAAGAAATTCGCGTCTGGAGGGAGAATGGGTAACTGAAAATCTGATTCTCCTGAAGCGCGCGACTCTGGTTTTAAATCTGGAAATTTCGGTCATCCGCCGCGGTGCCTCCTTCTATCCGCCGCGGCGCCTTTCCTGTACGGCATCGTTTTGATTAGTGAATCTGCGCTTCATGTAAACATCAATCCGCCGTGGCTCCTCCTTCTATTCGCCACGGCGCCTTTCACCGAGAGCACCTTGGAAATCCGCCGTGGTGCCTTCCCAAATCAGCCGTGGCGCCTCAGACAGAATGGCGAAAATGCTACTGAAGCTTCCTGAAATTCATACCAAAGCAGGGATCAAAAGTACACACAAATAAAATCCTATAAAAACATGTAAAAACACTTGCAAAACCTCATAATTCTTCTCACCAACTCTTATGCACAATGGAAGCTAATTATGCCCAAAGTATGTAAATATAGATCGTAAAAGTATGTGTTTAGGGCTAAAAATGTATGCAAATAATGAGACTTATCAACTCCCCCACACTTAGCTTTTGCACTCTTGGGCAATTCAAATCTAAACATATTGTGAAAGAGAAGGATGCGAGAAAGGAATAAGCAAGCTCAAAAGTTCAGGTTACAACTGCAACCAACAATGATTCTTCAACCAATATCCATCCATGGAACATTCTAATGCAAGAAATCAAGCAATGATATGTAATTTAATCCAAGTGAATAAGATATAGAAGACCACACAAGGGAATTAGTGTATCGCTCAACTAACAAGTATCAAAGGTTCTTTCACTCAATTCACTTATTCAAATGCTCTACCATATGCTTGTAATAGCTCTACCTCTCCACCACTTAAATACATAAGCACTCAAGAATCAAGAGGACTTTTGTGGTTGTAATGTAAGGGTGAGGAAGAAATGCACAAGAATGCATAGAAGGATAGAGATAATATGTGAATCAATGTGTAGAATTCAATAGCATTAGTAATGTTCAATTTAAGGGTTGATTTCTTGATCTTGAATTCCTAAGCTATAAAGGTGCTTTTATTCCCACTTTCTTTTCTTTTCTTGCCTTTTCATTTCTTTTCAACTTTTCTATTCTCTTTCTCTTTTTGTTGTTTTTTTTTTCTTTCTTTCTTTTACATTCACATGTTTCTTCTTTTCTTTGTTGTTGTTTTTTTTTTTTTTAAGTTCAAGTATGCATCTCCTCATATCAATCCATCAATTGAATCCATCAAAATGCTAGTGAATTCTAAAAGGAATTAATGAAATGAAATATGCATCCTTGTAGGAAAGAGGTTTTATAAATGAGAGTGAAATGAATGGGAAAATTCAGCTAAAAGGCTCAAATGGGTAACAAGGGATAAATCATGTAGGGGTTGGCCATTTGGTCTAAGTAGCTAATTTGAATGAATGCCTCAATCATGTTCAAGAGTACTAATGTTGCATGTGGTCTTGATTAAGAACTAAGACAAGTTCTAGAGAGCATAAGAAACAAGTGAATGCACACATCAGAAATGAATATAAAGGCTCAAAGAATCCTTCCAACTAGGCTTTATCTTCTATATTCATTCACTTCAGCTAAAGAACGCATCATGCTTAATCTCTATGCATTAGAAAATTTCACTTCAGGATATTAATTTCCAATTCAAATCAGTCACAAACGTAACATTAGAATTTCTGAAGCAAGCTTAAACCTTTAAAAAGTTTTTGAAAACTGAGGTTCTACAAGAGACACAGAACACAAAAACACAACATTCACTCCCCCACACTTGATCTTGCATTGCCCTCAATGCAAATTCAAACAAAAGATAGCAAGGAAAATTGGTAAAGGAAGGAATGGAAAGAAACAACAGAACACTTCAAAACAAACTAAAAACAACCTACACTTGCTACTAGTTATGCCCTCCCCCACACTTGTTCAAAAATGGAGTTCAAGAATGATAATAATCAAATAAACACAGACTAAAGTATGTGAGGAAGGGACAACCTGGAATTATGGTGGGTCAAAATTCTCCTTGTAAATTTTGAGCAGGTGGCCATTGACCTTGAAAGTTTTACTACTCTTCTCATCTAGCAGCTCTACCATGCCAAACTTGTGGACCTTAGTGACCAAGTATGGTCCTTCCCATCTAGTGCTCAGCTTCCCAGGTTTAAATGTGAATCGTGCTTTGTACAGCAATACTTTATCTCCAACCTTGAAAGTCTTCCTTAAAATTTGCTTGTCATGGATCATCTTCGTCTTCTCCTTGTAGAACCTGGAATTCTCATAAGCTTCAAGTCTCAACTCTTCAAGTTCCTGCAATTGCAATAATCTTTCCATACCGACAGAATCAAAATCAAGGTTATGCTTTTACAGCCCAAAGAGACTTATGTTCAATCTCAACCGGTAGGTGACACATCTTACCATAAACCAATCTATAAGGAGACATGCCTATTGGGGTTTTAAATGCAGTTCTATATGCCCACAAAGCATCATCTAATCTGGCACTCCAATCCTTCCTAGATGGTTTAACTATTCGTTCCAACACCTTCTTGATTTCTCTATTTGCATTTTCGGCTTGCCCATTACTTTGAGGATGATAAGGTGTGGATGTCTTATGTGTCACACCATACTTGGTGAATAACCCTTGTAGCAATTTATTACAAAAATGAGTGCCATTATCACTAACTACTGCTCTAGGAATGCCAAATCTAGAAAGGATGTTATTTTTCAGAAATTTTACAACAGTAGCAGCATCATTCTTTTTGGTTGCTATGGCCTCTACCCATCTTGAAAGGTAATCAACTGCAAGAAGAATGTATGTAAAACCCATAGAAGGAAGAAAGGGGCCCATAAAATCAATACCCCATACTTCAAACACCTCACAGAAAAGCATTGGGTGTTGGGGTAATTCATGTTTCTTAGTTAGGCTACCAAATCTTTGACAAATATCACAATTTTTGCAATACTCATAAGAGTCTTTAAAGAGTGATGGCCAATACAAACCAGCTTCCAGTATTTTTCTTGCAGTCTTGTTAGCACTAAAATGACCTCCACAAGTTTGAGAGTGGCAAGCATGCAGGATGTCTTGAAATTCTTCATTTGGTACACATCTCGAATGATTTGGTCGCTGCATACCTTCCAAAGGATTGGAGGATCCCAATGTAGTGCTTAGACTCACTCTTAATCTTCTGCATCTGAAAATGAGACAAGAGGGGGGAATTAGACCAGCAACTAAAAAGTTGACAATATGGCAATACCAAGGTTCCAAGAGAGACAAGGCAGAAACAGAACAATCCTTAAACTCATCACAAACAGAATCTGAACCGATTACTCCCCTTGTAGTTTCTGGTAAGCGACTTAGATGGTTAGCCACCACATTTTCTGCTCCAGGTTTGTCTTTGATGTCAATGTCAAACTCTTGGATCAACAACATCCACCTTAAGAGCCTCGGTTTGGATTGTGGCTTGCTGAAAAGATACTTAACCGCAGAATGATCAGTGAAAACAGTAACCTTAGAGTTAATTAGGTAAGGCCTAAACTTGTCTAATGCAAAAACAATAGAAAAGAGCTCCTTTTCAGTAGTTGTGTAATTAGTTTGAGCCTTATCTAGAGTCTTTGAAGCATAAGCAATAACCTTGGAAGCCTTACCATCTCTTTGTCCCAAAACTGCACCCACTGCATTGTTAGAGGCATCACAACATAATTCAAATGGTAAATTCCAATTAGGGCAAGTCAAAATAGGTGGAGAAGTCAATCTGGATTTAATCTCATCAAAAGACATTTTACACTCATCAGTGAAATCAAAGGAAGCATCTTTTTGCAGCAATTTAGACATTGGAAAAGTCACTTTACTAAAATCTTTTATGAATCTTCTATAAAATCCAGCATGGCCTAGGAAAGATCTAAGCTCCTTAAGATTTGTTGGATAGGGTAGAGAGGAAATTACTTCAACCTTTGCTTTGTCTACCTCTATTCCTTTTTCAGAGATTAGGTGACCTAGAACTATTCCTTGTTGGACCATAAAGTGACATTTTTCAAAATTTAGGATAAGATCCTTTTCAACACATTTAGATAGAGCTTTTTCCAAATTCACTAAGGCATTCATCAAAATTATTTCCATAGATGGTGAAGTCATCCATAAACACCTCAATTCCATTCTCTAGCAAATCACTAAAGATGGATAGCATACACCTTTGGAATGTGCCCGGTGCATTGCAAAGTCCAAATGGCATTCTTCTATATGCAAATGTGCCAAAGGGACAAGTAAATGTAGTCTTCTCTTGATCTTGAGGTGCAATGGGAACCTGAAAATAGCCACTGAAACCATCAAGGAAACAATAGTGAGATTTACAAGCTAATCTTTCAAGCATTTGATCTATAAAGGGTAGAGGAAAATGATCTTTTCTTGTAGAATCATTAAGTTTCCTATAATCAATGCAAACACGCCAAGAATTCTGGATTCTAGTGGGGATTAATTCATTTTTTCATTCCTAACACAGTGATCCCACTTTTCTTAGGAACAACCTGAACTGGACTTACCCACTCACTATCTGAAATAGGGTATATGATACCAGCACTAAGCAGCTTTGTTACTTCCTTTTTAACAACATCAAGTATGAGTGGGTTAAGTCTTCTTTGAGGTTGCCTTATGGGCTTTGCATTTTCATTTAACAATATTCTATGAGTGCAAATTGAAGCATTAATACCAGGAATATCTGCTAGAGACCATCCAATTGCACTTTTATACCTTTTCAAAACAGCAAGTAATTGAGATTCCTCAATATCAGTTAAAGAGTTAGAGATTATCACCGGAGTCTTTCATTTTCAGCTAAAAATGCATATTTCAGTGTTGATGGCAAGGGTTTAAGCTCCAATTCAGGAGGTTGAACTACTGAGGGTATCAGTTTCTTGAGCTCCAAGGTAGTGCAATTTTTCCAGATTGCTTCAAAGCTTCAATACCAAAAATTTCAGTTGTACATTCATCCTCATGTGAGTAACTCTCCTTAGTTGGTCCCTGCAACAATGCATTTAAAACATTTGTAAATCCATGTGAAAACTCAAAGTTAGATGCAGAATAATCTTGAGGAATTCCAATTTCAGAAGTAAAATAGATTGCAAAAGTGCACTCCCTATGCTGCATATTTCGGCAAATTTGGTTGGTGTCATGCTTAATCTCCTAGGGTTGGGAGTAGCTGCACTTCGCATGATTTCCAAGAGGTGTTCCAATTCTGCATGGTTAAAGAAATTAAGATCAGTGACTTGTAAACAGGATTGGAATACAAAATGTGATAAGAATTTAAAGACAAATCCTGTTTTCAGAAGGTTCAGCTGCATGCTCCTTGAATGGGGGTTCATCCATGAGAATTGGGCTGGCCTTGCAATCATGAGTCTTGTGCCCTTCACCTTCCCCTTCTTGTATAGGAGTTGATTCACTCTCTTGTGCTGTTGAGAAATCTACAAGCAATCTTTTTGCAAGTTGTTCATCACTTGACAGTGTGGAGTTAGCATCAATGGAAGACTTAATAGATGAAACTGAAGACAACTCACTCCAAGTGGAAAGCCAGCCATCAATTTTAGAATCAATGCTAGGCACATCATCAAGGTGTGAAGAAAAAGAAGATGAAGGAGAATATATGGAGGAGAAAGAGACGAAAGAATTTTCAGTATCATCATTGCTATCATGCTCAAAAATAGATTCACACTCATTTTCAAGTGACACATCAATCATATTAAGCCCTAACAGAGAATAATCCTCATGTGGATGTTTCATCATCTCATACATGTTAAATTGAATTTCTTGTCCACCAAATTCCATTTTTATAATTCCATCTTTCATGCAAATCATGGTGTTGGCGGTTCTTAGAAATGGTCTACCCAAAATCAATGTGCTTTCACTTATGGCCTCATTAGTCATATCTAACACATAAAAATCAGCAGGAAATACAAGGTCTTTTACTTGAACCAAAATGTCTTCTAAGATTCCCTTGGGATTCCTAATAGACTTATCAGCTAGTTGCACTAAGACACTTGTAGGTTTCATGATTTCAACTCCCAAAGCATAATAAACAGAACTTGGCATCACATTGATAGCAGCACCCAAATCTAGCAAAGCTTTAGAAATATGAAACTTACCAATTTGACAAGGAATGGAGAAAGCTCCTGGATCTTGGCATTTCACAGGTAATTGAGCTTTAAAAAGGGCTGAAACATTAGGGCCAACTTGCACCAATTCATTAGTTTTAAACTTTCTTTTGTTAGTGCAAATGTCTTTTAAGAATTTTGCATATTCAGGCACTTTCTTCAACAAATCCAGCAAAGGAATGTTAATTTCTACTTTACTAAAGAAATCTAAAACTTCTTTATTTTGTTTTTCTTTTGCAACCTTCTGCCCAAACATAAAAGCTTTAGGAAAAGGTAGATCTTTCAAGCTTACCTCCTTACCTGGACTTTCTGGTTTGTTGCTCTTGTGAGCATCTTCAACTTTCTCTTGCTCAATCTTTCCATTGTCCTGGTTAGGATCTGGAATTCTTGAAGAAGATTGCCCCAAGTCCTCTCTCAATGGTGTTTCATGGACGCCTTCATTATCTTGAATCAAAGAGCTTGCTTCATTTGTGCAGCCTTCAGTAGCTACACTTCTAAATTCAGCTTCTTTTCTTCCTTGCAGAAGTTGCTTCTCTCTTAAGCTTTCAGATTCCACACTTGGTGATATCTTTTGCTGGAGACAGCTCCTTTTAGTGCAATGATCTTCTTCCAAGTCAGATTCTACATCATTTTCATTGAATGTCACCTTCCTTCCACTCCTCAAATTTATGGCATTCAATGACTTGGGATTAATCACAGTATTGGAGGGCAGAGCTCCGCTTGTTTTTGCTTGAAAACTGCTGAGATTATCTGAAATTTGGGTCACAAAGTTAGCCAAGTTTGCAGTCTTAGTCTCCCATTGTTCAACCCTATTTTCTATGGCAGCCATTCTTGCATCAGATGCAGTGGTATGCTTATCAATTCTGTCCATTTGAGATGCCATAGCACTGAGATTAGCATTCATACTGTTCATGCTTTTCAACAAAAGAGACATGTCATCATTCCTTGAATTCCAACTTCTTGAGTAGTTTGGGAAGGAACCATAGCTTGTTCTGAATGTTGACGTTGCTGGAACCTATTCTGCATGAATCTCTCCTTGTTGTTCTCTCCTCCTCCCCATCTAAAATTGGGATGATCCTTCCATCCTTCGTTATAAGTGTTGGAGAAAGGGTTCCTTTGCTGATATTGACCGGCTCTTTGTTGATACATGGCTGACACTTCTTCAAATTGAGAAGGGCAAGATTCAGTATAATGCATCATAGAACCACAAGAGTCACAAGAGGGAGCTACCAAGGCTTGAGATGTTCCCATAGCACCACATTGTTTAGTTGACAAGAGTTGCTCCATCCTAGTCATTCTCTTGTCCATTCTTTCTGATAAGGCAGTAAATTGAGAGTCTAAGTTAGTAGGATTTGACCTTAAAATTTCATTGACAAATTGGTTATCCCTTGTGCTGAATTGCTGATTGTTGTTGGCCATCTTCTCCAATAATTCCCAAGCATTGTGAGGAGTCAAATCAAATAGTGAACCATGGGCTGCAGCATCTATTGTGTTCTTGTGATGAGATAGCAAGCCCTCATAGAAATACTGGACTAAATTAGACTTGCTGATTTGATGATTTGGACATTTAGAAAGCATAGCTAGAAATCTTGTCCAATACTCATACAAGGTCTCTCTACTATCTTGTTGAACTCCATAGATAGCCTTCCTCAATTTAGATGTCCTTGATGTAGGAAAGTACTTCTCTAAAAAGGCCTTCTTAAGTTGTTCCCATGTGAGTGTTGTGAAGTGCTGAGGTAGACTTTGCAACCATTCTTTGGCATTTCCCTCTAATGTGAAGTGGAAAGCTCTCCTTAGCACATCTTCCAATTGAGCGCCATGGGGCTTCATAGAGGAACAAACCGCATGCATATTCTGAAGGTGTCTATATGGATCATCCCCTGCAAGACCAAGGAATCTTGGTAAGGCATTAATCAAAGTACCTTTTAGTTCAAAATCAGCTTCAAAGTTATAAAAACCACATGGATCACAGTTCACACTTGAGTTATTGATTTCTCTAATGCTCCTATTCTCCTCATCTCTATTCAATTGAATATTAGCATTATGGAGAACATTTTCAGCTTGCCTTTCATTTTGAGGTCTATTTGTAGCATCACCTCTCTCAGTTTGGGCATTGTTATTATTTTGCTCCATCACAAAATGATTGTCTATAAACCCTCCTAAAGTAGATTCAGATTCTGAGGAAGAACAAGATTCAGCTTGAGGAAGAGAGTCACTCACTATAGGTTGCTTACTAGACTCAGCTATTTGTTTGGTTTTCTTGATTTGCCTAAGAGTTCTATTGATTTCCCAATCAAAAGGTAAAAGACCCTTATCCTGGGACATGCAACTAAAGAACACTAGAATAGACTAATAAAATAAATGTGAAAAAGCAATTAGACAAAAGACAGAAGTCAAAGAGAGAACAAAAAGCTAAGAGGGGATCAGGTGAAATCCGCCGCGGCCTCTATTATAGAGACGGTTGCCGAGCTGAAAATGGACAGGCGCTGCGGCCTCTGGTGCAATCCGCCGCGGCGCTTGTTACAGAATTGATTCTGTGAAAGGTGCTGCGGCGCCTGATGATATCCGCCGCGGCACCTGGTACTAATAAACCAGATGGACGAATTCTGCAACAGCTTCTGACACTGTTCACACCTTCACTCCTGCAAATTGAACCCCTTAACACAATGGTATTAGTTTGTCAACAAGAAAAATATCTCAAAAGCATAAAAACAACCAGCCATCATTAGGTTAAATGGAAGAACAATTAAAAGGGAAAAGGTTGCTACAGCAGGGATTCAAACAATTCACAGCCTACTAAATTGTGTTAACTCCTTGACAACCTATGGAATGAATTTGAAATACAACAAAAAGGGAAACTGCTTAACAACAAAGCACAAAAGTGAAAATGCAACACAACTCAAAAACACTAAAGCTACTTTTTCTGAAGTTTTGTGTTTTCAAACATAAGAATTTTCTTGGCACACCAGTGAATTGCTCAGAACCTCAACAAGTGAGGCTCCCCGGCAACGGCGCCAATTTGATAAACCTTGTCGCTAGGTAATCAAAGTTTTACTAGGGAAAATACAGCAAGTGAGGCACTACCTAGGTCATTCTTCACAAAGAGCCTTAAGTTGTATTTCAATTCTTAACAATTCACTATTAATTATCAAATTACCAAGATGAGAGCTTGAGTTCAGAAAAAGAGAAATCAAAACAAGAAACAAATCTAATGAAAGGTAAATTGCAAATGAGATTCAGATGAGAGGTAGTAGTTCTCCTAGCAATTTATCCAACCTTCCTTGTTCAATCTTATAATTTGGAGTCTCTTAATGTCAATTAAATGGATAGATTCAGCTACTGCTCAAATCTCTCTTAACATAGATCAAAAACAACTATCTTACTAGATTCATTGTTTTGATTCTATGAGAAGGAAAATCAATTGACAAGAACACTTGAGAAGCAAGTTGCAATTCTCTAAGAATGACCACAACTGTGAATCATCAATATATTCAACCAAAATTCATATTTACAGAACAACAGTCCAAGTAAAACGAATTAGATTTACAAATCAACAGAGAATCCTCTATTCAACTGAACTAAAGGACACAACTCACATCTGAATGTTCGATCAGATCTAAATTCCAAGAAACATAAATCTAATCACTCAATCTTCATTCTAATCACAATTGTTCAACTGAAACAAATGACTCTTAGAATAGAAGGTAGAAAATAGATCTGAAATGACTCCATGTTTAGCTCCATGAACTCAGGTCAGCTTCATTGCTAGAAGAACTTGGAAATTCAGCTACTCATACTCTGGATTAGGGTAGAAACAGCAAGAATTGATGAAAGATCCATGGTTGATCGGTGGAAATTGATGGAATTGGATGAAAATGGAAGAGAGAAATGAGAGAGGGCGGAGAGAGCAAGAAATTCACGTATGGAGGGAGAATGGGTAACTAAAAATCTGATTCTCGCTGAAGCGCGCGACTCTGGTTTTAAATCTGGAAATTTCGGTCATCCGCCACGGCGCCTCCTTCTATCCGCCGCGGCGCCTTTCCTGTACGGCGTCGTTTTGATTAGTGAATCTGCGCTTCATGTAAACATCAATCCGCCGTGGCTCCTCCTTCTATCCGCCGCGGCGCCTTTCACCGAGAGCACCTTGGAAATCTGCCGTGGCGCCTTCCCAAATCAGCCGTGGCGCCTCAGACAGAATGGCGAAAATGCTACTGAAGCTTCCTGAAATTCATACCAAAGCAGGGATCAAAAGTACACACAAATAAAATCCTATAAAAACATGTAAAAACACTTGCAAAACCTCATAATTCTTCTCACCAACTCTTATGCACAATGGAAGCTAATTATGCCCAAAGTATGTAAATATAGATCGCAAAAGTATGTGTTTAGGGCTAGAAATGTATGCAAATAATGAGACTTATCACCGTCTATGACTCTAAGAGTCTATCTCTGAGTACCAACACTGCCTTGTCATCAAAGGGAATTTCTCTAATTTTTCTTAGGTCAAAAGTCAACCTATGGATGGTTTATTTTGACTTTTCCCAAATAATGTATAAATAGGCTTTAAATTTCTTTACTTTCTAGGGATAAAATTAATTTTAAAATTTATAATAATTCCTCATATTTTAAATAATTCAATTTTGGCTAATATTCATAATTAGCCAAACCCTGGGAATCTCATTAATTTGCTCCACGGGTATTTTCATCATTTTTTGCCCCAAACGAGCCTTGGAACCTCATTTCTCATTTTTCTTAGATTTTCAGGAATTTTTGGGCATACTTTCTATTACTACTCTTTTCGGTCTGAAATTTTCTGAATTTGCGATTAGCTCCCTACTTGAGTTTAGCCTTATAAATCATCTCACTGAGGTTTTTAGCATAACCTTTAGCCTTTAATCATCTCTAATTCCTATGTTCGAGTCCTCAAGACTTCATCAGAGTCTCTTACTTTCCTATCTCATGGTTCCAAAAAACTCTTACTTTACGATTTAGTCCCTGAGAATCCTCTTGTCATTCTAGGAAACTTCTAGAACTCCTGCCGAAAGAGGTCTAGTAGCCTGGTCATTTCAGGCTAATTCTGGCACTTCCAAGCCTAAAATCTGAGATGTTGTAACTTTATTTAGACATATTTCTTTCATGCATGATGATCAGTTTCTCCATATGTCCTTGAATCTTTCCCAAACTTAATAGAATAGCTCATCTAGTTGCTACTCAAAAGACAGTAGCCTTCCTCTCAACGTGGCTCTTCAACCTCTAAGAATGAATTTACTTTTAATTTTAACACCAAGTCATCCTAGTTATGGATAGAGTGTTCTAGTAAAGAATTAAGCTAAGCTTTCGCCCTTATGAGATAAGGACATAGGAAATAATCTTAACCTCAAAATATTTTTAGAAACTCGATTTTGCTTCTAGAATCTTCTTGAATATTCCCTTGAAAAGTACTAATCATCCCTATCAATTAAATCATGGCTGGCAAAACTTCAAAGCTTTTGGCTTGAATGTTGGCCAACCTAAAACCAAATTGAAAGGCTTGTCCATCCTGGTGATCGAGCCCGAATGTCGCCTTTTGGGCCATTAAGATTGTGATTGCACCAGATAATGTAGTATAGGGCACAACTAATCATTCTTCTCGAGGAGCACTCCATTGGAAAAACCTAGATTAAACTAGTTTTCAAAAACAAAATGATTTGGGTAAAGAAAAACAGGGGATTCAATTTCTAAAGGTGGTGCGATAAATGTAACATGCAGAGGAATGAATGTTTTTAGTATTTTAAATGAATGAAGGAATGGTTTGGATTAAAGGGAAATTATGGTGAAATAGTCTCTTGATTATTGAAAACTCAGCTATCACTACTCTTAAAATGATTGGGAGTTTTAGAAATCTCTAAGTCTGAAGAAAAACTGTAAGTAATCATAAGGGTTTAATATCTTAATTAATGAAAACTCACTTTAATTAAAGTTAATTAACACCTCTTAAAACATTGTTGAAAGCCACTTAGAGTCTAAATGAACGGATGATGCAATGTCCTCAAACTGTCAATCAATAATTACAAAATACCAAGCATACAGATTAGTCATCAATAATCATTGATCATTAATTGAACATAAGGATTCCAAACTGATATATCTATATAACTGATCCAATATTAATAGCATCTAATCCAAATACAAGTCAGTAGTCTAAATACAAGATTTACAGTCATAAACCAAGTCTAACATAAATGCAAAAATCCCTAAATCTAGAAATCTCTAACACAAAATTAAGCACAGATTTAGACTGATAACTCCTCTATTAAGTCCTTGAGCTCAAGCTTTGTCTTCCATCACCAAAAGGCTAAAGATTTAGCCTAATAGAATCTAATCTTTATATGGTTTTCTCAAGTTTTTTCTAATGTTTGGCAATAATTTTACCCTCATTATGCGTGCATTTATATCCATTTGATTACATTGAGTTATACATTGCATTTTGCTGTTTAAGGGGTAAAAAGGGTCATTTTTCTCTTCTCAATTTTAATTGCCTGGATCTGTAATCAGTTGGTCTTAACAAAACTCTTTGTTGTGATTTTCAAGCAATTGGAGAAGGACCCAAGAACCATGATGGAGCATGGATGGAGCCAAAATGTTACAAGGACCAAAACACAAGAGTTGGGAGTGTTCTGCCTCCCCAAGTCACTACCTGGATGCCTCTTAGTGAAATTATGCATTTTGGACCTAAGTTAAGATGAAAGCTCTCTATCTTCCTAGGTCGCGACCTGACCCCTCTAAGTCACGACCTTACATTCCTGAGGTTGTGACATAAGTATGTTAAGTAAAGCTGTGCATTTTGGAATAGGTTTCTGAGCTTCTCTACCTACCAGGGGCAGCCACCACGAAAAGGCACTCTCCCATTCAGCAGATTTGTAGAAGGTTGAGACACTATCATTTGCTCTCAAGTCTCGATTGATCCTACACCCAAAACTTCTATTTTTCTTTATCTCTTCATCATTTCTTTGTATTTCTGGACTGACTAAACCACTCCAACCACCTTCTTCTCCATTTTTCCAACTTCATTTTTAGCTTTAACCATGGCTGTTCATTCCTAGAACGATTGCGATTGGTTTGAAGGCATGAGAGGCTAAACCCCTTAGCCTCTTAGTGATAGAGAATGAAGCTTGAGCTCAATGAGTTAATCAGGGAGTTTTTCTATAGCCTAAACCTTTGTTTAATGCTGTGTTGAATATTTCTAGATTTAGGAACTTTCTGCACTTGTATCAAACTTGGTTTATGATTGTAAATATGGTGTTTAGACTATTTTATTGTATTTGGATTGGATGATGCTAATGTTGATTAATCTATATAATATTTTAGTTTGAATCCTTGTGTTCAGTTTGAATTTCAGTGATTATTGTTGATTAATTGTGTGCTTGGTATTCGGTGTTTGTCAATTGACATTCAGAGGGCATTTACATCATTCGTTTATTTACACTCTAAGTGGTTTTCAACAGTGTCTTAAGAGATGTTGATTAACTTTGATTAAAGTGAGTTTTCATTAGTTAAGACATTGGACCCAAGTGATTACTTGGGGTTTTCTTCAGACTTAGAGGTTTTCTAAAACTCCCGATCATTTTAAAGAGCAGTGATAGTTGAGTTTTCATCATCAAGTGACTGTTTAACCATAATTTCCTATTAATCCAAAACATTTCTTCATTCATTTAAAATACCAAAAACAGTTAACTTTCTGTACTTTACATTTGTTGCACCACCTTTTAAACAACTAAAACCCCTTTTTACTCACTCAAATTTACAATGCTTTTGAAAACCAATTTAGACTAGGATTGCCAATAACAAGCACCTCAAGAAGAACGACTGGTTGCATCTTATACTGTATTTTTTCTAGTGCAACTCACTTTCTTAACGATCCGGAAGCCAACAGTCTAGCCTCGATTAATGACGCCATTGTCGAGGAGCCATTGAATTGGTTCCCTAGTAATTGGTTTTCCTTACCATTATGATTTGGGTCAATTCTTGTAGAGTTTTAGTTTTTGAACTTAAATTCTTGCATTTCATAGCATCAAAATTTTTGTGAAAAATAAAACCAAATATCTTGTTTTTCTATACATTTGCATTTGCATTCTTGCATAGCAATTTGCATTTTGTTCTAGCTTGATCCTGAGTGTTTTAGCCAATTGCTTGAAATTTTGAACTCTGTGCATAGTTGTTGAGCATATGGTTGAAGTACTTAGTGAATTTTTCTAAGGTTTTGCGAAAATAGCTCTCTATGACTTTGAGTCGTGACCTTAGTGCTTGAGTCGCGACCTGACTTGTGGCTTGTTATGACCTTAGCCTTCTATTTTCTAGTATTGCTCTTGATCTATTTAAGTCGCGACTTGGACTTTTGTAAGTCACAACCTGAATTCCCTCTTCTTCCATGGTTGCTTTTTGTTCATTGAAGTTGTGACCTGGTTTACTCAAGTCGCGACCTAATCTGGTTTCCACTGAAAATTTTCTTGAGTGTCTAGACTTACTCTTTTTGCATAACTTTACTTTCTACACATATTTTGAGAGTGTATAGCACTTCATACACCTTAAACTCATTGAGCACTATTTAAAATCATTGAGTTTGCCTTAATTTTGAACTACACACTTGGTAAATACACAGTTTTAAACCTACTTCTTTCTTGAATTCTTTTTGTGCTTGAATTTTTGAGTAATTATGCATGCCTAGAGCACGTAAAGGCAGGAGAGGTAGACATACAGGATCTCATAGCCTGCTTGTTTTATGAGGCCTATCTGATTCATCTAGCGAGAGTGAGGAAGTAGAAGAAGAAATTATGGCAGAAGTACCTCCTCATGGTCCAAATGGGGGGGAATGGGAATAGTAACCATAATAGACCTAATAATTGTGGTAATAAGAGGCAAGGAGAAAATAATGGCCAGAATAAGATTAATGAACAACCTAAGGGTAGAACTATTAAGGAACTAACTCAATCTGATGGGAACTTTGAACCTATGCCTGGTGCTTTTCCTACTTTCAATGTAGATTTTGAAATTTAAGGTCAATTGATCTACTCATTGCCTAAGTTCCATGGTCTTGCAAGAGAAAACCCATACTTACACCTTCGGACTCTTTATATGTAGTACTTGTCCATGAAGCTAGTAGGAGATAGTATTGATGACGTTATGTGGAAGGTTTTTCACTTATCTTTGGAGAGCAAAGCTAAAGAATGGTACATGAACCTGCCGCTCTACATGGACAATGCCTATGAGTCATGGCCCAGTTTGAAGAAAGTATTCTTGGATAAATACTTTCCCTCCACAGAGATTTCAGCCACCCGTAAGGAAACTTTAGCAGCTAACCAAGAGCCATTCAAGACATTCTTTGAATTTTGGAGCAAATTTCAAGAGATGCTTACCTGGTACCCCAACCATCAGATTCTTGAGGAGCACTTGGTATAACATTTCTACAATGGGTTGCCAACATATGATGCACAAGTTTTGGATACCGCTGCAAATGGGTCTATGGAAAATATGGAACCAAGGGCTGCATGGGAGTTAATAAGGACCTTTGCTCTTAATAGACAACATGTGAACTCAAGGGATTCAAAAGACCCCAAATCTGAAAGAAACCCCCTCTTGGTAAAGCTCCAAGACATGTCTAAACTTGCAAATACTGTTGAAAGCCTTCACTCTAACAAGACTCAATCTCTTGCCCTAGTAGCTACAAGTTGTGAAGTTTGCAATTCACCAATACATATTACTCCAAATTGCCCTGGGTAGGTTGAAGAAGTGAACACCATATGCCAAGGAAGAGAGGGACAATATCAGAAAAGGGACTCCTACTCAAACACCTATAACCCGATTTGGAGATATCATCCAAACTTCAAATGGGGTGGGGGAGCAAATAGACCAAACTAGTTCCAAGGAAATCAGTTCCACAATCCTGGGGCCACCTCAAGCACATTTCAAGATCCTTCAAGAGCAGTAGTGACAACTCCACAATAGACTATGGTATCTCAACCACCGCTAAGAAGAAATGATACTTCTCAGCTTTCAAAGAGCATGGCTGCTCAGATGATGAACATAGAGGGGCGAATGAAGGAAAGTGATGACAAGTTCGTCTCTATAACACTACCATATTGCAAGGGATGCAGAAAGATAACTCAAATGTTCATAAGAAACTAGAGGAGCTCACTTTGAAGAACACCGATATCACTAGTCATTTGACCCAACTGTCTAATACGGTTAATGACATGCAAGTGAAGAGCAGAGGAAGCATTCCATCCAATATTGTGATCAATCCAAAGGGCCTCAATGCCATAACTCTAAGAAGTGGTAAAAAGGTTCACTTTGAAAGTGAAAAGGTAGACAAAGATGATTCTGAACAAGGGGTAGAGAGTTCTCCACTTTCCCTAATGAGGCTTGGCAAGTCTAAGAGCTCCAAAGAAGAAGAGCTCATGATGAAGGCAAGAACGCAAATTGAACCAAAAGAGAAGTCAACTCAAGTACAAGAAGAAGCACCTCAAGAAGTTGTGCCAGAAGATGAAAGCACTATAGAGAGCTTGGCTTACAAAGGCATGGAAAAGGAGGACAAGGCAGAAACCAGCGCACAAGGAGCCTCTAAGCCTTCAAGTAAGGAGGTATGTGCTAAAGACCTCCCTTTTCCTAAAGCCTATTTCTCTGGTAAGAAAAAGTTTGATGCTGAGTTTGCTACTGATGCTTACATATTGTCTAACAAGCTGGAAATTAATGTGCCCATAATTCAGTTCTTAAGAAGGAATCCTAAATACTTTAAATTACTAAAGGAACTGTGTAATGACAAGCAAAGGTTTAGGCCTCTTGAGAGAATTCAAGTGAGTGCTAATGTGTCATCCTTATTCAAGGCCGAACTACATGTTAAGTACCAAGATCCTGGATCTTACACAATCCCTTGTACCATAGGAAAGGTTCACATCAAGGGAGCGTTGTTAGATTTAGGAGCTATTATAAATGTCATGCCTTGGTCGGTTTATTTGGCTTTAGGGATTAATGGAATTAAAGACACAAGTATAGTACTCCAACTAGCAGATCGATCTATTAGGTATCCTAAGGACATAATTGAGGACATTCTAGCTCAAGTCAAGGACTTCGTATTCCTTGTTGATTTCTATGTTTTAGATATGTCGAATGAAATTGCAAATGAGAGCACTTTGATTTTGGGAAGACCTTTCCTACAAAGCTCTAAGACTATCATAAGCATGAAACACAACTATATAACAATAAAGGTAAGGGACCATGTTGTAACTTTTAATATGAATGAAGTTATGTGTTATCCTTTTGACAATTCTGCATTCATGGGTTTAAATGCCATTGATTTAGCTGTTGAGCAAGCAAGGGATGAGCATGAGCTGCATATGCATGATAGTTATGACATGAGTTCACCTAAATTGGGTGATTCTTTTACTGCACCAACACATGAATCCTATGAACTTAACTCATCTTTGAGTGCTTATGATGAATACTTCAATTCCCTCTCTTCTGTTTATTCATTTTCTAGTTCTTGTGGGGATGAGGTGCCATGCATTAATTCTCTAGAAATTGATAGCATGCTTTCTATTTCTCAAGACTTTTCTTTCCCATCAAGTTTTGATTCCATTTCTGCATTTACAACTTACATTGGCCTTAGAAGGGGTTTGTTAGTTAATGATGCAGGTTTTCAAGAAGTGGAGAGTGCTGAGAGTAGAGTAAAATTTGAGGATATGAGCCTTTGTGATATGAGGTCGCGACTTCAGACCAAGCCTATGAAGAAGATGGCCTCTATCAAGTTAAGTCGCAACCTGATGGTTATCAAGTTGCAACTTCAACCCAAGTAATCAAAGAGGGTACCCTCTGTGAAGTTAGGTCATGACCTGGATATGTGAAGTCACAACCTGAGTCCCCTGTTTCACTTCCTACACTTCAAACTTCAATTGCTTCACCACCTCATGTCCTGAAGACTTTGGTTGAAGGGCCAACACTCTCTGACTCAATTGCTACTCATACACATTCCAAGATTACGCCCCATGCCTTACAATTTCTGAATGATCTAATTTCTAATAATGATGTAGGTATGGAGGCAAACCAACCTAAGATTATTGTTGCTGTAAACCAACTTGAGCTTGGTGTAACATCTCATAAGATTGAAGCAAGCATAGTGGATCCAAGTAAAGCTGGCGAGTGCATTTCACAAGGGTCTCAAAAGGGGAGTTTCTCTAACTTTACTGATGTTTCTACTCTAATTCCCTCTGTTGTTCAACCCCCAACTTTAGAACTGAAAGATTTACCTCCCAACCTCAAATATGCTTATCTTGAGCCTGAGAATAAACTGCCTGTCATTATTTCTAGTTCTTTTTATTGAATATGAAGAAACTAGTTTAATGGGAGTCCTTAGAAGAAATAGGGAGGCTTTAGGTTGGCAATTAGCTGACATTAAGGGAATACACTCCACTGTGCATACCCATAGGATTTTATTAACTAAAGATTCTAAGCCAATTAAACAAAGCCAGAGGAGACTAAATCCTCTAATTTATGATGTGGTTAGGCAAGAAGTAGACAAACTTCTGAGAGCTGGAATCATATATGTTATTTCTGATAACAAGTAGGTGTCACTGGTACAAGTCGTGCTAAAGAAGAGTGGGATCACAGTAGTTAAAAATAAAAACAATGAACTCATCCCAATTATGGTGCAAAACTCATGGAGAGTTTGTATCGATTATAGGAAGTTGAATGATGCCACGAGGAAAGACCATTTTCCCTTACCCTTTATTGATCAAATGCTTGAACGGTTAGCGGGGAAGAGTCACTCCTGTTTCCTAGATAGATACTCTGGATATTTCCAAATTCCTATAGACACTAGAGACCAAGACAAGACCACCTTCACTTGTCCCTTTGGAACTTATGCTTACAAAAGAATGCCTTTTGATCTTTGCAATACCCCTGGCACATTCCAACGCTGTATGCTATCTACTTTTGCTGAATTTATTGAAAAATACATGGATGTGTTTGTAACACCTCATGTTTAAATCAATTAAATTTCTTTGCGGAAGCATTTGGAATCACTTTTGAAGGTTACAATTGATGAAAAATCAAGTTTGAAAATGTTCATTTACGGGTTACTATTCATTATCACCTTAAAATGTGACAAACTTTGAAAATTCATAACTAATTGTAGAAAAATTGAAATTGAGTGATTCCAAGTTCTACAGAAAGATCTTTGGATACAATTTTGAGGAAAAATAGTTTCTGAACTGATTGCCTTGAAATTCAAGCTCAATTTCCTTTGAAAAAGTTACTGTTCATTTGGTCATTTTCGGATTTTACTGCATTTTTTCCTAACTTTGGAAAGGCATAACTTTCTGCTCGGTTATCGGAATTGGGCAAACTACCCCTCATTTTAAAGAAAAACATCAGATCTCTTTGCTTGCCAAATCTTATGACCTAACTCACTCGTTTGATAGGTCAAACTGGAGCTACAAACTCACTGCTCTAGGACTTACGTTTTATCCCTTAACATCTCTTTAATTCTTTTTATTTCTTTGGCATACATAACATGGCCTTACTCTTTCCCATTCATACTCATACACTTTCATTCGTGCCATAAATATTATAATTAAATACATGGCATCATTGGCATCCATAACATAGTTCACAAAATAGTAGAATTATACATTTATCAACAGTCTCATCCATTAACAAGAATAATTCTCTGCTTACTTCTCCTTGCTTCTCATGCCATTATTGCCCATCATTGATTGACCTAAATGGTTGGTTAGGGGGTGAGATTTAGGGAAATCTCAGTAACAAACACTACCCATAAGTATGCAAGACATAATGCACATGCATGACATGTTATAACATTAACACATGAATGCCATAGAAAGTAAGCTAAAGCATTTCATGCTTCCATAACATATTGCCAAGGCAAAACATAACATAAACTTGCAAACATAACTTTGCAAACATTTCATCATAGCTTAGTCACATCATGGCAACACAATCACATCATGCAAGCATACATATCAAGCACACAGTATAGGTAAGTTCACTACCTTGTAACATGGCTTTCCCCTTGCTTTTCCTTTGGTTCCCTTGTCATTCCAACCATGTGGACATTCGGTCAACATCACCAAACATCCTCTTGGATGTTCCAAAGGTCCTAAACATAGTCATAATGATCATACAATCTATTAGAATCACTAGGTTACATAAAGTTCAAGACTAGCTCTCTTGAACCTCAACCCTTTCTCTTCCTTTTAGGGTTTTCTTTCTAGCTTTTCTAACATAAATCTTATCATTTTCTATCCTTAAGATCCATTTCCTATCAATTAGGACCACTTTAGATGGCCTTAGATTGAAGAAGATCAAATCTGGAAATTTTGGTTCGCGGGTACTGTTCACGTAGAAATTCCAGAATTCTTGCTCAACTTTGAAAATTCATAATTAATTCTAGAAAAATAAAAATTGAGTGCTTCCAAGTCTCACTGAAAGATCCTTAAGTTAATTTTAAATGAAAAATAGTTTCAGAAACCAATTCTACGCCGAACAGTACCGAAACTGTACGGAACTCGAAACTCATCCAAAAGTTCAACACTGTTTCCAGATTCCAAACCCTAACTTTGAAAAATCACCATAAATCGTACACATATCCAAATGAAGTTTTCTACCTATGGATTTAAAGCTCATAGAGTGTACTTTAAGCATGCAAAATTTCAGAATCAGATACGCACAGTAACTAATCCGAAATAGGCATAAAATCAAGTGCTATAACCATCACATACCTTGTTTTAGAGCTTGATCTGGCTTGGAACCACTTGGCCTTTCTTTCTCCCTCTTCTTTCTCTCTCTAGAAACCATTTTGCAAGAGCTTTCCCATGGATTCCTTATGCTTGGACGAAATGGTAGGGAGGGGAGGGGGTATTTATAGAACAACAGACTGAATCTGGACCGTTGATTTTAAAAATACGTGGCTCAATCTGGACTGTCCATTTTCTCTTTTGATCTTACAGTGACAAGTGTCCTATGACATCATGCTTACCTCATCATGATGACATCATGCTTACATCATCAAGCCACATGTCTTTAATCCGACCGCACACATGTCTTGCATCCGACCGTACAGTAATATTTTCTTTTTCCCATCTAACCATACACTTGTCACTTTCATGTCCTTTCATCATTTATGGCCTTAAAATAGGGAGAAAATAAATAAAAAATTCGTGCAAAAATATTTTCTTAATTATTTCTCCACTTATCAAGCCGATCTTGCACCGTATCGGATACTTTTCGGGTCCTGACTTACCTGTACCACCAGGACATGTTCTGACACTATTTTCTCATCTTAATTAAGTACATATATGGTGCTACCTTAGAGGAGCAGAGGGAAAAATAATTAGCTCTACTGACAGGCTACTTAACCTTACTGAGTCATGCAGTAGAGATTTCACTATAACAGGTAGACAAAAGACTGTCTAAAATATTCCCATACTGCGTTCTGATTTTTATGCTGTCCATAAATATCTTCTGGTGACTCAGCATGATGACTCGTAGGTGTCATGATTACGCTTGGTGACTCAGCATGATGACTCATCAGTGTCATGATTACGCTTGATGACTCAGCATGATGACTCGTCGATGTCATGATTATGCTTGATGACTCAGCATGCTGACTCAGCATCGTCATGATGGCTCTCAGATATTTTCTTTGGTTTTGTCTCCTATTTAGGGGACAAAATTATTTAATATTTGACTGGAGCATTTTATTCAATCCAGAGCTCCAAAAATTTATCCAAAAATATCATAAAATTCCTCATATTCTAGAGAAAATTTGTGAATTTTCTCAGGTCATAACTCAGCTTGTAGCCCTACTTAAAAATCATTCTTTAAAATGCCTTTTTTCGGCACAACTGGCTTTTAAGTATTCTTAAAGCCATTTTGCTGGTCTTCTGGGGATGAGACTAATTTTATAATTTTCTATAGTCTCTTAGATCACACATCCCCATTTTACCATAATTTTTTGAGGTTTCCTTATGACTCAAACAATTAAATCTACCTCTACATCTCAAATTGAGTCATAAACTTATAAATTCCTTTTAAGTTACCTCGGGTATTTTCATCATCTCTCTTCACGAAAGAGCCTTAGAATATTATTTTCCATTTTCTGGGATTTTCTTAGAATTTTCTAAGTACTTTCCATTTTTACCCCTGATGGCCGTAACTTTCTGAATTTACGGTTTTACCCCTGCTTAGGCTCAATCTCATAAAACCATCTCTTTGAGGCTTCTAACTTAACCTTTGGTCTGTATCTAGCCTCTTTTCTCTTTCTGGGGCTTTGAGACTTTACTTGAGCCTCTAACTTTGATTACCCTTTAGCCCCTTAAAACCTTCACTTTGCAGTTTAGTCCCTAGAACTGCTTTAACTTCCTTTCTCATCTTTAAGACCTCTACTAAAAGGGGTCTGGTAGCCTATCTCGTTCAGGCTATTTCTGATACTTCTAGGCCCAAAAATCGGGATGTTACAGTGTTCATAGATGATTTTACTATATATGGGGATTCTTTTGAAGATTGCTTGAAAAGCCTTAACCAAATCTTACCATGATGCATTGAGAAAAGGCTGGTTTTGAATTATGAAAAATGCCATTTCATGGTTAATCAAGGCATCATGCTAGGACATTTAATCTATGAAAAAGGAATTGAGGTAGATAAAGCCAAGGTAGAGGTGATATCTTCTTTGCCCTATCCTACCAACTTGAAAGAGTTGAGGTCCTTTTTAGGACGTGTCGAATTCTATAAAAGGTTCATCAAGGATAGTAAAATCGCTTTACCTCTTTCTAAACTACTATAAAAAGATGTTGATTTTCAATTTGACCATGCATGTGAGCTTGCTTTTGTTGAATTGAGGAATAGGTTAGTTACTCCTTCTATTTTGACCTCTCCTAACTGGGATTTGCCTTTCAAAATTTCTTATGATGCTTTGAACTTAAGTGTGGGTGCAATGTTGGTTCAAAGGGAGAATTTTGTTTCAAAAGTGATTGCTTATGCCTCTAAAACTCTAGATGCAGCGCAGAAAAACTATACCACTACTGAGAAGGAATTGTTCACAATTGTTTTTGTACTTGATAAGTTTAGACCATATCTAATAAATTCCAAAGTGGTTGTGTTTACAGATCAAGTAGCAGTGAAATACCTCTTCCATAAACCTCAATCGAAGCCAAGGCTCTTAAGGTGGATTTATTGCTTCAAGAATTTGATGTAGAAGTGAAAGACAGAGCAAGAAATGTCAACCATGTGGCAGACCACCTAAGCAGGCTACCCTTAAAAACCAAGGGAGTACTCGATTATGATATTATCTATGATTTATTCCCTAACCAATCTCTATGTGCATTGTCTGTTTTTCAACCATGGTTTTCTCACTTAGTTAATTATATTGCTACTGGTCTAATCCCTTCTCACTTGACCATCTTTCAGGCTCAAAAGCTGAGGTACGAAGCTTCCTATTATATTTATGCTCAGTTGTCTCGCACTAAAAATCCCGAGTCTTTAGGCTCAAAGAAGACGCTTCACCCTCGTGAGGAGACCAGACTTTCAAGGAAGAAAGCTGTGGAATTATTTACCAACAGGGGGTGGTTCAAGAGCGATATTTTCCAAAAACACAACAGTACCACTTTTACAAGCTTACCAAACAAAAGGGCCTTGAGGAACTTATGAAGAAGAAGAACAAGGCCAATCTGACATTAGTGAGAGAATTCTACACTTGCTCTGCCATAGACGGAAATAAGGGGATCACTTTCAGAGGCAGGAAATGTTATTTAACTTGGGAGGCTATTGAGAAGTTCTACAAGTTGCCTGATGTCCCTGTCTGCGAGTACTAGCAATGGAAGATCAGACTTACTGAAGTTCCCTGGGAAGAGGTTTTCCAAACCATCAGGACAGGGAGAGCTGGGTGGACCATAAAGGAAAGTGGACGAAAAGTCTTTGAGCGCAAGCACATGAATGATGAAGCCAGGATTTGGCTGAACTCATGGTTTAAAACGTGATGCCATCGGCCCACATTTCTGATGTTTCTGAAGAGGGTGCACTCCTTCTACATCTCCTGATGACCATGCAGCCAATGTCAGAACTCTTATGGTATTTCTGCACTTGATTACCGATCTGTGTGTAGCTCATGGGATACTAGTATGCCAATCTGACTCTCTCTTAGACCCTCTCACGACCAGGTGCTATGCCGCCTCCAAAACCAATAGAGAAAGGAAGAGAGGAAAAAGGGTGATTGGGGAAGAACCAAAAGAGGAGGCAGCTGAGGGTGGCCTAGTTTCAACCTTACCTTCTTGAATGATCAGATTACCGAACTCAGTCAATAAGTGACAAACCTAAGCGAGGAGTTTAATGCATACAAAGCCATCTCTATGTCTCATGAGTTCAGAAGGCAGGTCTATGGATCCTCTGAGGTTGGAGATGGCCAGGACTCTTAAGGTCAACTTCCCCCAAGAGTATGAACGGGCTTTCTAGGAGAACACCATCCTGCTACTAGCTTTTTTAGTAAAGGTCTGGGGCAATCTTCTGGTGTTGCTGCTACTACTCCTACTGAAGCTAAAATGGGAGAAGCCAATGTCCAAGCAGGGGAAGATGTCAAGGCAGAAGAAGAAAGAAGAACGGAGGACGATTGAAATCTTTGCTGCTGGAAGCCTTTTGTTTTTTGTTTTGTTTCTGTGTTTTTCTTTTCATTTTTGTTGCTCTATCCTGTGAACTTAGTACTTAAAAGCTACATTTCTTTTGTATTTTAACTTTTCTACAATGAATAGTTGTTTTACTGTGTTCTTTTGTGGCTATTGCTGTTCTTTTCCCTTTTCCCTTGACAGTGGGGACACTGTCAAGGCTAAGTGTGGGAAAGGAATCCATTTTACTTTGTTGCATCATTTCAATGGTTGTTTCAGATTTTTGGCAAATTTTTTTTGAACATCCAATATTTCATCATCATTTTTCAGCTTTGAATTGATTGTGGATGGTGAATTGCTGTGAATTGGATCATTTAATGCTTGCTGAAAGGGTTTTCACTTGTTAATTATTGGCCAAAGCTTTGAAATTTTTTTGCATTGGTAGTTTCTTGACTTCAGGTCGCTACTTGAAGAGTGACTTTGGCTAGGGAGGGCTCTCTATGATTTCAGGTCACGACCTATATGATCTCACATTGCTACCTCAACCCCCTTTCCTGACTTAGTGTCTGTATACTCAGGTCCTTAGACTGTTTTGCTGTGCACTGTTACCCTTCTCTTTGCTTTTTGCATTACTATGTAGGAGGAACTTTTTTAAGCTACCTTTATATCTATTTCAAGCAAACCTTTGCCTTTTTCATATACCCTCATTGTATCAAATAGTTTTTATTGAAAACCATGCCATTCTTGGACTTTTAAGCATACTGGATTTTGGAAATGATTTTTCTGAAGACTTTATAGTCACTTTTAGGATTCAAGTATGTTCTTAAGTGATTATCTTGATCTTTTTAATCCTCATCTTATGGGTTGCTTTTGTGATAAGTGTCTTAATGCCTTGTGACTAGTGCATATTAATTGAAACTTCCTGTATGAGCAATTGAGATGTGAAACCCTTGTTGGAAGGATATTCTTGAGCCTTAATTCCTATATTGAGTGATTATTCATATAGTTTACATTCTCTAGAACTTGTTTTAGCTCTTGGTCAAAATTATGTGTGCATTTATGATTTTCAATATGATGGAGGCATTCTTTTCTATACCTTTCTACCCAAACACAACCCACAACCATTTATCTGTTGCTTAACCATTTTTGAGCCTGCACTTCCTTCATTTTGTCTACCATTTCGAGTGTTTTGAGCAATGATGTTAATTAAGTTGAATCCATCTCGACAATTATGATTTCTTGATCTTTATCGGTCTTAATTGGGAATTTTACTTTTATTTCAGTTTGAATCAAAAAAAAAAAGAAAAGAAAAAAAGAACAGAAGAGTAAAGAAATACTTCTTATATATACATAAGCTATAGCAGCAAAATAAAGTTGAATAAAGTATTCCCTTGGTGATAGAAGGTTGGGATCTGAACTTTCTTGCCTAAAAATAGGTGTTATTTAACTCACATTTCTTTAATTCTTAACACTCGATTTCACCTTTTTCTATTCTATTTAGCATTTCCATCATTATAACCCTAAAAGTCCTCTTGATTCTTTATATGGATGGTGAATAGTAGTTGAGATTTTAGAGTCATTACAAGCTTATGGTAAAATGTTTGCTGCTTGGATAATTGAGAGAAAATAAACCCAATAAGGAGAGATGAGTGATTCAAACACATATACCTTGTGAGCAAATCTCTGTTGTTCATGTATTTTGAGTCAATTGCACCTTGTATCTGATTACTTGGCATTGTTCATGTTATCATTTTTGTGTTCCTAAAAGAGGTTGATCGATTAGCTCTTGAGATCACTTTTGAACATGCTAGTCTCTTTAATTGTAGCTGTACTTTCTTTAGAATGATTCAAGTCTTTGTCCAAGAGTACAAAGGTTCAAGTATGGAGGAGTGATAGAATCCAATCTTTATATGGTTTTCTCAAGTGTTTTCTAATGTTTGGCAACAATTTTACCCTCATTATACGTGCATTTATGTCTATTTGATTACATTGAGTCATGCATTGCATTTTTTTGTTTAAGGGGTAAAAAGGGTCATTTTTCTCTTCTCAATTTTAATTACCTTGATCTGTAATCAGTTAGTCTTTACAAAGCTCTTTGTTGTGATTTTTAGGCAATTAAAGAAGGACCCAAGAACCATTATTGAGCATGGATGGAGCCAAAATGTTACAAGGACCAAAACACAAGAGTTGGGAGTGTTTTGCCTCCCCAGGTCACGATATGGACACTTGAGGTCACGACCTGGATGCCTCTTAGTGAAATTATGCGTTTTGGACCTAAGTCAAGATGAAAGCTCTCTATCTTCCCAGGTCACGACATGGAACTCACCAGGTTGCGACCTGACCCCCCTGAGTCGCGACCTTACATTCCTAAGGTCGTGACCTAAGTGCGTTAAGTGAAGTTGTGCATTTTGAAATAGGTTTCTGAGCTTCTATACCTAAAGGGGCAGCCACCACGAAAAGACATTCTCCCATTCAGCAGATTTGTAGAAGGTTGAGCCACCATTATTTTCTCTCAAGTCTCCATTGATCCTACACCTAAAACTTCCATTTTTCTTTATCTCTTCATCATTTTCTGTATTTCTGGACCGACCAAACCACTCCAACCACCTTTTTCTCCATTTTTCCAACTTCATTTTTAGCTTTAACCATGGCTATTCATTCCTAAAGCAACTGCGATTGGTTTGAAGGCATGAAAGGCTAAACCCCTTAGCCTCTTAGTGATAGAGAATGAAGCTTGAGCTAAAAGACTTAATCGAGGAGTTTTTCTATAGTTTAAACCTTTGTTTAATGCTATGTTGAATATTTCTAAATTTAGAAACTTTTTGCACTTGTATCAAACTTGGTTTATGATTGTAAATCTGGTGTTTAGACTATTTTATTGTATTTGGATTGGATGATGTTAATGTTGATTAATCTATATAATATTTCAGTTTGAATCCTTGTGTTCAGTTTGATTTTCAGTGATTATGGTTGATTAATTTGTGTGCATGGTATTCGGTGTTTGTCAATTGACATTCAGAGGGCATTTGCATCATTTGTTCATCTACACTCTAAGTGGTTTACAACAGTGTCTTAAGAAATGTTGATTAACTTTGATTAAAGTGAGTTTTCATTAGTTAAGACATTGGACCCAAGTGATTACTTGGGATTTTCTTCAAACTTAGAGGTTTTCTAAAACTCTCAATCATTTTAAAGAGCAGTGATAACTGAGTTTTCATCATCAAGAGACTGTTTAACTATAATTCCCTTTTAATCCAAAACATTTCTCCATTCATTTAAAATACTAAACAGTTAACTTTATACACTTTACATTTGTTGCACCACCTTTAAAACAACTAAAACCCCTTCTTACTCCCTCAAATTTACAATGCTTTTGAAAACCAACTTAGACTAGGATTTCCAATAACAAGCTCCTCGAGAAGAACGACTGGTTGCATCCTATACTTTTTTTTTTTTGGTGCAACTCACTTTCTTGATGATCCGGAAGGTGACAGTCCAGCCTCGATTATAGGCTTTCATGTCTTCAAACTGACTACAATCACTCCAGGCATGAATAGCCATAAGTGATGCTAAAAATGGGGTTAGAAAATGGAGAAGAGTGTGGTTGGAGTGGTTTGATTGGTTCAGAATTACAGAAAATGATAAAGAAGTGAGGAAAAATAAAGGTTTTAGGTATGGAATCAATGAAGGCTTAAGAGGAAATGATGGTGGCTTCTATCCTTGTAAATCTGCAGAATGGAGAAGTGTCTTTTTGTGGTGGCTGCCCCCCTTAAGTGGAGAAGCTTAGTAACCTATTCCAAAATGCACAGCTTTACTTAATGCACTGAGGTCGCGACCTCAAAAGTGTCAGGTCACGACTTATGGGCCTAGGTCGCGACCTCAGAATATCATGTCGTGACCTGGAGAGATAGAGAGAATTCAATCTTGACTGAGCTCCAAAATGCATAGTTCTATTAAAAGGGAATCCACGTCGCAACTTCAACAGTCCATGTCGTGGCCTAGGGAGGCAGAACACTCCAAATCTTGTGTTTTGGTCCTTATAACTTTGTGGCTCCATCAATGCTCCATCTTAGGTCTTAAGTCCTTCTCCAATTGTCTGAAAATCACAACAAAGAGCTTTATAAAGACTAACTGATTAAGGATCAAACAATTATAAATAAGGAGAGAAAATTGACCCCCTTTTTACCCCTTAAACAGCAAAGTGTAATGCATGAATCAATGTAATCAAATGGATATAAATGCATTCATAATGAGGGTAAAAGTATTGCAAAAAATTAGAAAACACTTGATATAAAAATAGGCTTCTATCACCTAGTCATGGTAATCATTCAAAGTGTACAGATCATTCTCATCTTGATTCCCCATATCATTTGGATCTAACAGGGGTACGTTCTTAATAAAGATATTCTTCTTCAATAACATTAAGGATGATTCCTAATCTTTCCAGCATACATCAAAGAAGTACCTATAAATTCAAACTAAAAACAAAAACTATCAAACTTATCAAATGAACTATATATCTAAATAGCATAGTTAACCAAACTACCAATAATTTCAAACACAATAAAAGAAAGCTCAAGTGTAATAAATCACACAATTGTAATAATTAACAAAGAACAAAAAAAAAGATTGGAATAGTCGGTTCAAGCCGAAAACTAACCAAGTTTTTAGTCTAAAAAAATTGACCAGATACAAACCAAATTAACCCAGTACAAACTGAATTAACCGAGTGCAAACCGAGATGAACCCAAGTAACTCATTCGATTAGGTGGATTACTCAGTTCATGTATTTAAAGGGAGAAGAAGAAGATTTACTTGGAAAAAGAAGAAGAAATGGGAAGAAAAGTAATGAAAGACATGTAGAGAGATACGAGAAAATAGAACAAGCAGTGAGCAGTGATAAAAGAGAAGAGAACCAAGATGTAAAAGAGGACAAGAGAGGATAAAAAGAAAGCATTCACGTAGCAGATATCTAGATGGATGAAAATGATGTTGCTCAAGATGCAAAAGTAGCATGTTCTATTTTTCACATTTTAGACCCCTTGCTTGAGAGAGAGATGAAAGACTGAAAGAGTAGGGACACAAAGAGAAAAGAGGAAGAGTTGAGTAAGTTTCTTAATTTCAAATTGGCAAGCTGGATACAAGAGGTATGAGTCAAATCAAAAGGAAGGGATGGGTTATCAAAGCATTTAATACACCAATGGCATACTAGTCAGACTATTTGTGACTTACAGCCTTTAGAATATTGTTTCCTTCATTTCCGTCCTGCAAAGCATTCATGTGATTCTTAATTTTATCTCTAAGACCCACTTTTCACATCAATCATATATATATATATATATTGAAGGGAATTGAAAGACGCGCAACGAAAAATAAATTTAAAATTTCAATCCCTTGCCCGGATCTACCGATTGTGTTTAAGTCAAGTAGTAAGAAGCATTACCTTCGATTTTCGATTTCTTGGTGGCTCGGGGATTCCGCTGTTCATGACGCCTCTGCTCGCCTCCTTTATCATTCGAAGTCGACAACTCAGATCGACTTCCTCTACCGGTATCCACACGAACAGCGTTCCAATCACGAACGACGTGCTAGCGCCTCTTGTCCTTTTAGGGTTTATTTTCGAAGAATCCGTCCTCCCTTCTCTAGTTTTGGCCGTCTCTCATCTGCTAGTGTTTTCACTCTCACACTCAAGCTCCTAATATCAAATATATAGGATGCTATAGGTATTATGAATGATATTTAATTTCGAAATTAATCCTAAATTAATTCCGAAATTAATACAATATCAAATATTGCCTAATCAGATAAGAGAACAATTAAATAAATATGGTTTATATTAAATCCGTCTCACAGATTTAATTCACCTATTTATTTAATTCAAAATAAAGATATGACAGAATTAATTTATATAGATATAATTTATCCTTATAAATTAAATCTAACAATTAATATCTCTTATATTTATATAATATGTATATATATACGAATTTATATATATATATACGTCTACCCTATATTATTCATTGAATCTGAACATATCTTAGATTCAATGAATATGGACATCATAGCTCGTGTTGGGATATTTTGTGTGCGACCCTGTAGGCACATATGAAGTTGGCAGTGGGCCATTAACTATAATGACTCACAAGTCGTAAGCGGTCTCTAGCAAGACATCATGACTACCCAAATCATATGAGGATCATTGAACGACGTAACCTTTCATACAACCATATCACATCCCTTTTTGTCACACGACATTTTGGTCATGGATGAGGCATGGAGAACGTCATCCTCCTATTCATGACCGTTACTTTCTCGATCCCTGAGTAGTCTGAGTATAGAAACGGAACTACCTTTCCATTATAGTATGGCCATACATTTCTCAGACTCACTCATCGAGGGGCCCAGTAATATCTCTCTATGAATGTGAGGGACAAATTCCATCTTGACCATTCACATTCCTCCACATGAAAAAAACACTAAGCTTGAACATAGTCTTTATGATCACTCCGTCAAAAGTGACTTTTGACTAGGTCAAAGCTGAGCGTTTCTCATGTAGGAATCCATGATGATCTCAGGTCAAAGGGCACAGTGACATGGTTTTTATATAAGAGAAGCTTATGACTTAACCCATGCAGCTCTCTCATAGCGATTCAGTCCAACACCTTGTACTCTTACGTGTGCCTATGACTTTGATTTATATCTCTATATATCTTCAAAGTCATACTGGTCTTATTTCATCTCTGCTCCCACATAGATGACCGACCAGGGACATTTAGGATAAATCATGAGTTATCCAAGGATAGTCATAAGAGTGAACATGCAAATAATATGATAACATAATTAAGAATTCATAAATCAACAATGTTCATAACACAATGATTGGCCCCTAAGGCACAATTTCCAACATATATCAATTATAAAATTGAGGACTTTGTTATATACTACATACTATAAAATTAAAAATTGAGAAGGAAAGTCTGGTTAAAAAAAAAGTGGAGGGAGTTCCTTTGTTATAATGAATTATATGTGTTACTTTTACTATTTGGTAGGATGTTCTTAATATTGTTTTTAATAAAATATTTTATACCAAATATAATATTTTTAATTTTAATAATTTTAGGATTGTAAAAATGAATACTCTCAATATTATTGTATTTTGTTATTATTAAAATTAGGTTATTGTTGTGGAATTTTTTATATTTTGTATTATAGGTGATAACTAATGTTGTTATATTTTGTTATTATCAATTAAATGGTATTATTTTAATATAATTGTTTTGACTCCAGTTTAACCATGATCTGACCCACTGACCCTTGAAGCACTGTCATGAACGGTTCAATGTCCGGTGTGGTTTTTTGTTTCTTAATAATTAACAAAGCAAAATTTTTGTCTTAGCCTGCAATAATGGTGCCAAGAACTTATTCGCTGTCTAGCATAAAACACAAGCACATGAGTTACAAGTAGTATAAAAATATCGCTTCCATAAGGATTATGGCAAAAAAGAAGTTAATTATAACACTTGTGCTCTTAATTAGGTTGAATGAAATTATTTAGAAAATAGCAATAAGAAATACAATGGTTTCAAAATGAGAAAATAACTAAAATTGTAGATTTGACTTCTATATAAATAGAGCTTAGGATTATTTCTCCCTTTTGTATTCAAGGAAATTTGATTAAATCCATCTCAACTAACATTTAAATAAAATCCTGTCTTTATCTAAGGTTCTAAATTATTTTATTAAGCATTCTTAAGTCAAAACTGAATTTCAATTATCAATAAAATGCACAATTTCTTGTGACATTAAATGAAAATCATTTGAAGCATCAACCTTAATTTGACAATGCCCAATTAGTAAATATATCTCTATTTTACCAACAAACCCTCCATCCAAAAATTGAATTTCCAATCAATCAAGAATTTATCAAAATTCTATATCTAAATTAGCTTTCTCAAGTTAATTTAAGATAAACAAAATAGTCCAAGTAGTGATCAAACACCAAGAAGCAATAAGGTCAAGACAAATTCAACACACAAATATCAATTAAATAATAAAAGAGAGGAATAAACAAGTCTCGATCTATGCCAATGTTCAAAATGATCCCTGAGTAAGTGGTTTAACGGCTCATAGTCAAAAAAGAACAAGAAATACATAAAATATCCATGTCCACATTACAGAACACATAAAGAAAGGGAAAAAAGTTCTGAAAACCAATAAGGAAAACTTGAATCTCTTTAATATTCTAATCTCAAGCTCTAAGATCTCTAATAATCTTGAAACCTAGTGCCATTATGCTCTTAAAACATGTTCCTATTTGATCTCTCTATTTTTGAGTCGAAGTTGACGTCTAAAATGGCTAAAAATTGAGTTATCTAGGTCATTTCATGTGAGAAAATGAAACTCTATGTTTTAGGTTCTATCAGGGTGCCATAGCACTCCTATTGCTTTGCGATGGCTTTGCACAAGATGTAATAGCACTTCTGCCCTGGTGTCATAGCACTGGTGATGTTGCTTTTTTTCCTTAGAATGAAGTATAGTAGCACCACGCACATATGTCTTGGCATCAGTAGATCTTCTCAACTTTACTTTTTTGCTCAGCAACTCCTTTCTTACTTGCTTATATTGTTTACACATACCTAACTTTGTGAACCCATAAGTTAGCACTCACCCATGTAGTTAGTAGCTTAACACAAAAAGCTTATCAATTAAGTGATATGGATTGACCAAAATCCATAAAGCATAAGACCTTACTACTACAAAAAGGTCTATTTTTGTTGCCTATTCTCATTTGAAATTAAGAACAAAGGGGGAAAATGGCCTATACATATCTAGTTGGGCTGACCAGATGAGTATATTAGGAATAGACTCGTCTGATAACCTTGACTAAATGAGTATATGAGCTGATACTCATTTGACCAGCCCAATAAGATAAGTATAGGTCCTTTTTTCAAAAAAAATTCATCTCTCCCTCCTTCATCTAACCATTTTCAAATCTGCGTACTATGTCCTCTCTTTCGTTTTCCTCTATTCCTTTTCCCTATCGTCAAACCCTTCCCTTTCTCTTTGTTTTTTGTTCATTCCCCTCTCTCTTTCTCTCCTTTCTTTTCCCTCTTTCCTTCTTACACATCATGGGTCTTGCACGATATGGGTTTTGTTGGCCATGGTTATGGGTCTTACTCACCGTCGCTATCATAGATGTCCTTCTCCTTGCTCACTGTTATTGTCGTCGGTGTCCTTTTTGCTACCATGGATCATCATTTGCTTAAGCTCATCGTGGGTCATTTGTTTCAACTCCTTGGAATCTTCATATTGGTTCTTGACTTCATAAGTGAGCAATAATCCTGTTTAGTAGAAGGACTGAGGGTTTATAGCTTGTATTGTTGCTCTTAGACTTATTAGAATTAGTAATTATGCATTATGTTCAAAGATTGATTTTAGAGATTTTATTGTTGCACCTTAGGTGTTTGATGAAATACCTATGTGTATGAGAATTTAAGCTAGGAACAATGGTTAGATTGAATAAATTGGTGAGTTGGATAATCCTTTTCTCATATAAGCAAACATGTTTTCTTTATTTAGTAAAAATGATAGACGATAAATTATGATCAATTTTATTCCTTAAAAATGGTAGATGATGTTACTAATATTTAATGATGTTTATCATGTAATACATAGGTTAAAGTGATATTGGTAGTTAAAGAGATAATTTTCATTGAAATAGGATATATAATTAATCTTCATATTGAGTTTTTGAAAGCTATTGAATACGTTGGCCAATGTATTTGAATATATATATATATATATGTGTGTGTGTTGGTTAAGATTGTAATATATCTATATGCTGAAATTGAGCTGATGATAGAACCCTATCTTTATATAGTTTTCTCAAGTGTTTTCTGATGATTTGCAAAACTTTTACCCTCATTATACATGCATTTATAGCCATTTGATTACATTAATTCATGCATTGCATTTTGCTGTTTAAGCGGTAAAAAAGGTCAATTTCCCCTCCTTAATTGTAATTACCTTGATCTGTAATCAGTTAGTGTCACACATTACTTATAACATACCTTAGAATCCATATCCATTTCAGATCACTTTAGATAGTCCTTAGCTCAAAAATTCCATAAAAACACTGATTTTGGATTTTTATTGTTCACTGTACGTTTTTCAGATTTCAGGTCCAACTTTGAAAAATTATAACTAATTCTAAAAAAATTGTATGGAGGTGTTCTAAAATTCCATGAAAAGATTTTTAAATGATCTTTAAGGAAAAAAAATCCAATTGGACTTTTCCCTGCCTAATTCGTACAGTTTATTGGATAAAGACTACTGTTCATTTGATAAAATCTGAATCTTCCAGATTTTGTGCCTCAAATTTGAAAATTCATATCTCCTTATGTACAAATCAAATTGAGGTGAATTATCTTTCATTTTAAAGCTTGAGATGTGTACTATAAGTGTATCAAATTTCATAGCTTAACTCATTCATTTGATAGGTCAAACTGAAGCTCGAAACTAACTACTCTAGGACCTACGTTTTATCCTTTCACCTTTACTTGCTTTAATTCTTTTTATTTCTTTGGCAAACATAACTTAGGTTTCATCTTTTCCATTCATGCTCATACACTTTCATTTATGGCATAAACATTCTAAGCACATGCATTTCATTGATGGCATGCATAACATAATTTACAACGTAGGAGAATTATACATTGAACATAATTTCATTCATTAGCATCAATAATTCTCCACTTTCTTCTCCTTGCTTCCAATGCTTCCAATGCTTGTTCTTTAGGTTTACCCTACACCATTTTGCATTTTAAACCCATTGGAAGTCTTAGAATCATTAAAATCACATCCTAGGTTATAGTTCTCATCTTGGCTGAACCATACCCCTAGTAAACTAGCCATGAAATCTTTTCAATAACAACTTATAACCACTTGAAACAACCTTGAATCAGAGTATTTTAACTAAATATATCATCAAAACTTCCACCACCTAACATTATACATTTCGGTCAGCACCAAACCCTAAGGGAAACCAAGCTTTTCAACCGTATAAACCAAGGAATCAAGGCAAGGAACAACATAGAACAACCTACTAATCTTAGATCCAAGCTTGGTTGATCAAAGGAGGTAACTTTCTCTCGGTTGTTCTTCAAGAATCCAAATGCCAAGAGTTTCCCCTAGTGTTCTTCAATTTGGCCGAAAATGAAGGGGGCTTGATAGCTATTTATACGCTAAACATTAACTAATTGCCATCCAAGTTCAAGGAAATTATGATGATGATGTGTCAAGCTAAGATTTCTCCCTACATTTTCTCTTCCCTTTATTTAAATCAAAAGGAAATGGATTTTAGAAGTCAAAATCCTCTCCATTTTCACTTTATCAGTGCACTTTTCTGGTCCCCTTTCTCAATTCTGGTCTCCTAGAGTACTCATATATTTGTCACATCAGTTCTGTCTCATTCCACTACCCCTTCCCTCCTATTTAATGCCTTCACATGTGTCATGATTGCCTTATATGATGCATTAATGAGTCATCATGACTTTTGTCTTATCCTTAGATATTTTCCTTGATTTACTTGGCTCTTGTTTTTTGGGGTTTCTTTCTAGCTTTCTAGAGCTCTGAAAATTATTTTGTCTACCCCAAAAATTCCTTCCACCCTTAAAGAAAATCTATGAATTTTCTCAGGCCATAACATTTCCTTTAAGCCTTGCATAAAAATCATTTACTAAAATGTCCTTTTATCAGCATAATCGGCTTTTTTAATTTATTAAAGCCATTCCACCAACCTTTTTGTTGCAAGACTAATTTTCTAAATTAGTATAAGCTTTCAACCATTTAACTTCATTTTTACATGCATTTTTTAGGTCTCTTGCTATTTTAAATAATTACCTCAAACGATATACTTTTTGCCGGCCATAACCTCATAAATTCCATTTAAGCTACCTCAAGGGTATTTTCATCATTTCTCTTCACAAAAGAATCTTAGAATATTATTTCCCATTTTTTAGATTTTCTTAGAATTTTCTATATACTTTCCATTTTTACCCTTGTTGGCTGTAACTTTCTGAATTTACAATTTTTGGGACTTCTGCTTAAAAGGGGCTTAGTAACCTACCTTCTCTAGGCTACTTCCAAGGCTCTTTAGTCTAAAAATTGAGATGTGACAATTAGTCTTTACAAAACTCTTTGCTATGATTTTTCAAGCAATTGGAGAAGGACCTAAGACCCAAGACGGAGCATTGATGGAGCCACAAAGTTATAAGGACCAAAACACAAGATTTGGAGTGTTCTACCTCCCCAGGTCGTGACATGGACTGCTGAAGTCGTGACCTGGATGCCCTTTTAATGGAACTATGCTTTTTGGAGCTAAGTCAAGACTAAATGCTCTCTGTCTCCCCAGGTCGTGACATGATATTCTAAGGTCGCGACCGGGGCCCCCAAGTGGCGACTTGATACGTCTGAGGTCATGACCTGGGTGTGTTAAGTAAAGCTGTGTATTTTGGAATCGGTTTCTCAGCTTCTACACCTAAGAGGGGCAGCCACCACAAAGAGATACTCCTCCATTCTACAGATTTGTATAGGGATGAGCCTTCATTAACTCCTCTCAAACTTCTATTGATCCTAGAGCCTATCCTCACTTTTTCATCATTTTTTGGAATTCTGAACCAATTAAACCACTCCAACCATCTTCTTCTCTAATTTTCCAACCCTATTTTTAGCATCACTTATAGTTGTTCATACTTGGAGTGATTGCGATCAGTTTGAAGATAAGAAAGTCTAAATCTTTAGCCTCTTGGTGATGGAGGATGAAGCTTGAGCTTAAGGACTTAATCGGCGAGTTTTTCTATACTCTAATTCTATGATTAATGTTGTGTTGAACATTTCTAGATTTAGGAATTTTCTACAATTATGTGAGACTTGATTTATTATTGTAAATCTCGTGTTTAGACTACTACAATGTATTTGGATTAGATGCTGTTAATGTTGATCTATCTATATAATATATTAGTTTCAATCCTTGTGTTCATTTTATTGTCAGTAATCATTAATGATTAATCTGTTAACTTGGTATTCTGGGTTGTTGATCGACAATCTGAGGGCATTTGCATCATCCATTCATTTACACTCTAAGCAGTTTTAACAATGTTTTAAACAGTGTTAATTGACTTTGATTAAAGTGAGTTTCCATTAACTAAGACATTGGACCCAAGTGATTGCTTAGGGTTTTTTATTAGATTTAGAGATTTCTAAACTCCCAAATCAATTTAAGAGCCATGATAGCTAAGTTTTTATCATCAAGAATCTATTTTATATTATTTTCCCACTTAATCCAAATCATTCCTTCATTCATTTAAAATACCAAAAAGATTTACTTCTTTGCAATTTATAATTACAGTACCACCTTTTGAACAAATTAAACTCCCTTTTCTTTACTCAAGTCATTATGTTTTTGAAAACTAGTTTAATCTAGGTTTTTCCAATAAAGCACTCCTTGAGAAGAACAATTGGTTGTGTCTTATACTGCATTATCTAGTGCAATCACAATCTTGATAACTCGAAAGGCGATATTCTGGTCGGATTAGCTGAATTGGTTTATTGTTGAGGTTTTTGGATATGTTGCTTTTAAAGGGAAACCCTGGGAAAATTTTTTCAAAATTTGTATGGCATAGTTTGCTTCATTGCTTCAATTAGTTTTGAATTGCTATGGGGTATAATTTTCTTTGATTGCTTCAATTAGTTTTGAATTGCTTTAATTTTCTTGTAATTAAGAATTAAAATATTGTTGATATTGGTCTTGAATTAAATTATTTAGAATTACTTATGTATTAACAGAATGCATTGTAGTTAGATGAGTGCTTTGAGAACGAGTGAGGAATATGAGAAAAGGGCAGAAAAATTTATTGAATTTGCTAAAAGAAATCCTTATAACAAAAAAGAAAAGTATTTTTGCTCCTGTGTCAATTGTTTAAATAAGAGACGATTGGTTATTAATAATATAAGGGTCACTTATTTTATAAGGTGACAAATATTTAGTATACAAGATGGATATGGCATGATGAAAGAGGAACAACACATTGGTGAAACAAGATTAAGTTGTGGGTGTTTTGAATGATAGAATAAGTGATATGATTCATGATCTTAGAATGGGATTCTTTTCACGATCACATGTAAATAATAGCTTGTTAAGTGATGTAGAGATAGCTTTATACCTTGGATGTTCTAAATATATACGGTTGACAGCTATGTTGAAATTATTCAATTTAAAAGTAACTAACAAGTGACCAATAAAAGTTTTACTGAGTTGCTTTGATTGATTAGTGATATGCTTCTAGTTGACAACGTTCCTCCAAACAGTATGTATGAGGCAAAAAAAATCTTGTCTCATATGGGTATGGGCTATGAAAGGATACACGCCTATCCTAATAATTGCATATTATACAAAAAAGAATATGTTAATCTTAGTAAGTGTACAAAATGTAAAACTTCATGATATAAAGTGAAGAAGAACATAGGTGTTGATGGTAATGTTAATAAGACAATTAAAGAGCAACCCTTGAAGTTTTTATGGTATCTTTCAATAATATCATGATTTAAACATTTGTTTGCTAATGCAACATAGGCAAAAAAGATGACATGGCATTTTGATGAGAAAATATTAAGTAAAAAATATCTTCGATACCTTGCAAATTCTTCTTAGTGGAAGAAAATAGATTAAATATTTTCAAAATTCAGCAGTAGGCCAAGATACCTTTGTCTTGAGCTTTGTATAAATAGAATCAATCCTTATGGTTCTCTGAATAGCACACATAGTACATGGCTTGTTTTGCTCGTGATTTAGAATTTACCTCCTTGCTTATGTATAAAATGCATGTATATGATACTATTTATGATGATTTCGGGGCCAAAATAGTCAGAAAACAATATTGATGTCTACTTGACATCTTTGATTGAGGATTTGAGGAAATTGTTAGGGGAAGGTGTAAATGTGTTTAATGCACACAAGTTGGGGTCCTTTAAGCTATGTGCAATGATCTTTACCACAAAAATGACTTTCTTGCTTATGGAAACTTGTCAGGATACAGTGTAAAGGGCATAAAGTGTAACATCCTGAGTTTTATCAGGTTTTAATAGCCTCTTTTCGGTTGGTTTTGAGGATAGATTAGTGATTTAATCTTGATCTTGGTGTTTGGGTTGGATTTGAGGTATGTTAGAGGAATAGGTGAACGTACCCCTCTCAGGGTATGTTCACCGCGGCGAAGTTGGCGTACCGGGAGTTCTAGGTAGGCTTTGTCTTTCGGGCAGGTTTGGCCGCCGCGAAGTCATAGGGACGCTGCAGTGAAGTTGTTCAGGTGAGCGAGGCTTCCCTTTCTGGAAGGTTTCGCCGTGGCAAAGGTAAGGGTATGCCACGGCGAAGTTTTTCTAGGCAAGCGAGAATTTCCTTTCGGGAAGCTTTCGCCACGGCGAAGATTGGAGTTCGCCGCGGTGAAGTCGGGTTTTCAGGCGAGTAATCCCTCTCGGGATTAGTTCGCCGCGGCGAAAGGTCCCGAATCTATATAGTCGCAGGAGGGGTTCAGTATGCGAAAATTAGAAAATCTGAAGGAGGAGAGAGGAGCTCTGCTAGGGTTTCGGTGTTGAGGCTTGGGAAAGACATTTCTAAGGATCCATTACCTCAAGTAAGTGATTTTAACCTCTAATCTACTTTCTTTCTTGGAATTTCTGAGGATTTTTGGTGGAACCCTAGGATTTTCTAAGTTGTGATAGAATTGAGGTTTTTGACCGATTGTTTTGAGTTTAATTGATTGCTTTGGGTTAGTTTAAGTATTTAATCGGTGTAGTTTTCTTGGATTTAAAGGATCTTGAGTTTTTGAAGCTAGGGTTTATGGAAATAGGAGGTTTGTGATTGAGGATGATAATGTAGAGGTTGATTCTGAGTTTTGTGAATTGGGTTATGTTAGAGAGGGTTAAATTGGATGTTTAATCGGTTTAGATGGTTGTTAAGACTTCAATTGTTCAAATGGGATGTTGGAGGTTGAATTCCTATAGTGGGTCCTTGAGGTTTGAACTATAATTGATGCTTGAAAAGGGGACTTGATGTTTTAATAGACTTTTACGACTTTAGAGTGTTGTTTTGATGGTTATACCCTTTGAGTTGGGTAGAGTTTGATTGGAGATAGGAATTTTGTGTCCCCAAATGTTGTTTTGGCCACATTATTAGTTTGAAAGCTAATACATGATAGTTGTGTGTTTGTGTGCTTGTGTAGACCGGTTGTGAGTTTTGTTGGTGCGCGGGGCCACATTATTGGTTTGTTATTCCTTGCTCAGGCGAGAGGTAACCACTTTCCAATCCTTAGTACTTGCTTCTATGGTATTGTGAGTAGATTTATGTTTTGTGCTCTGAGTAACAATTATATTCAAATTGTATGTTGTATATATAAAAGGAAAACCGTCTTATGGGGTTTCGATTGATAATGAATGAATCTTGGAATTGTGAAAGATATGCCACTGAAAGAGATTAATTATGAAATGTTCAATTACTATTTGATTATGGGTTGAGCATGATGCATGATTTGGGAATTGGTGAGAGTTTTTGATAGTTACTACCACGTGGTAAGGCCTCCATTAATGCATGATGGTTGGCTCTTTACGTCCCCCATAGTGAGGGATAGGCCTGTTGGCTCCCTACGTCCCCCAGAGTGAGGGATAGGCCTTTTATGGCTCCTTACGTCCCCCATAGTGAGGGATAGGCCGGGTTCGGCTCTTGAAAATCCCCCAAAGTGAGGGATTTGCTTGATGGGATTGCATCATTGCACTTGCATGACTTGTTGTGGCTACCTTGTTATCATATTACTTGTGAACTGCCCCACTTGACACCTCACGAGCACCTATTTAGTAGTACCTTGAATTGGAATGGTTGGTTACTGGGACTTTGTCTCACCCCGTGGTTTACAATGTTTTCAGGTGAAGGTGCTAGGCATGCGCCTTCGGGAAGAGACGCAGAGGCTTGAGCTTGGTTAGCTTTAGGCCTCTAGCCTTTGTTTATGTATGACCTGTTGTATATTGCCACAGTTAGGGTCCTTTGAAATATTTTGATTACCCGGCCTTATTGTAAACTGGAGAATATGTTATCTCCTCGTTTTAGTTGGCCGGAGGCCATTTCTATTGTTTTATGAAACTTTGTTACATGGTTGAAAACTATTTAGATGGGCTGATGTGATGTCTGTTGTTACCTGGGCCGGAGGCTCGGAGGCCCAGTAGATGTAAATGAATGATTTCAGTTGCATGCAACGGACTTTGAGTTGGAACCGAGTTTACATGTTAATTCAAAATTATGCAAATTTCTTCCTACTATGGTAGTTCATTTAACAGATTTCCTTTTCTATCATAGTAGTGATTTTGTGATGAGTTATAATGTTTTGAGGTTAAGGGTTTTACATAAAGCATGTCCTACATGAGAAACATGTAACATCCTAACTTTGAATCTCTAAGACTTAAGTAAATATATGAGTAAATATTTATTAACATCACTTTAACAGAGGTTAAATATATATAAGCAATTAAAATATTTATGATCATATGTATGTATATGTATAACTATGTTTATATGAATCAATGAATAAAATAAAAAGGTTAACAAGTCCTACATCAACTAAACGATGGGAAGATGGGGCTTTATGAGCCTATAAATAGGTGGTAGTAGGGGAAGTTAAGAATAAGTTAAATAATTTTCGTATGAAACTAAGATAGACTCAGTAAAGTGTTGTGTGTAAGTTTGTAAACTATTGGATCAAGTTGATATTTGGTCTACCAGTCCAAGACATTTAACTCGTCAATTTCAACAGTTAGATTAGTGATTTGATTTCTAAGGTATAAGTTATTAGGTGTGCATTGATCTCCTTTTTCCTGATTTTGTATATAAAACCCTAAGCAGTAAATTATCATTTTTAAATTTGTTCACCGTTAGATCAAGCTAGAATTTGGAGAATCGACTCAAGATATCTAATACATTAATTTGAATGATTAGATTAATAATTAAACTTTTGTAATGAGAATAATTTAACTCCTATTAAATCTTTTTCTCTAAGTTCTTCAAAAATAGAACATAGGCTATAAATTGAGTGTTTGCTACTTGGGTTATGAATCAATTATAATTGATGATTCTAATGATATAATCTAGTAATTTAAAGATAATATAGCTAAAGAAACTTAGGAATTGAATCTAAACCATGGTATCCTTGTTAATCTTAGAGAAATTGTACAAGCTAAAATTTTGAGTAACAGTTTAGGGAGGGAGTTATATGTTGAAATTTAATATGTAGCTTACCCATGAGACATTATAGTAATGTACATTTTTTGTTTGTAGATCTGAAATTTGGTTTGATAACCCTAAGTTCAAGGTCTTGATTTTTGACTCGTAAGTACTTGTTGGATACCAGGTAATGTAAATTCTTGCTTGCTTCTCCTACTAGTTCCTCTATGAGGAGTTTTTAATTAAATTGAACCCTTTAGGATGGGTTTTGAATAATATGGAATGGAAAAAATACTTTGAAATTATGAAAATTAGAAATTTGGCACTTGCCAATAGGATTGATTTGTGAAAAAAGAATCAATTAATAGAACCTTAGGACTAGATGAAAGCCTGGTGAATGATTTTTTTTAAAAAAAATGAAATTACGAAATTATGGCATATGAGTTATGTGATATGTATAACACCTTCCTTTTAGACCACATAACTTTTCAAATAGAACCATTTGGAACCACTTCTTAAGGCCTTAAGTTAGAAAAATTTAAGTTTCAAAATTCTTTAAATTCGGGTTACTATTTATGTAACCCTCAACTTATGCTAAACTTTGAAAAATCATAACCAATTCTAAAAAAAATTAAAATGAGGTGGTTTTAAGTTTTACTTAAAGCTCTTAACATGATCTTAAGAGGAAAAATGCTCTCAAGTATCAAGCTCTTGTTAATCATTCTTAGAATTCACTCAAAGAAGTACTATTCATATGGTAAATTTCCAATTTTTCAAAATTTATGCCTAAATTGGATAGGCATAACTTTTTGTACAAAATTCTAATTTTAATGAATTATCCCTTATTTTAAAGCTAAAAATATGATATATACACATTTGCCAAGTTTCAGCACAAAACTCATTCATTTGACTAGAGTCCCGTTGCCATGAAAATTAGCCATTTTTAGGGTTATTTTATACCATTTTCATGCCTTTTCTTAAGCATTTTCTTTCATAACATCATATAATTGTTCCATTCACATAACACATGTCCAAGCACAATATTTTCAATTCTTTGTAGCCACCAAAGTTACAAATACAAGTATCCAAACTTCATACATAAGTATTACAAACTTGTATTGACAAAGGTTACATAAGTTCATTATAATATGAGCACACAAGTCTTCATCCCAATATCACTTCTTTGCCCTTCTCCTTGGATGTTTCAATTCCTAGATTGTTGGTTATTTGAACATAAAAAGAGTGAGATTTCAAAGAAATCCTAATAGCAAGGACTACAATAATCATGTTAAACATGCAATGCAAGAATGCCATATGTCACTAACAAAATACCATGCATACTATTATGTTATGCCATGCAAAGGGAGCAATAAACATACCATCCAATCACTCTACATTGCATAAAGCCAAGGCACATTATGCATGGAGTTAACGTATTATTGTCCATCTAGCTCTACCACATCATGGCATAGAAAAATCAAGCAACACATAGCAAAACAAGTTAGAATTCAAATTGCAAGTTCATTGCCACCTCTTTAATAACCAAAGCTTTTGGCCTCATTTTACTTCTTCTTGCTCCTCTTGGTAAATTTGATCAATGCCTATCAATCTATGCATAAATATATTTCATATTACCAACAATACCACATAAAATACCATTAATTATCAAAACAACTCCATAACCCATTTTTCTTTGACTTTTGACTTCAATATTTCACTTTTGTTTTGACAAGTCTCCAAGACCATTTCTACACAATTTTTCATGTAGAATTCAAATATCAACTTGGTTTTATCAAAATCAAACTCCTCCCTGGCCCATTGCTCTTGACTGAGAGGTAGGCACATTAGCGTTCAAAGTTCCATTTTTTATTCCAATGCTTTCAAACACTTTATCTTGGTGATTTTCTACACGAAATCACATTCTAAACTTATTGGAATCATTAAATCAACTTAAAACAATCTCTAGCCCTTTGAATTTGACTTAGTCAAATGGTTCCCTAAATTAGGGAATTTGAAGTTTCTTCCAAAATCAATCAAAACAACAACAATACAAGCTAACACAAGCCCTTAATCACAGTTTCTATCCTTCCCTAATCATTCCTCGTTCAATTTGAAATCTAGACAGCATGATGTCACAAGATTTTTGTCACCAAACTCTACTTGAAACAAGTAAAAAACACAGAATGGAAGCTCTTACATATCTTGATTAATCCTTGATCCTTACTTGATTATTATTGGTGATTTCCAATGTGTTCTTTCTCCCTTAAACTCAGTTTTTTAGCAGCAAAACCTTTCCCTTTTAAGTTGCCAAAGTGACCAAAATTGAAGCCTTAGGAAGGGGTATATATAGGCCTCATTTCTGGGCTCTTTGAGTCCAAGTGTCTCTCAAAAATCTGCTGCCAAAGGTCCATATGTCCACCTTCATAAGTTATAGAAAATTGAAGCTAGCCGATTGTCCTTAAGTACTCAAGTACGTTGCTTAATCATGTGATCAAATGGACTATTTTATTCCTTAATCACTTGGGCTTTATGGGCCATGAATTTTTGGGCTTTTTTGGCCCAAAATCATGCCTAATGGGCTGGAGAAAGAAGGAAGGAATTTAACCTTTCAAATCCCATAACATTTTTCAATCCAGTTTTATCGTATCGGCTAAAATTTTTATCTAATTTCTAATAATAGTTTTAGACCTCCAAAAATTCATTTCTAACCATCAAAAATATTTTTTAATATAGGAAGATCCCCTAAATTTTTTTAGAATTTATCCCCCTCTACCTACCGGTATTGAATTTTCTCCAAACCGAGTCTTACCAATAAGATTTTGATAATAATAATTCTAAAATTAATCCTTTTACTTCCAAAGGTTGAAAATAATTTTATAATCTCAAATAAATCCTTAAATAATTTTTTCACATTTTTTCTAGAATTATTGAGGCCTCTATATATTTTAAATAATTGTTTCCAGCTAATTTTTCACTATTTAATTTGAAAAACCCTTGTTTACGGAAAATTCTATAATAAATCATTTTCATGCTATTTTCACCTCCATGACCTTAAATATAGTTCTAAACACTCCATTTTATTTTTCTATAATTTTCTAGGAATTTTCTAGAAATTCTACCCAATTTTCCTCTTTTGCCCTTTCGAAACTGATAATTTCAAAAATACTAGTCTAGTCGGGAGTCAGATCTCAATTCAAAAGTTATTTTAACTCTGAATCTACTTTACCACTTGGCCTTCTGTCTAATTTATTATTCACATTCCCAGAGTTAAAATTAGTGGGATGTAACAATACGTTTTTGGAATGATATGTTTATGCCCTAATTACCTGAGAATACTATTATATGGTATAATGTTAATTAGCTAATATGGCTAGGGTATGTTTTAAACCTCATGTGGTACATATTCTTGCAATATCCAATGAGAATTGAAAAATGACATGACTATGATTAATTGGTTTAACACCGGGGGAAGGTATTTGTGATGGAGATTAATACACATATATTACTGCATGGTTTGCCTCTATTGCATCCTATAGTTGGCTTCTTGTAAAGGGAAGTATCCCCTCATTTACGAGTCCCCAAGAGTATCCCAGGATAGTATCCCCTAAGGGCAGTATCCCTACTAGGATACTAGGCAGTAAACCCATTGGGACAGTATCCCTTTTTTCTAGAGGAACCCATGGCCTGTGTGTGCTCTACTGACTTTGGCCAATCTGCATCATACGTGTGAAAAGCTCGTGAGAGTCACCAGTCATACAATTAGGACTTAGCCTATGGGTTTAAGTCAGTAGGTATAAGGAGGATATTAGGTAAGAATTGAATGATTAATAATGGATAATGAATGATGATTAAAGCATGTATATATGTAGATATTTCCTTTAGCTTATATGTTTGTGATGTCTGTTACCTATTATGTAATAGTACTAAGTTTAATGATTATTTAAAATGTTAGTTCCACCTAGCACCTCTTCGAGGTGCTAGTAGATGAAGTGGGTAGGAGTTTTTATTACTAAGACATTCATCTCACTCCATTATATCTACAATTTTAAGATAAGAGTAGTAAGAAGCCGTGGCAGGAAAGTAACCAGAGGTGTGAGATCACCTTTATTGGTGATCGTGCCTTGAATGTTGATTATGTTTAATCATTAGTTATTTACCACCTAAGACATCATTATGCATCCCTTTTTTTTTTTAATATTCTCCATGTTGAAACTATGTATATGTCCTTAATTACAAATTTCCTGTTAAGAGCCTTGAGGGTCATGGATCCACGATTGAATATTTTTGGAGATTTCTTTGGAATAAGTTAAATTTAGTTTTGTTAGATTACTTGTTATGGACTATGTTAATCAGGTATATGAAAGGCTTTTATAACTATGTTAGGAGCATAATCTTTTCCTAACATGGTTAGACATAAGAGGTAAATAGGATTCCTCTATAACTACAAAATGTTATACTACTAACTGATTGTCTTATCCTTTTTATATTATGGTTATGTGATAAAGAGTAAGAAAATACAGAACAATTTTTATAACCCGCTTTCTTCAATTACCATGATAATGATGTTGGCATTCTTTAATTGTGTTAAGTTTGACAAGTTTTTAGATAGGGTGTTACAAAGCAAACACAGATTTTCACTAACTTAAGCACGGAAGGAAGGCAATTTAGCTTAGCCATAGGAAGTTTCTTAATGAGTTCCACTCACACCGTAAATTAAAAAAGGTTTTTAATGGCTTATCAGAACGTGGAATAACTATAAAGCCTTTAACTAGAGAAGAAGTTTATCAAAAGGTGAAAAGAATTGATGTTGTCTTTAGGAAGATAAGAGAATTACAAGTAAGAAGAATATTTAGAAGAAGAAGTCCATTTTCTTTGATCTTTCATATTGATGTAATCTTGATGTCAGACATAGTCTTAATATGATACATGTGGAGAAAAATGTTAGATTTAAGGTTTTGATAATAACAAATCAAGTATGTTCTGGTTTAATATGTTGTTCAATCACCTGATCGATCAAAAGGTAATCAATCAAGTGTTAAATAAATTGTCTCTATGTAATTGAAGGTGGGCATTAAGTTTGATCGATTAATTGATAGATAATTCAAATTTTATGTGTTGATCGATCAATTGATTGATCATTGTTAACAATGTTTGGTATAAAAGTCTGCAGAAAATTATCGATCACTTGAGCGATAATTAGATGATCCACAACTGATAGATAAAGGGACATTATTCTAGTAAGCATTTATCGATCACATAATCGATAAATAAGTTATAGATGAGAAGATAGATAAATGGTAAAGCTCTTTTACTCAAGCTATATTCTATTTCATTCACCATTTATCAATCACTTTATCGATCAGAGACTTTTTGACAACCTGATCGAACATTGCTTAATAACTCACTGGATTATCGATATGTTTCTGTTCAAGGTTGTTGTCTAGTTTCTTAATCGATCAGTGATTTATCGATCAAATGATCGATCATCACTATCTCACTTACTTATGTTTTGAGTTATGTTTTTTGATAACCTGATTGATCATTTAATTATCGATGAAATGATCGATTATCCAAACTTCTGAATATTCTATTTTCATATAACATGATCGATCAAGCTTTATTCCTAGACTTTTAACAAAGTTTTTTCAAACAATATTTTATCGATCACTTGATCGATCAATCTTTAATCGATCATCTACTCGAACATTATACAATCTGCGTTTTCATCTTAAATTACTTTTCTTGACTTTTTAACGATCAAATTTTCTATCATTCATTTATCGATAAGTGCTCAATCATTGCTCTTTGGAAATCTGTTTTTCTCTCGCTCAGCTTTATCGATAACATGATCGATCAAACAGTTTTCTAATCACTTGATCGATCATTGACTCATTTTAGTTAACAACAACAAGTTATAGTGATTCTTAAAATCTGTTGAATATTACTCTTCAAGCTTTTCTTAGCCTTCCTGTTTACCTTAATTCTCTATTATAAGGGATTCAAAGCCATAGGTGATCTTGGACTTTTTCCTACTTAATCTTTCAAAGATCACTCTTTTCATTTATCGATCAATTGATAGATCATTAATGAATCCATAACTTGATTGATAAATGTAGTTATCTGTTTCAAATTCTTTCGCTTTGTTTAATCAATAACATAATCGATCAACCAGTTATCGGTCATGACTTCGATCAAGGATGTTCAGTTATATTTTAAGTACCTGATGATTGATTAATTCCATTTCCAACCACCACATGAATGTATATTATTATCACTTGATCAGTTATCTTCATGAGTTTTATTCTGAAGGAAAAACTTATTAGTTTCAAGTATTGTTACAAGATATGAAGCTCAACGGATATTCAATGGATATTTAGTAGCCCTTAACCTACTGTGTCAAAAGCATTAATGGCGAATACCGTTACATCTAAGAAAACACGCAACTAAAATTCTAACGGCTAGAAGCTCTTCAGTCTAATGGTTAATTAAACTTCTCCAACTATAAAAGGCGTGAAGAACATTGAATGAGTAATTGAATATGCAAGCTACCCTCTGCTGAAATATTTACTGTTGCATTCAATACCCTACTCTTTACCAAGCTTCAGTGTTTCATATTCATTTACTTTATGAGAGAGATTGATACACCTTCTTTACTCACTTTCTGAGAGTAACTCAAGAGTATGGACTTTTGAGAGGGACTGTAACCTTACGGGTAGCAAGGGGGAGTGATTGAGAAAATCAATTGCTGTACTGAGGCGCCAAGAGCTCGTTTAATCTTGGATCATAGTAGAAACCTCAGAGGTGTTCTGAGGACTGGATGTAGGTCAAGTGGTTAAGACTGAACCAGTATAAATCATGTGTCTTTGCTGTGTGGTGAAAACTTTCTAACTCAAAGCTCTCTGTTTTTTTTTAATTTCATTGTTTCAATACAGTTAAATTCTTATAACTCACCCAATTCACCCCTTCTTGGGTGAGACTGCAACTAACATTTAGTATCAGAGTAGTCCTTCAGTAAAGACTTAACAGTCTGAAGAGAGATCCTTGGTAGGTTTCGGAGACAGTGTGCTACCCAAAGGATGTTCAACATCAAAGCCACCTAGCTTCAATGGAGAAAACTACACCTTTTGGAAGATGAGCATGAAGATCTTCATCAAAGCTACCAAGTATGGTTTATAGGACGTGATCGAACATGGTAACTACATTCCGATGAAAACTGAAGATGGTCAACAAGTTTGTAAGAGTCCGAGAGAGTTCGATGAAGACAAGAGGCTGGTGACATTAAATGATAAAGCTATCAACATACTGACCTGTGCACTTAGCCAAAAAGAATACTTTCGAGTTTCTAGTTTGGAAACTGCAAAGGAAATGTGGGAGGCATTGGAGATTGCTCACAAGGGAACAACCGGCATAAAAAAGAGCAGAATCAATACTCTCACCATAGAATTCAAGTTGTTCAGAATCAAGGATGGAGAGAGCATTCGAGACATGAAAGTTAGATTCTCGTATCTCATAAATCACCTCACTGCACTAGGAAAGAAGTATAGTCAGGAAGATCAAGTGAGGAAAATCTTAACTGATCTCACAAAAGAATGGGAGCTGAAAGTAACAGCCATTGAGGAAATGAAAGGAGAATCAATTGGCTTTGTTACAGCGCTATTCGGAAGTTTGGTAAAGTACGAGAGCAACCAAAAATACAAACAGGAGATGAACGAGAAAAATCGCAAAGGCATCGCTCTTAAAACTCAAGAGAGGATGACAACAAAGAGGACCTAGTAGATGATGAAATGGGCCTTATAATCAGAAGGTTCAAGAAATTATACAGAAACAAAGTCAGAAGGAGGTTTCAATCAAAACATAAAGCCTCCACATCTCAAAACGAGCCTAAAGATCCATACGAGATTAGACTTAGCTGAAATGGGAATAAGAGAATAGTTATATCCATCACTAAAAGAGGGTGGTAAGAGGGCTTATTCAGAACTAATAGCACATACATTGTCCAAAGTAGAGAAAACTAGCTTGTGCCAATGTTTGCATGGTATTAACATATCACAAGAGTATTCTTCTAATGTGAAAAGGCTTGTCTCGATGGATGGGTTGACATTAGTAGAAATGAAGTCTCATGATTACTATAACTAGACTGTGTATTTTCTTCAATGCTATTTGTAGCAAAGTCATTGACATAGAAAAGCTAGGTGAGTTGAAAAATGAGGAGTATGTTATTCTGTCTCAACTAGATATGAACATTCCTCCAAAAAATTTTGATATCATAGTGCATTTGATAGTCCATTTGATAAGATAGATAAGGCTTTATGACTCCATTTATCTAAGGTAGATGTATCCATTCAAGAGATTCATGAAAGTCTTAAAAGGTTATTTTAAGAATCTATATCAATTTGAGGCATCAATTGTTAAAAGATACGTAGGTGAGAAGGCTACAGAATTTTACAAAGGATATTTGATGGAGGCACCGTCTCGACATGACGGTGGGATAGGTAAGGGAACACAAGGGCTTAAAGTCAAGAGAATGGGTTGTAAAGAAGTGTTCCAAGTGCACTTATACTTTTTGAATAATATGGAAGAAGTTCAACCATACTTAAATGACCATAAAAGGAGCTTATAGGACAAATATCCAAAGAAAAGTAATATGTCGATCGCTAATGAGCACAACAAAACATTTATAAGATGGTTCAATGAAAAGGTCTTGAGGGAGACTGATGCGTCTACAATAAAATGGTTAGCTTGAAGGCCTCGATTGGAGTAGATATGATAAAAATGGATATTCCTTCTATACAAAGGCTCAAGATAACAAAAGTAGTATACAAAACAGTGAGCTAATAGTAGTAGCTGAAGCGATACATTTTTTCTAGCTCCAAAGATAAAAACTTCCAAACAGGAACCTATAGCCCATTATAGAGTTATTAAAGAGATATAAGAGGTAAAAAATTATAAGGAAAGGGGAATTAATTGTTCCCAAAATTGAATCGAACAACTATTTCATTTCATTTTACTTAAATAATTGTTCAAACCCCTCTATATCCATCTCGACATAGAATATGGAAGTATGCAAAGATGAAAAAAGGTCAATATATCAATCCAACGAATATGGAGCACCATATTCATCACAGACGAGTATGGGAGCCTATACTCATTTGTTTTAAACCAAATAGATGTAGTAGTTCTCATATTTGTCTATTATATAAGAGACAAACATATAACTACTATGTACGTCTCTTCAGTCAACATCTCCCCTACCCAAAGCAGACTAAAATGAGCCTTTAAAACAGAAGAAAATAGCATAATTTACAATAGTATGATATAAAACTAAAACAAATTATGAGGAATGGGGAATTAATTATTCCTAAAATTGAATCGAACAACCATTTCATTTCATTTTATTTAAATAATATGTTTGTAAAATAATTTATTTAAATTCAAATGTTATTAAAAATGAAAAGTTATATTAACTAGTATGAAGGAGAAAGGAGAAATAATAGAAAAAAAGAGGTATGAATGTGGTTGTTGGGCTTTGGTTAGGCGTTGACTATTAAGCTACCTCATTATGTCTAACTATCTCTTAGGAAATTAATGTAGCAAAATAAAAAACAATTTGGTCCTTTTGTTTTTCTTTTTGTCGAGATGAAACAACAACGTATTTTTTTTTTACTTATTTGGCCTTTTGTGGATATTGTAATCGATTTCCTCATATTATTGTATTACCATATTTTATAAAATCAGTTCAAAAATATGTTCAATTGCATGATTCCCACCTGATGACTACATGTATAAAGTTAAGAATATTTATTTATACTATTAAAAATATTATTTTTGTTCTTTAATATAATAGTTAATTAACTAATTTGAGTCAATGTTTTTGGAGCTGGACTGGACCAGACCGAATGGTCAGACTGGTTGGATCATCAGTCAGGAAGAACAACGACTCATCTCAAGCAGTCAAATAGTTCAAAGGATTAGCCTTCATTGGGCCGCCAAGATCCGGCTATTGAGCCGGGAGTCAGGAACAAGCCACAAACCGAAGTGGATTTTAGAAAACCGGACATGTCTCATACAAAACATGGATGAAGATCAAAGAACAAGGATGAAGAAAAAAATCGAGGATAGAAGATTAAGATTGAAACATGGGAATATATTCATTAAAGAAGAACGAGGGGTGAAACTCTGATCTGTAAAATCAATTCTTCTCTTGAGATGAAAGAAGAACCATTGCCTCCTTCTATGATCCTAGGGCCATTCTTCATCGCTAGAATTTAAGAGAGTCGAACGGCAAAAGCAAAGAATGATGAAAACACAGTCGTTAGAGGGAAGGAGAGAAAGCAACGCCCTCGGTATTCCTAGTGAGGGGTGCATTCACAACAAGTGTATGAAACACGTCTTGGTAAATTGAAATTAATTAATTAGTATTACTAGTTAATCAATATTTAGTTTTAAACAATCTTTTTATTAAATAGAATGCTTTTAAAAAATTCTGAAGAGAACCAATTTTGAAGGCTAATTGTAACACCTTATGTTTATACCAAATAACTTATCTTGTGGAAGCATTTGGAATCACTTTTGAAGGCTACAAATGATGAAAAATCAAGTTTGAAAATTTTCATTTACAGGTTACTATTCATTGTCACCTTAAAATGTGACCAACTTCGAAAATTCATAACTAATTGTAGAAAAATTGAAATTGAGTGATTCCAAATTCTACGGAAAGCTCTTTGGATAAAATTTTGAGAAAAAATAGTTTCTAAACTGATTGTCTTGGAATTTAAGCCCAATTTTCTTTGAAAAAGTTACTGTTCATTTGGTCATTTTTCCATTTTCCACTTATTTTAGCCCAACTTTGCAAGGACATAACTTCTTGTGTGGTTATCAGATTCAGGTGAACCAACTCTCATCTTAAAGAGAAAAATCCCATCTATTTGCTCACCGAATCTCATGGCTATACTCACTCAATCGCTTAATTTGACTTTGGTCAAAGTTTAGATCCATAATGTTGACTTTTATCCCCCTTGGAAGGATAAATTGTCTTACTTGACCAAGCACTTGCATACTAATTCTCCTACCATATAATCATGCATATTGGACAACACTAGCATGCTTTCACATATTAACACATAAGCTAGCATATATCCATAACTTAAAACCATAAAGCATACTCTTAATTACATTCATCCAACATAAGGTTTTTCTTCATTCTTCTTCTTCTTCTTGAAGCAAACTTAATTCTCCACTATAGCTACTTCTTTTCCTTTGCTCCTGGAGGTTGAAGGCCCTAGGGTTTGTTAAGTATGGGGGTAAGATTCTTGGGGAATCTTAGTAGCACATTGCATACATTACTATTGTTACACATCATAATGTAATTCAAGCTACATGCATACATACATACTTGAGTATTACGTACTTGCCATGGAAAAACATAACATCATAACATCACATATCATCTCAACCTTGCATAAACCAAGGTATACATGCATGGAGGCATCATGGCATAACATCATAACACATAGCAATGAACATACAATATATAGTAACTCTAACAAGTAATAGAATGCAAAAGCTACCTTGTTGGCTTTCCTTCCTCTTGAACTCTTTTCTCTTGAATAGATCTTTGCCCTTTTGTTATGTATAGCCTATTAGGAAACCAATGACATAACATTAAACATTACTTCAACTCCATAACTTAACACACCCCCTTAAACCCCTTTTTTCTTGACTTTTAGGGTTTATTTTTCTAGCTTTGATTCTTGAACTTTCTTGGGCCTTTCCTACATAATTTTCCATGTAGAATCCATTTATCATATTAGTTTTATGAAAATCCAATCCCTTTCCATTGACTTAGCTTGGCCGAACCATATCTATATTTGTAGGGAAAAGGATTTTCAACCAAACTAACATGTAACCACTTAATCTTTAACCTTTAACCATGCTTAATCTTCATCTAAACCATTCCTTATCATTTTGATAAAATTTGGGCAGCACTTCCCCTTAGAAAAATGACTTTCTATCATCATTAAAATAGCCTAAAACTAACATACCATCATTATAACTTGAAATGGAAGAGTTTTAGAAGCTTAACTTGCTTCCAAATGACTTTCTCTCACTAGAATTCTTCTCTTTCTCTCTCTACACGAAAATTTGCGAGAGGTTTTCTACTTGAAAGGTCTTGCATGAAATGAACATGTGAGGGGGTATTTATAGGCTCCATATTTCACTAATTCCACATATGCCCTTCTTGCATAAGACTTAATCTTAGCCCTCCAATTTTGACCTCTTTCCACATGTACAAATCTTAGGCTATGTGGCTTAATATGTTGACACTTGGATGGTGAGTCATTAGGGCTTATGTCATCATTCTTATCCATTAAGATTAATTAGGCTTTAATCAAGGTTAACTCTCTTAATTCCTTGATTAACTTGGCTAATTACCCTTCTAGGAACTTTTGACTTTTCAAAGATAGATGGTTAAATCCTAGCCATCCAATGAACCATGTTTGCCATGTGTCACGATCCTACGGAAGATGACTTAACCATAATCATTTTACTTATCCCTTGTAGGAAATAGAATAATATGGAAAATAATTCTCTTGTATTTCATTGATCAGAATATACACATATATATACAAGTGAGAGGAGCCTCTGCATTAATGGCCCATTATGATAATATCATATCCTATCAAATCCTAATCATAATTACATAATATTTACATATCAAATCATATCATATCTCTACACTCCCCCTCAAGTTGGAGCATAAATGTTAAGCATGCCCAACTTGTCACACAGATAGTCAACACGAGTCCCATTTAGAGCTTTAGTGAGAAGGTCGCCTAATTGATCACTAGAACGCACATATCCAGTGGAGATGAAGTTCTCCTTAAGCTTGTCTCTGATAAAATGACAATCAATCTCAATATGTTTGGTACGTTCATGGAACACAGAATTGGAGGCTATATGTAGGGCAGCCTTATTGTCACACCACAACTTTGCTGGCAAAGTGGTTTTGAGGCCAACTTCCTTTAATAGCTGATATATCCAGATTATCTCACATACAGACTGTGCCATAGCTCGGTATTCTGCCTCTGCGCTCGATCTGGACACCACATTTTGTTTCTTGCTTTTCCAGGACACCAGATTCCCGCCCACAAAGACACAGTATCCTGTAGTAGACCGTCTCGTGGCCTTTGATCCACCATGATCTGCATCACAGAAGCACTCAATGTCTGTATGGCCATGATTTTTGTATAATATCCCACGACCTGGACATCCCTTCAAATAATGTAACACGTGCTCCAAGGCTTCCCACTGTCTGACAGTCGGGGATGCCATGAACTGGCTTAGTACACTGACTGGATAAGTAATATCCGGACGAGTTACAGTGAGATAGTTTAACTTGCCAATCATTCTCCTGTACCTCTCAGGATTCTCAAATGGTTTGCTCTTCTGAGCCTCAAGCATCCGTTTCTCATCATCAAGAGAATCATCGAGTGGTATGCTCCCATCAGCGTCAAGGAGTGGGTTGTGAACCATAGGAAACTTGGTCGGTGCTGCTCCCAACTTTCCAGTTTCCTTCAGGAGGTCAAGAACATATTTGCGCTGTGTCAGTAATATGCCCTTCTTGCTTCGCATAACTTCAATACCTAGAAAGTATGTCAGAGAGCCCAGATCCTTCGTCTGAAAGTGGGAATTAAGAAAGGACTTGAGGGACGAGATGCCCGAACCATTACTGCCTGTGATCACAATGTCATCTACATATACCACCAAGAGAATCATGCCAGCCGCTGTTCTTTGATAAAATACAGAATGATCGCACTTGCTTTGGCTCATGCCAAATTTCTGTACGACAGTACTGAACCGGTCAAACCATGCACGAGGGCTTTGCTTCAAACCATACAAGGACCTCTTAAGGCGACATACTTTCCCATGCTCCCCCTGAGCAACGAACCCAGGTGGTTGCTCCATATAGACCTCTTCATGAAGATCACCATGTAAGAATGCATTTTTAATGTCTAATTGATGTAGATCCCAATCATAAGTAGCAGCCAGAGAGATGAACAGACGGACAGATGAGAGCTTAGCAACAGGAGAAAAGGTTTCGGAATAGTCAATGCCATAGGTTTGTGCATAACCTTTAGCCACAAGGCGAGCCTTAAGGCGGTCAAGTGTGCCGTCAGCCTTAGTTTTCGGAGTTAACACCCATTTACATCCAATGGCCTTTTTACCCGCCGGTAAATCGACCAGGGTCCATGTACCAGCTCGATCAAGGGCCGCCATCTCCTCTTCCATTGCAGCACGCCAACCTGAGTGGGCCAAGGCTTCACGAATAGTTCTGGGCACAGAGATAGTATCTAGGGAGGCAACAAAGGAACTGGACACAGGAGACAAGCGGTCATATGAAACAAAGGACGAAATAGGATGGGCACAAGTACGTTTACCTTTGCGAAGGGCAATGGGTAGATCAAGAGAGGCATCCGGGTCTGGAACAGGAGGTGTCTCAGGATTAGGGTCAGAACGAGGTTCAGTGTTGCTCAACTCAGGATCTGAGGGCGAGGCGGACCAGGGAGGAATAGAAGCTGGCGTGGCGGTAGTAATCTCCGTTGACCGTTGTGTATACACATGATCAAAGGGTTGAACGAGTGCGGGAGCGGGTGCTTGCGACGACAGTGATGGTGAGGTGACAGAGTATATTAGAAGGTCATCCTCCTCCGCAGGTGGAGCAGGTGGGGAAGAATGCGAGAAATATGGTGTGGACTCCTGAAAGGTGACATCTGCAGATACTAAATAACGATTGAGAGTAGGTGAGAAACAACGATAACCTTTTTGGACCCGAGAGTATCCAAGGAAGACACATTTAAGAGACTTTGGGTCTAACTTTGAAATAGATGGCCGTACATCCCGCACAAAACAGACACACCCAAATATCTTAGGAGCAATAGGGAACAAAGGCTTAGAAGGAAAGAGGGTAGAAAAAGGAGAGTTACCATCAAGAACAGAGGAAGGCATTCGGTTAATAAGGAAGCAGGCAGTGGAGACCGCGTCAGCCCAAAATGGTTTAGGAACCTGCATTTGAAACAAAAGTGCACGGGCCACCTCAAGTAGGTGGCGATTTTTTCTTTCTGCAACACCATTTTGAGCTGGTGTATCGACACAAGACGACTGATGAAGTATACCATTTTGAAGCATGTAAGATTGGAACGAAGCAGAGAGATATTCTTTAGCATTATCACTTCGTAAGGTGCGAATAGAAACATTAAATTGAGTTTTAATCTCAGCACAAAAGGCACAAAAATGGGAAAACAATTCAGAACGATGTTTCATTAAATATAACCAAGTTGTCCGGGAATAATCATCAACAAATGTAACAAAGTATTTAAACCCTGCTTTGGACTCTACAGGACAAGGACCCCAAACATCAGAATGGACTAACTCAAAAGGGGATGAAACCCGTTTATTGACACGAGACACTAAAGGAAGACGATGATGCTTGGCAAACTGACATGACTCACAATCTAAAGACGACAAATGCTGAAATTGAGGATAAACTTTCTTAAGAGAAGATAAAGACAAATGACCCAATCGACAATGAACTTCAAAGGGAGAATGACTGCTAGCGCAAGCTACCGCATGAGACACCCGATCATCCAGTATATAGTGCCCGCCAGATTCATAACCTCTACCAATAATCCGCCTCGTCAAAAGATCCTGTATCAAGCAATGAGAAGGAAAAAGTGAGACCCAACAGTTTAGTTGACGGGTGAGTTTACTGGGAGATAGGAGATTAAAAGCAAGTTTAGGAACATTTAGCACAGATGACAAACGGATAGAGGGTGTGGGATTAACAGTGCCAGAACCGAGAACTTGAGACTGGGAACCATCAGCGATGGAAACACTTGACGGATTGGCAAAAGCATTATAAGAGGAGAAGAGATGGCTGTTACCTGTCATATGATCAGTAGCCCCGGAATCTATGATCCACTTTGAGGAAGAAGAAGCAAGGGCAGTAGCATTATTACCTGTTGTAGCTGCGGCACTCACAGACGGTGTAGTAGATTTTAACTGGGCATACTCAGCAGCAGAAATCGTGACTGTGTCACTGGCTTGTGTAGCCACGTGGGCAGAGTTATTCCGTTGCTGTTTATTCTGAAGTTTTCGACATGTGCGTTTTGTATGCCCCGGTTCTTTGCAGTAATAACACACTACCCCACTGGAGTCAGAAGGGGCTCCCCCTTGCTTCGAACCACCACGGGTAGGCCCCCCGCGGTTATCAATAGGATTACGAGTCTCATAGGTGCCCTTACTGAGCAAGGCACTTGTAGGAATACTAGCAGCTGGTGGCAAGAGATTCTCAGCTCTCATTACTCTGGAAAACACATCTTGAAGGTCAGAAATTTCAGATCCGGATAAGATTTGAGACCGAACTGTGTCGTACTCAGGTGGGAGACCAGTAAGAAAGCTCATAATAGCCATTTGCTCCCGTTGCTTATGCTGAACCTTCAAATCAGCAGTAAGAGGCATTAACACATTCAGTTCTTCATACATCCTTTTAAAGTCCATAAAGTAGGCTTTGAGAGGACGATCCTGTTTTTCAGAACGATAGAAAGCTTTGCAGACCTCGTAAACACGAGAGATATTTCCTTTTCCTGAATACAAAAAATCTAAATAATCCATTAGTTCCTTAACCAATTCACAGTGATTAATAGAGGGAATAATCTCACTGTCAATGGAATTACGGATCTGGAAAAATAGCCGTGCATCATCCCGCAACCAGGTCTTTTTGGAATCAGTTGTTGGAGGATCATCAGTCAGATGGTCTTCCTTCTCAATGCTCCGCAGATAGAGGCGAATGGTTTTACTCCAATCCAAATAATTTACCCAAGTCAACTTGTGATCAGTAATTTTAGTAATAGTTGGGACAAGCTCCGAGACAGATTTAATTTCCGCCATAGATGAAGTGCACTAACCAAAGGGAATGCGAAAGAGTGTTACACAGGAACACAAAGCACGATACCTGGATTACCTAATGAATACCAAGGCAGTGAAAAGGCCAACAGCTACACAAGGAGCTGCAAACAGAACTGAATTGCACAAACAGCGTGCCGGAGATGCGCCAGAAACGAAACAGAACGCCAGAAAGTAATAAACCGTACGGACTGTACGGACGCCGAGTGAACAGTGCAGAGCGCACGGACTGTACGGACGCCGCCGGAAAGTCGATGAACAGTGCAGGCGTACGGACTGTACGGACGCCGAGTGAACAGTGCGGCGGCGGTACTGTAGCAACCGAAAATTAACACCTAGAGAGAAAATTCCCACGCTCTGATACCATGTAGGAAATAGAATAATATGGAAAATAATTCTCTTGTATTTCATTGATCAGAATATACACATATATATACAAGTGAGAGGAGCCTCTGCATTAATGGCCCATTATGATAATATCATATCCTATCAAATCCTAATCATAATTACATAATATTTACATATCAAATCATATCATATCTCTACATCCCTAATTAAATTTTAATCTAACTTGATTTAGTATTTTCTTTTCCTTTTTCTTTTTATTTTCTTTTTCCCTTTCTTGGCCAATTTGGGCATGACATGTGTCCTTGACATTCTTCAGAAAATTTACCACCCCGGTTGTCCTGACAGTCTACTGAATCGTAATATAATATTGGTTTATTTTATCTGATAGCCGAAAAATTCTAGTATCTCAGAATTCTTATATCAGATCACCATTAATTATATCTTAGTAGAGGGAACTTCCTTGATTAATTTCATAATTTTTCTCCCCATATAACTCTTTAAATTGCCGTTTCCGTAAAAACAAACAATCTACCAATATTAATTTAGCTTTATATTCAATTAAAGCTAACCTCCTCATCATTTAGGGTTGGAAATAATTTTATAAATCTCCATAATTCCTAAATGAATTTCCTTTAATTTTTCATAATTTTCTGAGATCTCTAGGTATTTTTAATAATTGATATTGGCCAATAAAAGGCACATATATGGTGCCACCTTAGAGGAGTAGAGGGGAAAAAAGTCAACACTATTGACTAATTAGTCAACCTTATTGAGTCACATAGTAGAAATTTTACTCTACCGGGTAGATAGGGAACTGTCTAACACTTACCCGTATTGCATTCTAATTTTTCTACTGCCCATAAAATATCTTCTGGTGACTCATACGATGACTCATCACCCTCATAAATGAAGCACATGGGAAAGAAGAAGAGAATTCAAGTTGAACTTGTCTTCCTCAAAATATCTGAGATATTTTCTAACTTTGTCTCCTAATTAAGGGACATTAATTATTTAACATTTGACTGGAGCATTTTATCCCATCCCGAACTCCAAAAATTTATCTATTTATGCCATAAAATTCTTCTAATTCTGTAGAAAATTTATGAATTTTCTCATATCATAACTCAGACCATAAGTATTTCTTTTTAAATTTCCCATAACAAACCCATAAACTGCAGTTCTGGCCTTAAAAAAATGTTAAAGCCATTCTGCTGGCCTTCAAGCGTTGAGACTAATTTTATAAATTCTATAGCCTCTTAGATCATACATCCCCATTTTATCATAACTTTCTGAGGTTTCCTTATGACGCAAACAATTAAATCTACCTCTACATTTCAAACTGAGCCATAAACTTATAAATTCCTTTTAAGTCAACTCAAGGGCATTTTCGTCATTTCTCCCCATATACAGGCCTTAAAATGTCATTTTCCATTTTTTGGAATTTTCTAGAATTTTTTGGGTGTTACTTCCATTTTTACCCATTCCTGGCACGAAACTTTCCAAAATTACAGTTTTGCCCTTGGTCAAGTAAACCTTATAAATCACCCTATTATGGCCTCTATCATAACCTTGGTCTAAACTGACCTCTTTTCTGATTTTTGGACCTCGAGACTTCACCAGAGCCTCTATCTTTCTTTACATTTTAATCCCTAAAACTTTCTCTATTTACAGTTTAGTCCTTAAAACCCTTCAACATTCCTTTTACATTTTTGGGACTCCTGCTCATAGGGATTTAGTAGCCTACCTATCTTAGGCTAATCCGTGTATTCTTAGGCCCAAAACTTGGGGTGTGACACTAATAATACTATCTCTTTTTTAAATGTTACCTTTGAAGTGAGATAGATGAATTAAACATGGATATAATATATCCTGTCTATTTATTTTTGCCACTTATACTATTTATTTTTTAATTTTTTAATACTAACTTTGAATAGAGCTGATTGAATTAATTGTGGGATCACATCATATTTGCTGGATACATTTTAAAAATTTACTGTTTTTTTAAAATTAATTTTTTATATATTTAATTTCATTCTTTTGATTTTTTTTATTACTAATCATGCTTGTATCTAAAATCATAAAAAATTACTTTATCACTTTATAATTTAATTTGTCAATTATTTCAAAGATTATAATGTTTTTTGAAAGTTTAATATTTTATTCTTATATACATTATTATATATTTATATAATATTATTTTTATTTAATTATTATATTAGCGGTCTGACCGAACGATTTAACCGACCTAACCATTTAAACCATGACCCGCTAATCTTTCCGTTTGACGTCTGATCCGAATTTTAAAACATTGATTTGAGTAGATTAAAAAATTTATTAAATTAGTTATTTGTAATAAATATGTGTCATCTTATCTAGAATATCTTTGTTAATCATGTGTATTAGCTATATCTACTATTTAACAAAACCTCTAACATGTGTAACTGGTGTAAGGATTATTTTGGGAAAAAATAAATAAATATGAGAGGTAAGGTGGATTGGGGTCTTATATTTCATATTAAATTGAATATCAAACTAACTTTTATATTAAGGAATGGAGGCAGTAATATGGATGATTTGAATTCTCGAGCCTTCGATATTCATCATAATCGAGTTTGTTTATTTGACCATTCCTTCCCTGACAAGTCACAACTAAACTCAAAGGCCAATATGTATTTTATAATACATTAACTAAAATCATTTAGAAATTGCTTAAAAGAAGAAAGAAAAGGTAGTAATATTTGCAAGCAGACTTGTTGTTCATGCTCTTCGTCGATTTTGTTTTTGAAAAAAAAACACACATATTAAATTTTACTCAGGGTGTTAGCTAAAACAAACCAAGCTAACATAGTTTGATATTCAAAGCTTTAGTCCAACTAATGCCACTTATTCTCAACTCATCAACAAGCCACGTTAGGACTCTCATCTTTAAATACTAGATCTAGGATAACTAGAAAAGTTGTCACTAGACACACCTTAATGGATCATGGTATCAGAGCCTACACAATTGATATAACTATTCAATATCTTCCACTCAAGCCATGTGTTTGTGTCAGCTCACTGGTGGCTCTAGAGACAAATTGCTGTTCGCAAGGATTAGATGGCTTAGGTCAAATTGGATCTAGTTTTGTGCAAGCCGTTATTAATTATTGACTTCACTTGGGCTTAGTGCATAGTTGACAGACACCCAGGATTTGAATTTCAAACTTTTAAAACTCTCCTGCTAACTACAGACTTGCGGGAGTGCTATTTCTTCAATCACAATCACAAATGAAACCACAAACTAGATAAAGGAACTCATCTTCCTTCTATATTGGCAAGGAGAAGAAGATAGAGTTTAACATGTCATTCTCGCTCTGTTCTCAGCGTCCTAGCCTCTTGCTTCTCCTACTTTAAGTTGTAGCCCAACTCGATGCGCCCCTAAACGCCAGGCCGTGTATAATCACATTGCTTTTATCTATGACTAGGTACACCTTCTTCTTCTTCTTTTGTATCATACCTTAACACTCCTTTTTTTTTCTATTTATGTTTATTTTGTCTATTTTCTTAGCTCAATGATTTCTTCATCCTGCGTCAGCATCGCATTTGGAAGTAGCACGTAGTGTCATGGAGTGGGCATGCTGTTTCTCGACAACTAAATCAAATGTTTTAAGTCCCCCTCCCTAATATGCTATTTGTTTGAACTTTGAAATAGCATGTACTTAATGATTTGGTTGTCATACCTTACTTATATTATACCTTAGAGTCCACTTAGAGCCATTCTGAACCACTTTGGATGGCTTTAAGCTCATAAAAATGTAATTGGACGCTATTTTCGGCAAGTACTGTACACTGCGCATTTTTCAAATTAGAGGTCCAACTTTGAAAAATCATAACTAATTCTAGAAATATTGTATGGAGGTGTTCTAAAATTTCATAAAAAGATATTTCAATGCTCTTTAATAGAAAAATATCCAATTGGACTTTTCCTTACCCAATTCGTACAATTTATTGGATAAAGATTACTATTCATTTGGTAAAATCTGGAACTTTTAGATTCTGTGCCTCAACTTTGGAAATTCATATCTCCATATATACACATCCAATTGAGGTGATATATTGTCATTTTAAATCTTGGGATGTGTACTATAAGTCTACCAAATTTCATGGCTTAATTCATCCATTTGATAGGTCAAATAGAAGCTCAAATCTAACTTCTTGAGAACTTACGTTTTATCCCTTAACTAACTTTTGCTTTAATTCTTTTTATTTTTTTGGCATGTAAAACTTGGGCTTACTCTTTCTTATTCATTCTCATACATTTCCATTCATGCCATAAATATTCTAAGCACATACATTGCATTGATCGCATTCATAAACATAATTTATAACGTAGGAGAATTATATATTGGACATTAATCTCATTCATTAACATCAATAATTCTCCACTTTCTTCTCCTTGCTTCTTATGTCATTATTGCCCATCACTGATTGACCTAAATGGTTGGTTAGGGAGGGAGTGTGATTCAGGAGAATCTCAATAGCAAACAATACCATATTAATCATGCTAGATGGATGCTAATGCACTACACGCAACTTGTTTATTCTCTTATTAATTGGTGACATATTAGCATGCTCAAAACTATCTTCTTGATGCATGGCCATGGAGATATAATCTACTCATCATAAATAGCAATTATATCAGTCAAAATATGTCACAATAACATTCAAATAACAGGTACACGGCAACACACAAGCATTCCACATCAAGCAATGACAATAGGTAAGTTCACTACCTTGCACCTCAAGCTTTCCTCTTGCTCCCTTTGATTCCCTTGACTTCCCAGCTATAAGGGCTTTCAGTCAATATCAATAAACATCTTCTTAGATGTTACAATGTCCTAAACATAATCACATTGATCATACAATCCATTAGAATCACTAGATTACATGAAGTTCAAGACTAGCTCTCTCGAACTCAACCTTTTCTCTAAATTTTTTTTATTATTGTTCTAGCTTTGTAAAAATTGTTCCCTTAGACCAATCCTATACAATTTTGCCCAAGGAATCCAAATATAAGCTTAGATTAATGAAAATCCAACTCCTTCCCCAAAATTAGTTTGGCCGAATAGGGGAGTTTATAACTCCAGAAATTCCAACTTTAATTCCAATGCTTTACCCTTCACCATTTTTCATTTTAAAACCATTGGAAGCCTTAGAATCATCAAAATCAAATCCTAGGTTATAGTTCTCATCTTGGCCGAACCATACCCCTAGTGAACCAACCATGAAATATTTTCAATAACAACTTAAAATCACTTGAAATAACCTTGAATCAATAGGTTTTAACCAAGTTTAACATCAAAATCATCCTCCCCTAAGCTTATATAAATTTGGCTAGCACCTCTCCTTAGGGGATTCTATATTTTTCAACCATCAAACTCAATAATACAAAGCAAGAAACAAGAGGAAACAACTTACTAACCTTGGATCCAAGTTTAGATGATCAAAAGTGGTGTCTACCTCTTGATTATGCTTCAAGAATCAATTTTGCAAGAGTTTCCCCTCTTATTCTTGTCTTGGCCAAAAATGGAGGGGGGAGGGAGAGGCTTTATTTATAGCTAAAACTTTGGCTTGAATGGACCAAAATGCCCTTAATGGGTAATAGAAGGAGTAAGAGCAATCTTGGAACTTCACATGTACTTTTGCATCATCATTACGTCATCTTCTTGCATCATCCTTACATCATGCTTCTAGAAGGTGCCAAGTATCACAAATGTGGTGGAGGAGGAGGGAGATTAAATCCTAGCCATTAGATCAAAACTTAATTCTTAAGTTTCCTCCAAATTTACTTAACCCACGTTTCTCTAACTTTCTTGACGGCCTTTCGGAGCTTAGAAAATTCTCCTATCTACTCCATAAATTTTCTCTTATTCTAAAGAATATCTATAAATTTTTTTAGGCCATAACACTTTCTTTAAACCTTGCATAAAAATATTTACTAAAATGCCCTTTTAACGGTATAATTGGATTTTTAATTTATTAAAGCCATTCCACTAGTCTTTTAGTTGCGGGACTAATTTTATAAATTAGTACACCTTTCAACCATGTAATCTCATTTCTGTATACATTTTTGAGGTCTCTTGCTATTTTAAATAATTACCTCAAACGGTATACTTTTTACCAGCCATAACTTCATAAATTCCATTTAAGCTACCTCAGGGGTATTTTTGTCATTTCTCTTTATAAAAGAGTCTTAAAATATTATTTTCCATTTTTTGATATTTTCTTGGAATTCTCTGTATGCTCTTCTATTTTTACTCCTATTGATCGTAACTTTCTGAATTTACAATTTATTCCCTGCTTGGACTTAACTTCATATAATCCTCTCTTTGAGGTTTCTAACCTAACCCTTGGCCTATTTCTACTCTCTTCTCTCTTTCTAGGCCCTTGAGACTTTTCTGGAGCCTCTAGCCTTGATTATACTTGAGCCCCTAAAAACTTTTACTTTGCAATTTAGTCCCTTAAACATCTTTGACTTCCTTTCTCATCTTTGGGACTTCTGCTCAAAAGGGCTTAGTAGCTTGCCTTCTTTAGACTACTTCCAGGACTCCTAGGCCTCAAAATTGAGATGTGACACTGGTGACCATGACAATGGCAAAGACGCATTAGTGACGAGGTCGATGACACTGGGGAGGCAGAGATGAGGAGATCTTGGTTTGTGCTGTTGCATTTGACTTGAGGTGAGGTTGCAATGGCAAGGAGCTACTGCTAAAAGTAATGTTTGTATCTTGCAATAGCTCAGGTTATATTCTAGCAGGCCTTGAATGTGTCACCCAATGATCCTCTCAGTAAATTTTGGTGTCAATCCTTTTTCGAGGCATTTTTATTTTTTCTGCCATTTTTTCTATTTATCAAAATGTGATGGATGCAATTGCTTCAGAGGATTCAATTTGTTATCTCTTCTAGGTTTATTATTCGGGTATTCTATCAAAGTGTAACTAGAAAAACTTTTGAAATGAGGAGGGAAACACTTTTTTCAAAGTGAGGTTGAGGGTTAAGACTTACTTATCAAAAGTGATGTAGAAGAAAATTAAATACGCAATCATTGTGGATGATGCTAATCTGCGTTGAAAAGCAACAAAATGGAATGTCTCACAATGATGTTATTCTACATCTTATTGCCTTCTCTGTTTTGGAGTATGAATACTTTGCTGCCCTTGGTGGTCTTATGGTTAAAGCATTTTGTATTAAGGTTAGTTGATCAAGGTCAATATAAAATATTAAGATTAGTTAATGTTAATCATAATAATCAAACCTAAGTGATCATATCTTTGACTTTTGTTCCTAAATCCTAACTACCTTTCACGTGATACCTTAACCTCAAGCAAGCTAAGAAAACACCTTCAACCAGCAGTAGCATTTACAATTACTTTGACTAACGTGTGTATTTCATTTTAAAAAATGTCAGTAGACTCAGCTTTCTATTACGCAATATTGTATTGTTGTTTTGCCAGTTGTTTGGCGTGTGGATTTCTAACATTAAAGTTTTTGGATTAAGTCAAAATCACTCTTTACATTCTAGGATGTTTAGTAGTTCTGTTTGCAGGTGACTTAGAGATTATGGGGTTTGGCTTGGTGTGAGTTAGATCTTGAATGTTTTGATTCTTCTTCTTATGTTTTGTGTTATTTTTTCAAGTCAGTTTCTTGCTTTGTGTATGCTTAGAGGGTTAACCTTTCGTTGTGGATCTTCATCAGTGGTGATATTGAGGAGGAACAAATAATGTGGCGGTTATGCTTTTTCTATCTTTCAATAGGGACGGTGCATGATAGCCAGTGACCTGTATGTTCTGTTTGCTTTGGGGAGTCCTTTAAAAAAGTGAAGATATATTCTGACTTTTGAATTATCTTGACATACTCAGCTTGCCTCTTAGCAAAGAAAGGTTGTTTTGAAACTATGTGATTTTTGACTGGTGGGTAAAGTCATTTGCATTGGCGAGGGTGTAGAATATTTTTTTCTTCATGTTGAAATTGTGTATTCATGGGATTCTATCATCATGCCATATAGAGTTATGTAATCTAGGTGAGGGTAACGATCCTAATTATGTTTGAGATGATTGCTCCTCTTCCTTACTGGAGAGGAAAATTTTAGAAAATCCTTGATGATTATAATATCTGGAAAGCATCATCTTCTAAACAAAAGAAATTTTTTTGTTTGTTTACTTTTTACAGACGTTATGATAGAGGTGTTGATGGAAGGCTTTACACAGATAATCATCTGATTCTCCAGATCACTACTCCCCTATGGCCAAAAGATGAAAAGTTATTAATGGAGAAAATTGGAAAGACATTAACTGCACTTAATGAACCAGATACAGGAGAAGACACTGTATGTCTTTCTCTTGGACCTTTCCCTCCTAGTTCTCCTAATTTACCACAGACCAATTGGTCAGCACTTGAAGAATTTCAGAGGAATTTTATTATGAATGCTGTCAAACCTCCCCTGAACACCTCACAAGTTCCTCCTCCAACAGAAGTATCCTAGGATCCCTACCAAGGAGACTCACAGATTCAGCTCACTCATCTTGAAGGACTCCACTTCTCTCAGCCAAGTCTTCAGTCCTAAGACCCTAACTAGTTAGAAACCCTTATCACAAACTTTGAAGAAGAACAGGCCACAAGGAGGAGATGCCCTTTATATTATACGATAGGAATCTACGACTCTAATGTTGATGACTCTGACCCAGAAGATGTCATGAACCTATCTCTGAAGACTAAGGGAACAAAATCATCAAAGAATATCATTTGTGTCATATCAGAAGATAGGAGGACCCCCAAGAATATACTTTATGTTATTTGTCTACTTTAATTTGATCTTTATTAAAGTTGTTTGTCTTGTTGTAATCATTAAAGGCAACTTTACCTTTATGTCATGTCATAATAATGGTGTCTAGAGTCTTTACTATTAGGTTTTGTCATGTTATGACCTAAAGTCTTTATATAAACCACATTCTGCCATCGGTTATGGGCAGAAGGAATTGTAGTAACTTTCTTGTATAATACTGGTGTGCTTTCCTTATGAGTTCTCTTTGATTCCCTTTCTTCTTCTAAAAGCCTCACTTATAATGCCTTTCTTTTGTTATCAGAAATTCTAAGTATGCTCTGTACTTGCCTCTTTAAGAGGATCCTGTGTATCAGAAATAGAATCTGACCACGATCCATTAAGGTTTGTTTAGTGACGACTTTCCTAGCTATCCTAGATCTAATGTTCAAAGATGAGAGTTCTAACGTAACCCGTTAATGAGTTGAGAATCAGTAGCCTTACCTAGACTAAAGTTTTGAATATCAGACCATGTTAGCTTGGTTTGTTTTAGCTAACACCCAAGCTGCAATTATTTTAAATCAACTCCCAATTTTTTGATATAAAATATTTTATAAAACTCCTGTTTCTTTCCATGGGACATATTTCAAAATTTTTATTATTAATAATTAATATTAATATCAATGATTATTAATTATTAATAATACAATAAGAGTAGCTGTTTCGAAAGCGAGAGTATATGACTGACGCATCCTCGCATTGGGTCTCGAGAGAGGAAATTAAATTGCCCGTTATTACAATTTACAAATTTTCTATTGAATATAAGCATTAAAATATATGCTGTAAAAAAAACTAAAATATGAGGTTTTTAGTTCAAACACCATAAAATGCATAATAATAAATAAAACATAAAAAAATATGTCTTGTTATATTGTTAAGGAGAAGACATCTTTTTATATATTTGTAATACACAAATTTTAAAACAAATTGTTTTAATTATGCCTTATGAATTATTTAATTATTTATATTTATTATAATATTTAAATTTAGAAATAAAATGGATAAAAAATAAAAGAAGATAAAAAAAATTATATGAAGAAGATATTATGAGAAAAGGACACTAAAATACCCTAAAAATGCTAAAAGACAAAATTAGGGTGAGCGAATTTTAAAATTCTAAATCAGATCTCTTATACTATTGTGAAATTTTAAAATATTGTAAAATGACAACATTGCTCTTACTCCCAATGACTACTCTCTTATAACTATTGACTATTCTAGTTTAATTATTGGCTACTTTTGTTTTCACAGTTCTGGTGACTATTTTTGTATAACTATTTACTAAAGAAGAGTAGTAAATAACTAAACAAAAATAGTAATTAGATCTTCAATAATACTTAATGCTTTTTTTTTAATTTTTAAAATAAAAGCAGTCAATAGTGAAACTAAAATAGTCGATCATTAAATAAGAGTAGTCACAAAATTTTTAAAAATAAAAATAGTTAATCGTAATATTAGAGTAGTTAATATTTCATCAAAAAAAAAATTAGAGTAGTTAATAACTAAACAAGAGTAGTCATCAGAATTCTAAAAACAAATATAGTTAGTAGTTAAAAAAAATAGTCAATATATAAAAATAAGTGGTCATCCGAGTTTTGACGACTGGTCACCGGTAACATGTCGCCAGAGCTCTGATGGTAGGTCACCGGCAGGGTTGCCGGTGCCAGAGCTCCAATGGCTAGTTAGAAACTGGCTAAAGGTGCAGAGATGACAATATTAAAAAAAATTGTGAAAGGTATTTATATAATTTTGTAAGAATTGAAAATTTTCAAAATAATACTAGAAGTCACAATTAAAATTTTAAATCTTTTAGCAAATTTCAAGATATTTTATTATCTTTTTTCCTATTAATATTGATTTTTTTTTTGCCAGCACCTATCAATATTGATTTTTAACCTTCCATTCACGCTTCCATTCCAACAGACTTAATGAAAATTCCAACACAAACCAAACACAGCCTCCATCACAGAATCTGGCCCAAGATATATCAAAATAAAATGGTAAAAAACTGACGCTAAAAGACAGTATGATTGAGATGGCCATCCCAATAAATTAATGAGCAGAGCAGAGAGCTTCAGTTGAGGGTTTCCCATCATCTGGTTTGTCGAGTGCGGATAGGACACCGCCGGTGAGGCGACCCTTGTGTATTGATAGAGGTCTGTCAAATTTTGCGAAGATCTTGCTTTTACCTTTATGGCTCTTGAATCCCTGTCTTCCCGTTTCCTACGCTGAATTGATGAATTGATTTTCGTGCCCCTTTTTTGGAATTTGGAAAAATATAGGAATCCGCTACAGTTTTATTTGGATCGATGCTTGCCCTTTAATCCTTTCGTCAATATTTCATTTTAGGATTGAAAGCTTAAACCGAATAAAACAATAAGATGTGGGGTGTTCTAAGGCAGAAAGTTTGTGCTGGAAGGCTTCCTGGAACGGTACGCTGTTCTCTATTCGTCTTTTGATTTTCCGTAGTCTTCCATTATTTTTTAAATAATAATACTGGGACTATCCTGCAGTATATTCGCCCAGCTGTTGCCGCATTTAGAAATTACTCTTCATCAGCGAAACAGGTACTGCTTTGTGTTCCACTTTCATCTATATGCTTACTTATTTCCATTTGAAATTTTTGTTAGGTATGGAAATCACAATTCTTCTTTCCTCTTCCCTGCAAAGCTGGATACCATCTTTTTTCCTGCCTCTTGTTTAAGCTTTAAACGGATTAATTTTGTAGATGACGGTCAGAGAGGCCCTGAACTCAGCACTTGACGAAGAAATGTCAGCTGATCATAGAGTCTTCTTGATGGGTGAGGAGGTAATGAAAGTGACCCTTTCATTTTCTCTGTTTTCTATAATCTGGTCTCTACTCCATTCGTATGCTGACTTTCGATATATATGTGCAGGTTGGAGAATATCAGGGTGCATACAAGGTCATAAATGGACTTATTGATTTTGATGATATTCCTACGGATCATGTTGATTTATGAATTAAGTTGATACAAAGTCATATTTACCCACTTTTCCTTTACAGATATCCAAGGGGCTTTTGGAGAAGTATGGTCCAGAGAGAGTTCTTGATACTCCAATTACTGAGGTTTTGTTTGTTACTCGATTCACTCTCGCTAGCTCCTTCCTCATTTGATATTCTGCTGCCAGTGTTTCGAGTTCTTAATAAATTCTCTTCCTCCTTGTTTATCCATTTAAAATTTATGCTTTCAATCTATTGATTTTTTTCCCCTCACAAACTCCGCCAATTAGAGAAATTCTTTAATGCTTATAGTCCACTTCTTCCTCCTGTTTGAGTTAATCTAATTTATCAGATGACAAGAATCTTGAATTTTCTGTAGTTTAAAACGTACTCAGACAGAATGCTTTAGTTTAATCCTTCTGAACGCTAGTGTTTCAATTTTTGGTTCCTAATGGATTGTTTTGGATATATTGACTCTTTTTGGCTCTAATTCTCAATGTAACTCTTAAAGATCACATCTTTCTGGATAATTGCATTACCGTGATGTATTTCCCATCTTAAAAAGTTACAAGAACGCAAATTCCCTAGAACTGAGGTAAACAGGTTGTTTCTAGGGAAAGAATATGATTTATATTTAGCTGGTAGTAATTGCTGTTTTACATTTTGTTTGTCAATCCTAATGCAGGCTGGATTTGCTGGGATTGGAGTTGGTGCTGCTTACTATGGACTAAGGCCTGTTGTGGAGTTTATGACATTTAACTTCTCCATGCAGGTTAGAGTTTCTCTAGCTTGTCTGTTTTGTTTCCATAATATGTGTTCTTGGATTGGCTACAGAACCTCTTGATTTTTTACCCTGAAGTTTTTCAAAATCTTCCCTGTAATATAGAATATTCAATCTTACAGGTTCTGTTAAGTAGACTATTAGTGTTCTGACGCTGCAGAAACAAATATCGGACTTCCCCTGATTTTTAGGGATGTAGAACTTCAGATTTTGATATTTAGGCTTGCTCATTTCTCCCACCTTTTCCTATATATAGAAAAAAGTACTTTTGAGAATTCTATAAATCCTAATTAACCTCATTATAGTATAAAATTGGAATTGTGGAGTAAAGGTTTCAGTCGATTCCCTCGGTCGGTTCGCTCAGGTGGTCTTCCCTTATCTTCCCTAATGTTCAGAGTCGTTCTGGTTGCGCTGCGGGATGCCCGGGAACGGAAGAATTCTCATCTGAGGCGCAGGGATCCTGGAGCGGGGTTGTAAAAATTGAGCAAAATAGCTCGGTAGAGGGTTCAAAGAAAGGAAAGTCAGGTGTGAATGATTGGCTTGTCTTGTCTAAGGCTGACCGTACCTAGTGCTTAGTTAGCGGAACACTTTCTCGCAGCATTGGTAGGAGCGTGAGTTTTAAGCAATTGGGACTCCATCAAAAGCTCTCGACTGAATAGGAGAGGAGTGAAGTTACTCGACCAACGGGAGAGTTGATTGAGGAGTTGGGCCTATGCCCATTAGCCAAGCCATTACTATTTAACGCAAGAAAGAGGCGCAATAGCATCTATTACTATTAATATTTATATAAATGAATGAAAATTCACCTTTTCCGCTAGCTGGGAGTCACTGCTTAATTTGACCTCTTTGATAAACCTTAACAAAAGAATAGTGATAGATTGTATATTTAATTTTACCGGTGTGAATCATTCATTGTCGATGATGGTGACCAATGTAGTGTGAGTTGCCTAGTTTCTCATTGAGTAACATGGACTGCAAGATGAGATATTTATGAGTTGGTTTTCTTACCTTGGGAAATTTTGGAGGAGGGTCCCTCACCTCGCATGGGTGACCATCCAATGACTTCATGAAAAAAAATGTATTTTTCTTTGGACGTGCTGCTGGTAGTTAGTATATTTCTACATCGGTATCATATAAATCAATAAAGCTTCCTATGTCTCAGATTTGTTTTGGTGGAAGTTATTTGATTCTTAGTTCCTATTAAGTGAAATTAACATAGTTTTTAAGATTGTGTAATCTCTTTTTGCTACATGCTGACAAGTGTGCGCACTTAATGTTGGGCATTTTTGCCTCAGTTCCATCTTGACTTTCTAGTATTACACTCTGTTCTCTTTCCCTCTTCCAATTTACATTGGGGTTTCCTTGGGGTTAGAATGATTATGCTTTATTTTCGCTCTAGGTGGGAAAGATCAGGCTACATGCCTTGGGGAGTTTTCCTCTTGGAAGTACTTTGATGTTAGTTTATTTGATGGAGAAAATATTGGATTAGTTGCGAAAGTGGGGAAAATTTGGACTTAACCTCTTATTTATTTGCAATTATCATATTAGATTCAGCATTCTCTCCATCTAGACAAACCATAGAATCTCATGAACACTATGAAATGTTCTTGTAATTTTTTTCTTATTGTCAAATCCTTTAGATTGAATTTGGAGAAACTAATCCAATATACTAGGAAACACCCAACTCTCTTCAAGAACAGCAAAGAGCTCATTCTAAAAGTAACACTCTACTGGACAAGTGAGAAATAAGTGGGAAAAGTTTTGACTCATGCATGTGCGCATGTCAGGAGAGAGATAAATGGGTCATTCACTCCTCAACTCTATTTTGTATTTTCCCTCCATCGGGCTCTTGCAACAAGTTTGATTTGGATGAATGGACCAGATGTTAATCCAGCCGCTATTGCTAATTATGTTTTCCCAAATTAATTGCTTAGGTGATGTATCTTTGTAATTCTGACAGCGGAGGGAAAGGGAGGGAAAGAGAGAGATAGAGAAGAGAGACAGAGAAAGATAGGAGAGGGATAGTAGAAACATAGGAATCACATGCCCATTAATTAAATGCCTGTTACTATTATTCACTAATCCATGTATTTATAGCCATATTTGCTAACGGTCATCACTCCTAATTACCCCTACTAACCCTTAACTACTTTTATTTATTACAACATCGTGTCACGAGGCATGTGGTTTGGTTAAGGGTTAATGGTGATTGTTGCAATGGATTTTTGTGGGGACAAGAAGCCGGCTAGAAATGTTCATTCTAAAATTAGAAAAGCTTTGCAAATCCTGGCAATTTTTTTTTTTTTTTATCTGCATGATAAATCTTTTGAATACTTTTGTTTAACTAGGGGACTTTCTCTTTTTAAGTGATCTTACCTATACAACCATAGTTGAATCAGATTCATGCTTCTTTGTGACACTGTTTTTTTCTTTAAGGGTAGGAGAGTTTTCAACTTGGTTATTTCATATGTATTGTAAGTCTTGCATTCATTTCCTTGTTGCATCTCCTACCTAGCAATTTTTTTTTTTTTTTTGATATAGCAAGTTTTCCTTCTTGACAGCCATTTGGATTTATAAGATTCGTCTAAAAGTCAAGGCTCTTATCCGGACCCTAGTCTTCAACAGACTTAACATGGATGATACTGTAGATCTATGGACCTGATCCAAATTGTCTCTCAAGATTTTATCATGGGGCATGGGCATGAATAGCCTCAAAACTAGATTTTTGGGGTGTTTGGATGGAAATCAAACCATAGTTTTAAAAGTGTTTTTATAGTGTATGAAGTAAATATGTGGAGGAGTTTATCTCAGTTTGCGGAGAAGTGTTTTTAAAAAGCACTTCTGAGGATATCCAAAGAGCCCCTTCATTTATTTCTACATTACCAAGGTGTGACTTCCTTTGTCTAATAAGTTGTGTGGGCTTTTTGCAGGCGATAGATCACATCATCAATTCTGCTGCAAAATCAAATTACATGTCTGCTGGGCAAATATCTGTACCTATTGTCTTTAGGGGTCCCAATGGTGCTGCTGCAGGAGTCGGTGCTCAGCACTCTCAAGTATGGTTCCTTGGGTTATCTTTATATAAATGCCTTCAGTATGCAGTGGTTTTTCCGCTTCTGATTGTATTGCAAATTGTTTGGGTTATGGTGTTTTGTTATATTATTCAACTTTTTTATATGCAGTGCTATGCAGCTTGGTATGGCACTTGCCCTGGATTGAAGGTCTTGTCACCATATTCATCAGAGGATGCCCGTGGTTTACTGAAAGCTGCTATAAGGGATCCGGATCCTGTTGTTTTCCTTGAAAATGAGTTGTTGTGAGTTATCAAATGCTTGGATGGATAAATGCGACTTTGAAAATTTTGACCATTGCCTCATGCTTTAAAAATGTTTAATTGGACGAGTTTCATACTGTAGATACGGTGAGTCATTCCCTGTGTCAGATGAAGCTCTTGATTCAAGTTTTTGCCTTCCAATTGGGAAAGCCAAGGTAAATGGTTTACACTTGATACATGAGTTATACCCTAGAAAGCCTTTATAGGGTCACCTTTGTTATTTAACACTGTTGTTCCAGCTGTTTTTTTAACTGCATTTTACCCTTAACAGATTGAGAGAGAAGGGAAAGATGTGACTATTACAGCTTTTTCAAAAATGGTTGGCTACGCTCTCAAGGTTTGTTTGTCCCTTTGATTCTTAGTCATTGTATTAATGTATTGTCTGTTATTGTTGTGTTCCTATATGCTGAGTTATGGAAATAAGGTATAGAATTATTTCACGTCTGGATGATAAATAGAGGGGGGAAATGTTATGCATCCATGTGACAGGCTTTTTGTATTAAAGAAAGATTGGACTGTCATTCCAAAGAATGGGTTATCTAACATGGCTTTTGTATTAAAGAAAAAGTGGACCGTTATTCCAAAGAATGGGTTATCTAAATCAATTCTTTTACTCAATGTTTAGGCCGCTGAGATGTTGTCAAAGGAAGGGATGAGTGCTGAGGTAAACCTTGTCATAATTCAGAGAACTTGTGGGTTTTCAATTCCCTCTTATTATTTTCTCTGGATTACGTTATGATTTATCTTCATTATAGGTCATAAATTTGCGTTCAATCCGGCCTCTTGATAGATCGACAATTAATGCATCTGTCAGGAAAACCAACAGACTAGTAACAGTTGAAGAAGGATTTCCTCAGCATGGCGTTGGTGCTGAAATCTGGTTTGTCCTTTCTCATTTGAGAGTTTTATTTATTGCTAATTCAATGTTCATTTTATAAATTTCTGCATGTATTTTTCCTTCCCTTGTGTAGCACCTCTGTTATTGAGGAGAGCTTTGGTTATCTTGATGCACCAGTTGAGAGAGTTGCTGGGGCTGATGTTCCTATGCCTTACGCAGCCAATCTGGAGAGAATGGCTGTCCCTCAGGTAATGCTGTTTAAATATTCTGTTTATAATGGAATAACGTACCTGATTATGTATCTATATTCTGTCTGCACATTGATTTTAGATGTAAGTTTTTAGCTGTAAATGACATGTCATGGTGGCATGAAATTTAGCCCAAAGGAGGTAGAACATGGGTTTCATCTGTGGTGTGTGTGTAAATAGATGTGCGCGTGCGTTAGTTGTTGTGTAATTAAAAAGGAGAAAAGGAAAGGAAAAAGTTTAGTAGCCGTGAGAATCAGCTGTATATCTAAGGAGAAATATGAATTGTTGATTGGTTGCAAGGGTTGAGTTACTGATATGGGTGTACAGGTTGAGGATATTGTTCGAGCCGCAAAGAGAGTTTGCTACAGATCTGTGCCCATGGCTGCCACTGCTTAATTTTATTGTTCCAGTTCTGAAATTCTTGAAATCCTGGTTAGTTCACTGATCGCCTTGAATGTCGCTAAAATTTGTATCCCTTTCTCACAATAAGACGATAGAGAAAGATGTGGAGAATGCTGGTTTTACGCATTAGGTGCATATGGGCTTTGGTTTAAAAGATTCTGATGCATCGATAAACTGCTAAATTTTCAGGGATTACGATTTATACACTGTTTTACCATCTCCTTATCTGAGGGGAACGTTAATAACTTGGACACATCAACTCGAGGGGGTTATTTTTTGTAGCTTTGCTGATTTGTACTTGTCAATAATTTAGAAGCAGACTTCTTGAACCCTGGAGCTTCTCTGTCTTTCCAGGGGGCACACTTCCTGGAAGTCTCCTACCCTGTTGAGTTCGTTCACCTGTTTCTTGTATTGGAGTTCGGTGGAACTCGAGAGTTTTCATTTGATGTGGGTTTTTGTACCCAGTTGTGCGAGTGAAAGAAATGAAAAAGTGCTCTCTCACCACATTTCCGAAATGTTGGGAATGATGAAATATGGTTGAGTACGTGACATTTAATTCAGTCATTACAAATGCTTTGATTTTAGTTATGCAAAAATAAAAGTTTTCAATTTAATCTCTTCGACAATTGATGAATAAATTAGAGACAAACTTGACGCACTCCAGTTTCTTAAATTTGCCGACTGGGTTTAAATTCAAACTGATAAAAGATAAGTGCAAATGTTATACCCTTTCATTTCAAGAATTGCTGCTGCAATACCTGCGACCTTTTAACGATCGAGTTCAGGGAAAAACTAAAAGGGAGGCCTTGTTCGGATCTGTTTTCAATTGTTTTAGAATAGTTTTATGAAATTGTTTTTCAGAACAGGTTTTGAGGAAAAAAAATAAAGAATGCGTTTGGAAGCATTATAATTCAAGTGATTCACACTGTAGATTGAATTTTGTGATTAGTTTTCGGATTATTGTTTACTGGTAAATTTTAGATTTTTAGTCTAACTTTGAGCAATCAGAATTCTTAGTACACATATCCGTTTTAAGTGATTTACTACTTGTTTTAAAGTTCCGGATGTGTATTTTAATCATGGCAAATTTCATGAGTAGAGTCAGTCATTTGTCATACATCTACTCTGTCACTATTTTGTTACTCAATTAGGGATAGCTCATCCCCTAACTTGCACTAACAGTTCATGATTAAGTCTTTTCATGCATAATGTCATTCCATTTATACCTTAATTATTCCATACATTATCATAGCCAATTACAAAAGTCAAAATTATTATTATCATTACATATCATCTATAGTACATTTATAACATACATTAGTATATAAAGTGTACAACGTAATGTAATAAATTTCTCCAAATCTTTATTTTTCTTTCCTTGCTTCCACTTAATATATCTTTCGTTTGGTCATATCACCTATTATGGTCGTTTAAAGAAGGGTGAGATTCGGGAGAATCTCAGTAGTAAACAATAACTACCCAAACATACATGACAAGTTTGGCATTTAGAACATACTTGTAACTTAACACCTTTTTAATATAATGACATATTTAAAAATTATCATATATTAACCATAAAACACAGGCCTATGACATATTTTAAACATATTTATGATCACAATGCATGAGTTTATATAACCATATAAACAGAGAATATATCATACATACAAGCAAATGCCAAGCACATAAGAGTAGGGTAAACTTTGTTACCTTGTGTCCTTAAATTTTCTTCTTACTCTTTTTGGCTTTCAACGATTAAGGTTGCTTGTTCAACCTTTGTCATTCATCTCTCTTAATGTTTCATGATCTTAAATGCATCAACATATCATTTCTATTTATTCATTAAAGCTCTGGTAATCAACAACATCAACACTTTGTTTTTTTTTTAAAACTATATTGACTTCTAACTTTTGAGCTTGATTTAATTCCACATGCTATTCCTACATAATTTTACATGTAGAATTTATTTTCAAACTTAAAATAATCAAAATCAAACTCTTTCTCATGAACTAGTATTGACCGAAATATGACTGAAGTTACATAGTCATGAAATTCAACCAATTTTGATATAAAGCCACTTGATTCTTATTTCTTTCAAGCCTTTAAACATCATTCTAATATCAATTTCATCTATACTCACTTTTAAGAATTTCGTGCAGCATAACTTTTTAGGTTTCAAACTCTCAAAAATCATTAAAATCCATAACTAAGCTTAATAACAATAAGGGTAATAGAAACTACATTAAAAATCATGAACGTACCTTATTTTAGAGTTTGATCTTGCATATGACCACTTGACCTTTCTTTCTCCCTCTTCTTTGTCTATCTAGAAGCCATTTTGCAAGAGTTTCTCTATAGGTTCCATGGCTTGCACGAAAATGAGGGGTAGGGAGGGGGTATTTATAGAAAACAAGACTGAATTTGGGCCATTGATTTTAAAAATATGTGACTTGATCTGGATCGTCAATTTTCTCTTTTAATCTTACGGTGGCAAGTGTCCTATGACATCATGCTTACCTTATCATGATGACATCATGCCTATATCATCAATCCACATGCTTTTAATCCGACCGTACACGTATCTTGTATCTGATCATATGCATAATACTTTCTTTTCCCATCTAACTGTATACTTGTCTTTTCCATATTCTTTAATCATTAAGGCATTAAAATAAGAAGAAGATTAATATAAAATTCGTGTAAAATATATTCTTCTACCTATTTTGCTATTCTGTATCGTATAGGGTATTTTTTCAGGTCCTGACTTATCTGGAACTACTAGAACATATTCTGATACTATTTTCTCACCTCAAATAAATTCACACGGCATTATATAACATGCCCAAAGAGAGAGATGCTTTTCTCTTGTTCTTCTATTAAAATAATTAACAATATTTATTTCGGAGTGATATTAATGGAATTCTTTCTACCGGTTCACAACTTTAAGAATCTATCTCTAGGTACCAATGTTATTTATTCATCACGGGGAATTCCTCTAATTTTTCTTAAGTCAAAAGTCAACCTCTAGACATTTGATTTTGACTTTCTTTGGATAGTGTGTAAATAGGCTTTAAATTCTATTAAAGCCAACCTCTTCACTTTCTAGGGACAGAATTATTTTTAAAACCTGTGATAATTTCTCAAGTATCTTTCCTCATTTTCTTCCAATTATCTTAGGCCTCTCTATGTTTTAAAAAATTCATTTTCAATAATATTCAAAATCAGTCAAAACCCTGAGAATTTCACAATTTCTTTCCAAGGGCATTTTTGTTATTTTTACCCTCATACAGGCCTCTGAATCTTATTTCTATTTTTCTGAAATTTTTTTGAAGTGTTCAGGCTTCTGAACCTACCATTTTCCAATTTTTGGGATTTTTCTGAGATTTTTGGGTATAATTTTCATTTTTGTTATCAGCCTAAAACTTTATAAAATTACAATTTTACCCCTGGTTTGGCTTAACTTCAAAATTCACCTCATTGAAGCCTCCAACATAATCTTTGGCCTACATTTATCTCTATTTCTCATTCTTAGGTCTTAAGATTTTTCAGAGTCTCTAACTTCTTCTTTTCTCAATTTCAGAAAACTTTTCCTTTATGATTTAGTTCTTAGGAATCTCTCGGTTCCTTTAGGAAACCTTTGGAACCTTGTCAAAAGGAGTTTGGTAGTTTGTTTGTTTCAGGCTAATTCTGGTGCTTCTAGACCCAAAATTCGAGGTGTGAAAATTCTCCTCCTCTCAAAAGAAATTTCGTCCTCGAAATTTCCGAGTCAAACCTCTATTCTTATCCTTAATGAGAGGTTAACTGAAGAAAATATCATCACTTATGCTTAATTTTGGCCTTTTCAATATTCTATTATGCCTCATTACCAGGTTTCAATCTTGGAATTCTTACTTAGTTTTTCCTTTTTTTACTTTTCTATTATTTATACAAGCATGACTTTTGCTTTTACGTGTTTTGTCATCATCGCTAGCATTCTCACTATACTCTAAGCCCATTTTTTCATAATAATGCGATCACAGTTTACTTGTCTTCATGGTATTTTACTATACCACAGCATTTCAAGTTCCTTTATCAGGTCTTTTCAACATATTTTGTCATTCTCATTTTTATCTTAAGGGATTGTCTCTTTTCTTTCACATTCTCATTTCACATATAGCTTGCCTGAATGCATACTATTTAGGACTTACAACTCGAGGCCTAATTAACAACAATCGTGTCCGTGAAAAAGTCAAGGGTACTCTCTCAGTACTAGTTAACTATTAGAGCGGCTTCTATATCTTAAACTCATTCTTGGTCACTCTCACAGCCTAACTTGACATCTTAATCCCATGTCTAGTTTCTAACTTCTTACATATCCAACATTACCTTCTTATCAACTGAATTAGAGAGTGGCGAGTTCAACAGACAAGGATCTCTAGCTACTAGGCATTGAAAGAAGACAAGGCTCTCCCTTTATCATCAAGTTTTACATGATAAAGAGAATGTAGAAACAAAGAAGTTGCTCTCTTTTTTTTTTCCCCCATTCAACCAAACAAGTTTTTTTTTAAAATAAAAAATTGTTTTGGAAATAGGAAATGAAACCAGGTGAAATTACCACCTCTAATGCCCTGACGTACGGAATAAGTTAACAAGTTTCATTCCCATTTTTCTTCCACAACCTATTATTGGATGTTCGTGTTTAATAATAAATTTATAAACTACTGGAAACACAAGAAGATCCCAAGTTTCCAACCATATCAAGAGTGATTAGAAGTTGTTGGCACAAGAGGTTTGGTAATTTTGAGCGAGTCGTCAGGTTGTAGAAATTAAAGTTTGTTAGGGCCCCCTTAGAGGCCTGGACGCATAAATGTTGGACCACATGGTGCACAAAGAATTCATACAGAATCGGTTATTATTATCCGTCCTCCGAGAACTTGTTCAGGCAGGCAAAATCCTAACACGTAACGAAACTATCAAGAATTAATTCAGTTGGTAGCGAATCGGTTTATAACCTACCAAGTTGTGAATTTGAATCTTACTACTGATGTAAAGATTCTATTGGAAAGTAATCTATAAATACTTTTATGAGCGTTTTCTGAATTTAGAGATATGTTGTGATTAGGGGTGAGCAACAAACCCATTATCCGCTAGCCCGCTCATGACCCATGAAATTTTTGCCCATTTAAACCCGCCCAATTAACCCAAATAAGAGATTATAAACGGGCGGGCTTAAATGGGCAGGGTAGCCCATTAAATGGGTTGGGCTATGGGCAAGGTATTGGGCTGCCCATACCCGCCCGTTTAAGTTTTAATTTTTTAAAAATATTTTTATTCTTCATTTAATTGATGATATTGTTTCTCATTCATCTTTTATCAAACCTTCATGCTTGTCTAAGCTTTTATTTTATCCTTTAGGTGAAAGTTGAAACTTTCAAAGTTTATGAGACTTTATGATTGGTGACTATTTTTATGATTTTATTAGACTTTGATTGTTTGCGAATCTAAGTGAGGTTGTGCGATTGAATATGATTGATGTTATTTCATATTTGATTTGCTATTTGGCATGAAAAATTTATTGACAGCTTCATAAGGTTACATATACAAAATAACTATACTGAAAAAAAATTAAAAAAAATAAATGGGTTATCCCGTAACCCGGTTAGCCCAAATGGGCTGCCCCATAACCCATTTAATACGGGCTAAATGGGCTACTACCGGGCTATGGGTTAGCCCATGCCCGTTTATGAATAAATGGGCAGGCTATGGGCTAACCTTCGGGTTAGTCCACCCCGCCCATTTCTCAGCCCTAGTTGTGATCCTAATAAGCTTTCGAAATCTAACTCACCAAAAAATTTTTACCCAAAAAAAAAGAAAACACGTAACGAAACCAAACTATGATCAGTTTCGGAAAATGGAATAGTATAATGAAATATGCAGCTGTTCCATCTACTAGGAGGTAAATCAACCGTGGTTCGTGCCGCTGTACAGAAGCAATAATGCATCATGTAGTTGTTTTATCCCCCTTTTTTTTTCGGTGAAGGCAGCTGTTTTATCCTTTTCAACTGAACTACATATGAGGCTCTCTTAACGTCAGGTATTTAAGATGAGTTCAAATTTGAGGTGACTTGTATTAATCGTAACCTATAGGTAATACTCGTTTTGATCCTAAATGTAACAACCGATTGAGAATTGGTTTTAGATTTAAAACTCTCAATCTACTTTATCTCTTAAATCTATAATATTTTTCTAAACCATCCCTAATAGTTGCACATATTAAAGAAGTACTACCTCCGGTCCTTAATATAAGATCTTGTTTGACTTTTATTTTGGTCCTAAATATAAGATCTCAATCCATTTTGTCTCTCATATTTATACATTTTTTTCTAAAGTAGCTCTTCTAACAATGATAGTTCTAGTCAATACACTTGATTAGCAAAGATATTTTAGGAAAGACAACACCTATTTAGGACAAATAACTAACTCAACTTACTTCCTTAATCTCCTCAAATTAGTCAACTGGCTCTTATAATTAGGACCGGAGGTAGTATTTCAATGTAAACTTTCCGTTACAAATGATTAAAAGGAAAATTATGCTCAAGTATCAAGTAAAAGAATTTATCACTATAAGGTCTTATAAAACCATCCAATAAATTCTATTTGTTTTGAACATTCATGCAATTATGATAAAAATATTGGATTATTATTTTTCTTATAATTGCTTTAACTGAGTGGGAGTTTTTGGGTTGTGATGTCTAAAAATCCAAGAAGGGAGATGTGTTTAAGTAAGATTACGATTAAAAAGGTAATGAGCTAACTATCACAAATGAGATGGGAGCCAACATAGTTGATTCCTAAACACAAAACTAGTGAATTTCTCATCTAATTAATTTTGATCTTATTTGAACAAGTACAAATTGTATACTCTAATATATAATTGTCTATGTGATCGAGTTGTGACAACTAAGTCCATTTGACTGAGCTTAGCTAATGAGTCAAGCTTCGTAAAATCTCTTTTATTCATGAGAAATAAGATATCATAAACGTCTTACCAACTATTCTTTAGAGCTAGAAAGCTGAAGCACTTTGAAAGATACAGGGAACTCATAGCTATCTGAAAGAGTAAAGAACAATATTACTCAAATCACCATATTTAGTACAAAATATGATGGCATAATATGCCAAATCCAAGCAATATAATAAAGGCTATAAGGATGGCCTTGAAAAACGAAATTGTTGACATTCTTGTCACAAAGAACTTAGTCAAATTTTGACACTCATAAGACCTAAAACATCCAGTAGGCACAATATATGAGGTAAATGTCAAAGAAGACTAGGAAAATGAGCCAAACGAGCATGTTTTTTCCAATACACAACAAGTATATTTTGTCAAGAGGTTTCTCCTAGTGAGTGGGAGCACATAAACATAAATCTTACTTAAAATAAAAGATTGGGATCTTTGATAATAATGTTTCGCCACATTAAGCTTGAGACTAGCTAAAAGGTTAGAGGATAGGAACTCCACTAGCCATAAGTTCCTAATTATAGAGGTGGAGGACTTGTCCTCCAAACCCAACTCTAATAAAGGCAACATGCCTATAAATAGACTAAACCTAACAAAGGTCAAGTATAATTCTTGTCAAGAAATAATGTACCTTGACAATAATCACTATGAGTAGCAAAAATGCATGGGATCTCCTCACATTTTGCATGTGCATCCGGCACTAGCGTCATAGCTAAATCCAATCCTTTGTGGATCATAGACTTAAGGGCAATGGACTATGGAAGCAAAGCTTTCACTGATTTTCATTGGATGTCATAAAAGGAAAAATAGCTTTTGACTAAAAATAGTGTAAGAGTAGAAGTCAAAGGGATTGAAACCTGCATGTTAACTCTACAAAGACGACCGCTCTAATACTGTCTAATCTACTCTATGCTTCATACAACTGATAAAATCTTATGTCTCTTACTACTTTGGTTAAGAACCAACCAACAATGGGACGGACTTTTAAAATATGATTTCAATAGTCTTGGAAACAATAATTATAATTTCTTGCCATGCTATGCGAGAGTAAAGTCACGTTGATCAAGAGAAAATGATCAAACAAGCAAAAGAGGATTTGCTAAGAAAATATGTCTAAAAGGAAAACATGTCCCAATGTGAACATGGTCTAGTAAGACATTCAAAAAAGCTTTTTGAAAGGTAACCAAGTTTGAACATCCTCTATAATTGGTTCACTTTGACATTCATAGTTTTATGAGTGTGAGGGAAAAACAGAGTATGTATTGTATTACCTTTATCATTGATTTCTCACAAATGTATGGCATATTCATATGACCTTACATAAACCTGAAGCTCTGAGAATGCTTCAGAAAGTTTCTTAACTTGATTGAAAATCAACTAAACCATAAGGTCAAAAGACATGAAATTTGATAAAGGTTATAAAATGCTAGTCTAATCAAATTTTAGGCGTTCTGTGAATAAAATGGATTGTTAAACAATTAACAATCTAAGGCACTCCAAAATAGGATGGAAGTGCCAGAAGGAGAAAAAGAATTCTACTTAATGTGGTTGGATCAATGATAGCACAAGTACAACTACCAATCTTGCAGTGGACGAATAAGCTAGTAACTATAGCTTTCATGACCAACGAAGCTCTCTCGAAATCAGTCATAACGATACCTCTTTTTGAATTATGAAAATGCTATAAATAAGACTTAAGTGTCATAAGACCATGACAGTCAACAACATGCATCCATGATTCCTTCCATGGTATTAAAAAATTAGAGTTAGAAGATAAAGTAATATATCCTTATCACATACTCTAAATATCCAATTAGAGTGTGTCTTCATTAGTGAAAATGATAATGGCTCAGTGACTGGAAGCAAACTCAAAGAGGCATAACGTTCTTAGGAACTAAATTCTTTAGTAAAGAAAACTTCATTCACACTAAATCTCTTTAGGAGAATAACAATAAAGAGCAACCAGCAAGTATTTCTCAAGTCACTGATCCAAGTGAGAGGGTCACTATTTTCATAACAAGAAGATATAGGAGTTAAGTAATAAGAGGTAAAATGTTGCAAGATATGAGAAGTCACAATCACAATAAGAAGATACTAGAAGACCTCACTCTAAACCCCACTATGGAAAAGTAAAAAAAATCAAAGACCTTAAGAAAAAGGACATCTCTCATTGTCAATCCAAAAGATGATGTCCAAAGCCCAGGATATATCCAAAAGGCTCTAAGAGGACATGCTAAAGAAAAATGGCAAAAAGCCGTATAGGAGGAAATTGATTCCAATCAAGTAAGAAAATCATTTGATCAAACACCCAGCCAAAAGACAATTGGAACAAATGTGTTCTTGAATAAAATGTGACAGTATTGATTGATAATCCTAAAGTACACTTGGTAACTAAAAAATACACACAACAAGGTAGAGATTGACAAGAGACCTTCACCTGTTGTGAGTTTTAACTCCACAAGGTTAGATTTGGCTATACTACCCAAGCTCAGGCTTGAAATTATGTCAAGTGGATGTAAAGATCACTTCTCTAAATGATAACTAGATGATGTAATAGATATGAAGTAACTTGAAGACATCATTAGAAAGAGGAAAGGAGAAGAAGGATTCTCAAAACAATCATCTATATAATCGTACATGAAATCTCACAAAAATGATAACCCCATATAATTTTGAAGTGATCGAAAAAAAGCAATAGCATGCACGTCATATAGTTTAGGATTTGTTTTTGTGACGTTATCCCCTTACTGTGATGACATGCCTCTAGCCAAAAAAAGTTTAAAGGCAGTTAAGACTAAAACATCCTTCCTTAAACCCCTTTAGTAAGCATTTGGAAATATTACGGTTTAAACAATTCACAAAACAAACCCGTAGATTAAGAATTTGTATTTAATTTCTCGGGTTACTATTCACATGAAATTGCATATTTTTGGTCAAATTTGGCAAATTCATAACTAATTATAGAAAAATTGTACTGAGGTGGTTCAAAATTCTATTTGAAGCTCTTTTAATTTTTTACAGAAAAAATATAAATCTAGACTTAATCTTGGCCAATTTGTACAATTAATTCGTGAAAGTTTACTATTTATTTGGTAAAGATTGTACTTTCTAGTTTCTCTATCCTAAATTTTATGAATTATAACTCTTAGCACACGCATCAATTTTAAGTGATTTACCACTTGTTTTAAAGCTCAGGATATGTACTTTAATCATACCAAATTTTATTGGTAGATTTGTTCATTTGCCTCATTTCTACTCTGTTATAAGTTCATGGTTCATTTAGGGATAATTTTTCCCCTTACTTGCATTAACAATTCATAATCAATTATTTGCATGCATGTAACCTCTTCAACAATCCACGCTTTAGTTCCATACAACATTATACTCAATCATATGTGCCAATTACACCATTTATCAATACATAATATCAATGGCATGCTCATATACTCATACATTAACCAAGAGAGGAAATCAATACGGTTGCACCATAACCCTTTTCTTTCAAATCTTTTCTTCTTTCTTGATGCCACTTTTTGTGTTCCTCTTCTTCCACATTTTACCTATTGTGATTGGTTAAGAGAGAGTGAGATTCAGGAAAATCTAAGTAGCAAATATTACCATTAATGCATATAAGATGGATACCAGTGTATAACATGCTTACTTAATCTAGCACATGCTTACTTATGACATGTTCTCATGCTTAATGTTTCATATTAACATGCATGACCATGAAAAAAAAATAAAAGAAACAGAGTATTATAATTTTATTTACATCTCATATCATCATCAAATAACATAATGCACATCAACACACAAGTATACATATCAAACAGACAAGAAAGGTAAGTTCACTACCTTTTGTCTTTAAGCTTTTTCTTACTCCCTTTGCTCCCAACCATTAAGGTTGCTTGATCAACTTTCCCATTCATTTTCCTTGATGTCTTATGACCCTAAATACATTAACATATAATTTTTATTTATTCATTAGAGCCTTGGTAACAAACAACATCGTCACTTTATTCTTGTTAAACTATCTTGACTTCTAACTTTTGAGCTTGTTTTTAATCTTTTTAAAATTAATTCAACATGGTATTCCTATATAATTTTGCATGTAAAATCTATTTTCAAGCTCAAATTAAACAAAATCCAACTCCTCTCTACTCAAACTAATTTGGCCGAAACATAGGGCTTTAAGGCTCAAAATTTTATTTTTAATTCTAATGCTTCCAAACTTGTTTCCTCACCTTATCCCACACAATTTTTCATTCTAAATATACTAAAAGAATCAAAATCATCAAAATTTAATTCTAGCCTTAAGAACCAGCTCTAGTCGAAATATACTCTCTTGGTACACAACCATAAAATCTTTCACAAATCATCTCAAAAATCACTTGATTCTCATTCCTTTTAAACCTTTAAACATGATTCTAGCATCAATCAATCTTTGTCATGGTTTAAGCACAATTAAATAGCATCTCAAACTAGGCTTTCAAGCTTCCAAAATCTACCAAAACTATGGCTAAGCTCAATGAGACAAATACCAAGATAAACTACATTAAAAACCATAAACACACATTGTCTTGGAGTTTGATCTTCCATGGTTTCCCTTGCTCTTTCTCTTCTCTTTTCTCTTCAATTTCATGTTGTTCCTCTCCCTTTTAGTTCTGGCCACAACTCTCATCAAATGGGGAAGGAGGGATATTTATAAAAATTTGTTTAAATCCTCGTCCTTGATCTTTTGTTTGTGTGGCTTGATCTTGACCATTCATTTAATCTCTTTGGCTATGTGTCCCTTACCTTCTTGATTCTTGTCACCTAACCCTCTTAGGTGTCCCCGTCATTCAATAGAAATTCCACCTCATGGGACACATCACATGCTTCTTATCACACATGTGAAGAAATCATGATATTTTATTACATAATTTCATTCTTCCACATTTAACGCTTAACAAAATGTATTATCCCATTCATGTCTCCTTATCAAATTTACATTAACATAGGGAGAAATTCATGCATAACCATACCCTTGACTATTCCTCCACTTATTTTATGATTTTATGTCATATCGGTACTTTTTCGGGTCCTGACTTACTTGGTAATCCTGGAACATATTCTGGCACTTTTTTTTTTCATCACAAATAAATCCACATAGAACTATATAACATGCCTAAGGCTTTGTTTGGTTCAACAAAGGGGAGGGAAGGGGAGGTAAATTAAGGGAAGGGAAGAGCAGGGGAAGGGAGATTATGAGTTTTGTTTAGTTAGAGAGAAGGGAAAGGGAGGGGAGATTTCTTGTTTAGTTCACAAGAAGAGGGGAGAGGAGGTGACTATTAATTAACAAATATGCCCTTATCTCTATTTAGACTACTTTCTTCCTTTATTACAATATTTATTTAAGAATTATTAGTTCCTAATTTATGAATTTCAAAAAAAAACAATTACCTCACTTACAGGTGATAAAAAATTATGATAACACTAAAAAAATTAGAAAATATGATAAAAAAGTTTAACATTCTATTTCATTAATTTTATAATTATAATACACATACACTATTATATGTATATATTAATATATATGTATGTGTGCAACTCATCTGAGATTATAATACACACACGCTATGATATATAATTATAATACACACATGTTGTGATATGTATACATTAATAAATAATTAGAGACCTTGGATTTTGTTCGGTCATTCTCCTTTGTTAAGACCTGGGATTCTACTGAAGGGCCACTTCTTAATGCAACGGAAATAAGCAAATACCAACTGATTGCTCCAAAGACTAACAAGCAAGATTATAAATCATTAAAGTCAGCATACATCCGTGAGAAATTTACTCTTCTGGCTTGCATATAACATGGTTTATATGGATGGGTAATTAAGTATTGATAAAATTACATGAATTAATTCCACCATGTACATTTTTGTATTAAATAACATTGATGCTTGACCTTTTTGTGAATTTGCAGTGACTGTTGTAAATGAATTTTCCTCCATGTTTGCTGAAAGTGTCCAAAAGAACAAAGGTGATCCTTATGTTCCAACTCCTTGGGAGTAGGTAAATTGCAGTGCTGCCACACTTCTAAGAATCACAAAAATGTAATTCCTTTCATTGTCAAGTCTATTTCATGTCAGTATCTCTTTAATTGCCACTCCACTAATCAGACATTCAACAGCATTTCTCAGAACACATATTGACTTCTAACCTGCATCAAAAGAGGGTTGCTTTTAAAGAATTTCAGATATTGTGATAGATGTTCAGGTTTAACCAGACATATTTAAGATCTAAAGAATTTTTCATTTTGAAAGATATGCTAGACATTAAAGCTGTATTCATTTTTACTAACTCTAGTTATTTGTGTTAGAAACCTAACAAGAAGGAATGTTACGGGCACAATCCTATATGATATTAACAAAATGGAAGAATTTGAATTGTAACTATTGAATGAAGACGTTGGTGATGGCGGCAACAACTGGAGGATCAGGTGGCGACGGCTACAAGAGCAAAGACCACGTAGACACACAATCAGCTAAGGAGAGAGAGAAATGAGAAAAGGGTTTCTAATAAAAGGGGCAAACTTGGAATATTGAAAAGCTAGTGTGGATAGTTTAGTCAATATTAGACATAATATTTATCTCCCATCCAAAAAACTCCAAATTTGAAGGGGAGCAAAAAGAAAGGAGGGGAGCACTAAAAGACAAATTTCTTCCCTCCCCTCCCCTCTATTTTTCCCAACCAAACACATTTATCTCACCCCCTCCTCTCCCCTCTCCTCCCCTCCCCTTAAAAACCCTCTAACCAAACAAAGCCTTAAGAGAGAGTAATGCTCTTCTCTTGTTCTTCCATTAAAACATTTAATAATATCTATTTCGAAGTAAACTTGACAGAATTCTCTCTATCAGTCCATAACTCCAAGAATATGTTTCTGGATACCAATAATACTTTTCCATTATGGGGGAATTTCTCTAATTTTTCTTAAGTCAAAAGTCAACCCATATATAGTTTATTTTGACTTTTTTGGATAGTGTATAAATAGACTTCAACTTCTATTAAAGCTAACCTCTTCACTTTTTGGGGATAAAATTATTTTTAAAACCTGTGATAATTTCTCAAGTATTATTTCCCATTCTTTTCTAATTATCTGAGGCTTCCTTGTATTTTAAATGATTCAGTTAATATTCATAATTAGCCAAAACCCTAGGAATTTTATCAATTTGCCGATCTAAAGGTATTTTCATCATTTTTAAACCCATGTGGGCCTCAAAACCTCATTTCTTATTTTTATGAAATTTTTTTAAATTTTTCTAGAATATTTGGGTGTACTTTTCAGCATTGTCCTTTCAAGCCCAACACTTTCCAAATTTACTATGAGTTCCCTGCTCAAATTTAGCTTCAAGCGTCATCTCATCAAGGTTTTAGGCACAACCTTTGGCTGTCAATCATGTCCAATTCCCATACTAAAGTCCTTGAGACTTTATCAGAGTCTCTAATTTGTTATCTCATGGTTCCAAAAAACTCTTACTTTGTGATTTGGTCCTTGAGAATCCTCTTGTCCTTCTAGAGAACTTTTGAAACTCCTACCAAAAGAGGTTTAGTAGCCTGCCCAATTTAGACTAATTCTAATACTTCTAGGCCTAAAATTCAAGACGTTACAAAGACAAACCAAGGATAGGTGATCCTTAAACTTTAATATGAAGAACAAGGACGGAGCAAAACATATTTTGAAAGAAAAGATGAGTAAAGATCACATAAGGGGACTACTATCTTTATCACATAAGACCTGCACAAGCATAACCTTTTAACGTCTCAACATAATATACTGCAAACCCATGAATGCCCTTGGAGTTAAAAGACATAACCTAAATAAGATTATCTATCCTATAAAGAAATTTGGCATAGAACGCAAGAAAGAGTCCAATACTCAAGCTTAGTTGGTAACTCAATTTATATGACACTGATAAAAATGGGCTTATGAGTCAATCTTTAGTCAATTCCAATAAACAAGTACTGGAAAACTATGAAAAGGATATGAGAGATCTAAGAAAAATTGTGGATTGCAAGTTATACATCAATGTAACCACTTACAATGCTGATTAGGCTAAAGACCTATACAAGTAACATTTGCTTCAGGAAAAGTGGTCCTGCTAAAATAATGAGACTGGAGAACTAGACACAAGTATTCTTACCTTCCATAGAACCAAAACATAGAATATGTTCTACGACTACTCAAGAAGCCATATGGCTCAAGAGGTTCCTAGAGTGATTAGGAATTAATGGTGAATTGGAAGGTCATGTTTCAATATGTTGTGATAGCTATGCATACCTTATGCTAAGGATCCTCATTAACATAAGCAGAGCTAAATACATAGACATAAATTATCTCTTGGTGGGAGATAGGATTGCTAAAAGGTAAAACCGGTTCAATACCACTCTGCCTAAAAGGAGTTGGTAGATCCCCTTATACAACTTATTGTTAAGGATTTGTTAGTGAACGGTCAAAGACTTTTAGGTATGTATAGAATATATGGTCTTGAACTTCTTTTGTTAAGGAATAAATGAAAAACATTACCATAATGCATGTTGAATGTGAAGAAATAGATACATGTGTAAGGTATACAATAACTAGTACGTCAAACAGGTTAAGGTTGGCTTTCTTATATGAGCAACCGTCTTCTATGTTCACAAGAAACATAGAAGATGAGACACTATATGATCACCATACTGTAAGAATAATAGTCAAGACGTATCATAGCACATGTCATCTCAGATAAGTCTGAGATGAGATCAACAGGAAGACTGGATCAATTATGGATAAATGCAATCCATAAAATTTGTAGCTAGGCAGATTTAGATATATTAGGTCATTAGAGTTGTGTTGAAGAGTTCTGATTTAGATACTATGTGTATCTAGAACTTAAGTCTATATGGTGTTAATAAATCAACATCAATATACGCTCTCAAGAAGGATAAGATAAACACCATAGCATACAAGTCATATTGCATGTGCTTATAAGAATCGCAACAAAGAATGTGAGTGGAAGATTACTATTCCATCACAGTGTGAGCCCTAAAAGAGAGAAAAATTCTTTCATAATGCCCTTAAGACTTAGATAGCATCATAAGGGGCTGATTTGGTGATAGTTACTTTAGCTTGCACCTTATGGTCATGAATGATTTGATTTAAAAGGTCAATGCTAGGAAAGCAACTAGGTTAGACCAAATTGATGACCAGTCAGAGAGAAGGTTTGCCTCGAAGTACACAACTATACTAGTATATGTGACTAGTCCCTTACTAAGTTGTCTAAGCAACTTGTGAGTATGGATACTAAACACATGAAGAGGAAATTTGAGTTAATCAATAGTTAACTGGAGAGGGATTAGATATGCCAAGGGAAATATGTATGGGTGAATCTAGGGCATTCGAGGCAATATGTAAACTTGTAGGTCCATCAGGATGTCTTTGTATATATAAAGGACTTCTAGTATACAAGCATCCAAAATTAAAGATGTCATGCACGACGATCACTATAGACACTGAGTATGAAACAAGAAAGATGTGATAATCGTACAATAGACAACCTAGCAAGTACTAGTGGGAGATGTTGAATTTTTTTAGGTTTTGATTCGCCCTTGATGGGTCAGATTATTTGATTGGATATTAAGACAATATTCCAATCAAATATCTGAGTAAGATTATTTTGACTTAGTCAAAAATCTTGAATCAAATCTAATTAGTTATGATATAAGTTAAATTAATTTATATTGAATAGATTAAATATATATTAGAGATATATATATTTAGAATTAATAAAGGTTGATTGTGGATTTAAATTCAAATTGATAATCTTATCAGTTAAGAGATATTTGAATATTCAAATTCAAATTCAAACTAATGGACTAAGTGGATTTTTGGCCTTCCCAAAATACCCTTGGCCAAAGCTATAAATAAAGGCCTCCATCCATCAGCTCAACTCACCTCGTAGTTGAGTTTTTCTACTATCTCCTCTCTCACTCTCTCTCTCTAATATTCTCTCTTATGTGGTGCTCCACTGTGCCACTCAAGTTTAAAGTCTAGTAGTCTAAACTTTACGTGAGCTGATAGATCAACTCGTGGAGCTCTAGAGGAATAACCCAGATCTAAACATGGATCTGACCTAGTACACGTTTCTTATTTATATTTTAATATTTTTTATGGTTCCTCTCCACCATCATCTGAAACACAATGAAGCTTTTGTGGAAGGAGATAAGGATGACGGTGGTGGAGGGAGGAGAGAACATGAACGGTGAGAATGAGATAATAGCATGTTTGGAGGAGACAGTGGAGGAGGGAGAAAGAGAAGATGCAAGAGGAGGAAGGTGATCACTTGCTCATATATATATATATATATATATATATTTCTTCCAGATGCCACATCACCCCCAATCAACTAAAACCAACAACAAATGCAAGCTTAACAAACAAAAAGACTAACACTAATGACAGAGCAAACAATAAAGATTGAATAAAAAGGGGAAAAATAAAGGGACTTGATTTAAAACTGGGTGCAATTATAAGGACTAGCAAATTAATTTTTTCTTTTATTGGGTAAATCAAGCGCCCTCGTTTTAGGAAATTACAACCTGCTTGGTTGAACAACATCTTCCACTTTTTAAGCTCAATTACATTATCATGTAATCTGCGGGGAATGTTATAATTTTTTGAGGTTGAACTTAAAATGTGAACGTAAAAACGATTTTAAAACAAATGCATAGTTTTTGAAACTAAATCATTAATCAATATATATATGAGCGAATACTTAGACGTCAGTGTTGTTCAGTTCTTGTTTATTGAGGTGATATCATAAACATATATATTATATTATCATTTAAAACATGATTTTTTCCCCTTCATCCAAAGGGTACAAACGTGAGACTTGACTTTGCAGATAGAATCTTCTTCACTATTGGCGTGCGGAAAAATTATTCATGTTTATCCTCAAGGTAAATCCGGAAGAATAAATCGTACTCTCTTACATCTAAACTAATTAATTCCATATGATCTTTTTAATTTCATGGGCATTGAAACTCAACCCTTTACATAATTAAAGATAGAAATAACTTCTATACAAAATTAAAATTAAAAGTTTCTCAGTATAGCACTAATCAAACAATGACATACAAACAATGTAAATTTAAAACAATTCATATTAAATTTAAAGTGAAATGTATCATGTGCTTTCCCTTATGAAAAATCAATTAACCATAATTTAGAGAAAAATCCCTGGGTCGTAAATTTGAGATACTAGTCAGGGGTTTATTTTGCTTCTAAATATAGGATTTTAATATATTTTATCTCTTAAAATTTAAAATTTTTCTTTCAAACTATCCTATTGACTGTATACACTAAGTTTTTTTTAAATCAAATGATGATAATTTTAATAAAGAGTGCAATTAATACATATTTGTTTTTACAAATAATCAACTTGACTAATTTCTTTTAGGGTTAATACAAACTTTGATCCCTCAAATCTGTCCTCATTTTGGTTTTAGTCCCTCAAATTTCAAACCATAGGTTTTGGTCTCTCAAGGGGTAAAATGGTCTAAGTTTTTATTGGATCATAGGGACCAATATTTTATATGAAAGGAAATTTGAGGGACCAAAACCTATGGTTTGAAATTTGAGGGACCAAAACTAAAATGAGAATAAACTTGAGGGGCCAAAATTTGTATTAACCCTTTCTTTTAATATACACAAATTTAGGGTTTAATCTTACTTTTTGGTTCATATACTTTTAACGAACTTTAGTCCCTGTAATTTTATAAGAATTCAGATTTGAGTTAAATATAAGGGGGAAAATAAAAACTTGTTAACTATACATAGATCAGAATAAACTTATTAAAAATATAAATACAAGAGGCAACTTAAAATGTGTGAAAATAAAGAAGATATCGATTTCAATTGACAAGATTAATTTTGAGTGGACAAATCGATTATTAATGATAACATTTTATTTTCAACATTTGAATTCATACTCTATTTTCGTACTTTCAAATATATTTTATCAATTTGAATAGGTGCTATAATTTTTATTAGGTGAAACTCTACATCAATTATGTATAACATACCTTTCAGCTCAACTATATGTAAATAACATTCGTTTTAAGACTTGCACATAGTTGATCATAAGTTACATATAATTAAAGAAGAGTTGCACGTGGTCAATTTCTCTATCTTTAGCCATGCATTCAAGCCTTTTTTTTTTTTTTTAATTTATACTTTTAAGCAGTTTTAATTTTCTTCTCTATACTTTTATGGAGTTTTGATTTTGACCTTTATATTTTTAATAAGTTTTGGTTTTTCATTTGTATGTCAAATGTTAGTGGTAGTTTTATCCAAGAGAGGGGGTGAATTGGGTGAAGTATAAAAAGACACGAAGAAGCATTGAATGCACAAAATTGAATACGCGAGTTGCCTTCTGCAAATAACTTACTGTTGCATTCAACACTCTGTTCTTGTTTGTACTAGGCTTCAGCGTTTCTCATCCATTTACTCTATGAGAGAGTTTTACATATCATCTTTAATCACTTTCTGAGTGAAACTTAAGAGTGTGGACTCTTGAGTGGGTCTGTAACCTTACGGGGTAGTAAGGGGGAGTGATTGAGCGAATCAATTGCTGTACTACGGCACCAAGAGCCCGATTAATCTTGGAACTTAGTGAAATACTCAGAGGTGTTCTGAGGACTGGATGTAGGTCAAGTGGTTGAGACCGAACCAGTATAATTTTGTGTCTACTCTTTACGATGAAATTGCTCTAACTTACACTCTTTGTTTCTGTTTAGCTTATTGTTTTTAATTTCCAAAACTTTTATTACTTACCCAATTCACCCCCTTTTGGGTGAGACTGCCACTAACATTTAGTACCAGAGTAGGTCTCTTCAGTAAAGACTTAACAGTTCGAAGAGAGATCTAATAGCAGGTTTCAGAGACAGCGTGCTACTTGAAGGATGTTCAACGTCAAAGCCACCTGGCTTCAATGGAGAAAACTACACCTTTTGGATGATGAGGATGAAGATCTTCATCAAAGCTACAGAATACGGATTGTGGGACATGATCGAACATGGGAACTACATCCTAATGAAAACCGTAGACGGTCAACAAGTTCGTAAGAGTCTTAGTGAGTTCGATGAAGAAGACAAGAGGCTAGTGACACTAAATGATAAAGCTATCAATATACTAACCTGTGCACTAAGCCAAAAGGAGTATTTCTGAGTTTTCAGTCTGGAAATTGCAAAAGAAATGTGGGAGGCGTTGGAGATTGCCCACGAAGGAACAACGGGTGTCAAACAGAGCAGAACCAATACTCTTACCACGGAGTTTGAATTATTCAGAATGAAGGATGGAGAAAGCATCCAAGACATGGAAGTCATATTTTTACACCTTATCAATCATGTCACTACACTCGAAAAGAAGTATAGTAAAAAAGATCAAGTGAAAAAAGTCTTAAGTGGTCTCACGAAAGAATGGGAGCCAAAAGTAACAGCCATCGAGGAAATAAAGGGAGAATCAATTGGCTCTATTGTAGCTCTGTTTGGGAGTTTGGCAGAGTATGAGAGCAAGCAGAAATACAAAAAGGAAATGAACCAGAAGAATTGCAAAGGCATTGCTCTCAGAACTCAAGAAAGTGAAGATGAAGACGAAGAGGACCTGGAAGATGATGAAATGGGCCTTATTGTCAGAACGTTCAAGAAATTCTATAGAAACAAAGCTGGAAGGAGATTTCAATCAAAACTCAAAACATCCACATCTCAGAATGAGCCAAAGGAACCAATCATCTGCTTCAAATGCAAAAAGTAGGGGCACATCAAAGCAGAGTGTCCTCAGCTATCCAAGATGAAGGACAAAGAAAAGAAGAAAGAAAAGTTCCAAAAAGAAGAAAGCCTTTGTCACGTCAATCTGGGGAGATAGTTCCTTAGAAGAAGAAGAAAGCGATGACGAAGAAACCGCCAACATTTGTCTCGTGGTTTAGGAAGATGAAGATACAGAGACAGATGAGGTAATCACTTCTGAACCCTCCTATGATGAATCACAATCTGAATACAATGCATCACATTCAGAATTAGTAAGAATTGCAAAAGAGTTGGTAAGCTCCAAGAAAAAAATAAAGCTTCTAGTGGAACAGCAAGCAAAGCAGAAAGACAACACAACTCCACCTCCAGTATGTATGGAATGTGAGCAAAATAGAAGAAAGGCTGAGGACCTCACAAGAACCTTGGAAAATTCACTAAGGGTAGTGAAATACTCAAGGTGATTCTGGGAGCTCAACGATGTTCAATGGATAAAACTGGAATAGAATATGATCCTGTTCAAGATAAGAGGAAAGGAAAGAAGAAAAGTGGTTGTCGGTCGTATCTTACATTCTTTAGAAGTGCTGTTCACTCCTCTAACCCATTTACATTATGTTCTTATTATAATCGTAAAGGTCATACAACCTTTTCTTGTTATCACAAGAAGAAAGAAACTTACAGGACATTAAAATGGGTGCCCAAAGGTACTTATGTGCCTAGGACAATCCACACTAACCAAAAAGAACCCAAGAAGATATGGGTACCTAAAACATGATTGTGTTGTTGTAGGTATGTCTCAAAGCATCCAGAATAAACAAATGGTATATCAACAGTGGATGCTCCAGACATATGACAGGTGATACCGAGAAGTTCACATCACTCAAGCCAAGAAAAGGAGGCACAGTGAGCTTCAGTGACAATCAATCTGGGAGAATTGCTGGAATTAAAGAAATAGGAAGTGACAAAGGAATGAAGGTTGAAGATGTCTACTATGTAGATGGCTTATGTCACAACCTGCTCAGTGTAAGTCGAAGTACTGACAAAAACAAGTGGGTGATCTTTGATTCGGAAGAATGCTTAGTCATAAGCAAAGATGACTTGCCACTGAAGAAGGAAGAATTGAACATAAAGTTGAGAGCTCCAAGGGACGGTGATTGTTATACTATTCAAATTGATTCAAAATCTTCTGAAAATTATTTTATTAGCAAAAAGGAGGAAAGATGGCTTTGGCATAAATGACTTGTGCATGTTAACATCAATCCACTTTCAAAATTAACAAAAAGGGACTTGGTCATTGGTTTACCTAAAATTTAATATGAACATGATATTATTTGCGATGTCTATCAGAAGAGTAAACAAACAAAGTCCTCGTTTAAATCAAAGAAGATAGTCTCAACCGAAAGGCCACTCCAAATGCTTCATATGGGTTTGGTTGGTCCGTCAAGAGTCAAAAGTTTTGGTGGAAACCTATATACTCTTGTGATAGTTGATGACTATTCAAAATTCACCTAGACTCTATTTCTTTCTTCTAAAGATGAAAAATTCAATGCATTTATCATTTTTGCCAAAAAGGTTTAAAATAATAAAGGTATTTCTATTGTGTCAATCAGGTCTGACCATGGAGGAGAATTTGAGAACAACAAATTCGTGGACTATTGTGAAGAGCATGGGATTGATCACAACTTCTCAACACCAAGAATGAAACATCTTATCTTTAACCCCTTAGAGTATGTATTAGCAAGCGTTATGGTTCTAGCAGATCATGACACAAGCCCATGGATTTAAAATTTCAACATAATTACTCGGGTTACTATTTACTGTTTAACTTCCATGTTACAGGCCCAACTTCAAAAATTCATAACTAATTCCGTAAAAATCATATTGAGGTGTTCTAAAATTGAACAGAAAGATATTTTGATGCTCTTTAAGGGATAAATATCAAATCGGACTTATCTTTGCCCAATTCCTACAGTTTAATCAATAAATATTACTATTCATTTCATAAAATCTGGAACTTCCAGATTCTATGCCTCAAATTTGAAAATTTGTATCTCCTTGTGTACATATCCAATTGAGGTAATATATCTCTCATTTTAAAGCTTGGGATGTGTGCTATGAGTTTGCCAAATTTTGTGACTTAACTCATTCGTTTGATAGGTCAAATTGGAGCTACAAGCCCACCGCTCCAGGACCTACGTTTTATCCCTTAACATCTCTTTACTTTAATTCTTTTTATTTCTTTGGCATACATAACATGGGCTTACTCTTTCTCATTCATGCTCATACACTTTCATTCATGCCATAAATATTATAATTAATTACATGACATCATTGGCATCCACAACCTAAATTACATAATAGGAGAATTACACATTGAATAATAATATCATTCATTAACATGAACAATTCTCCACTTTCTTCTCCTTGCTTCTCATGCCATTATTGCCCATTAATGATTGACCTAAATGGTTGGTTAGGGAGGGGGTGAGATTTGGGGGAATCTCAGGAGCAAACAATACCATATTAATCATGCTAGATGGATGCTAATGCACTGCACGTAACTTGTTTATTCTCTTGTTAATTAGTAACATATTAGCATGCTCAAAGCTAACTTCTTGATGTATGGCCATGGAGACATAGTCTACTCATCATAAATAGCAATTACAGTAGCTAAACATATCACAATAACATTCAATAACATGTACACGGCAACACACAAGCATACAACATCAAACAATGACAATAGGTAAGTTCACTACCTTGCACCTCAAACTTTCCTCTTACTTTTCCTTTGACTCCCTTGACTTTCCAACCATGTGGGCATTCGGTTAACATTGCCAAACATCCTCTTGGATGTTCCAAAGGTCCTAAACATTGTCACATTGATCATACAATCTATTAGAACCACTAGATTACATAAAGTTCAAGACTAGGTTTCTTGAACCTCAACCCTTTCTCTTACTTTTAGGGTTTTCTTTCTAACTTTTCTAACATAAATCTCATCATTTCCCATCCTTAAGATCCATTTCTAGTCAATTAGGACTACTTTAGATGGCCTTAGATTCAAGAAGATGAAATCTGTGAATTTTACTTCGCGGGTACTATTCACGCAGAAATTCCAAATTTTTTGCTCAATTTTAAAAATCCATAATTAATTTTATAAAAATCAAAACTGAGTGGTTCCAAGTCTCATTGAAAGATCCTTAAGTTCTCTTTAAAGTAAAAATATTTTTAGGAACCAATTCTATGCTGAACAGTACCAAAATTGTACGGAATTTGACACTTTTCCAAAGGTTAAACATTGTTTCCAGATTTCAAACCCTAACTTTGAAAAATCACCATAAATCATACACATATCCAAATGAAGTGTTCTACCCATGGATTTAAAGCTTATAGAGTTTACTTTAATCATGCAAAATTTTAGAATCAGATATGAAGAAAAACTTATTCGAAATAGGCATCAAGTCAGATGCTATAACCATCACATACCTTGATCTTGAAGCTTGAATCTTATTCCTTCTTCTTGGCCTTCACCCCTACGTTTTTCTCTCTAAATTTTGGTAGAGTTTTCTCTCTACAAATGGTTGACAAAATGATCTTTCAAAGTGGGGTATTTATAGCCAAAACTTTGGCTTGAATGGGCTAAAATGCCCTTGGTGGCTAATAGAAAGAGTAGGGGCAATCTTGGAACTTTAAGTTGACTTTTACATCATCATTGCATCATCTTCTTGTTGGAAATTGTGCCCTAGGAGCCAATCATTCTGTTTTGAACATTGTTAATTTATGAATTTATTAATTAAGTTATCATATTATTTGCATGTTTACTGTGATGACTATCCTTGGATAACTCATGGTTTATCCTAAATGTCCCTGGTCGGTCATCTATGTGGGAGCAAAGATGAAATAAGACCAGTATGACTTTAAAGATATATAGAGATATAAATTAAAGTCATAGGCACATGTAAGAGTACAAGGTGTTGGACCGACCCGCTATGAGAGAGCTGCATGGGTTAAGTCATAAGCTTCTCTCATATACAAACCACGTCACTATGCCCTTTGACCTGAGATCATCATGGATTCCTACATGAGAAACGCTTAGCTTTGACCTAGTCAAAAGTCACTTTTGACCGAGTGATCATAAAGACTATGTTCAGGCTTAGTGGTTTTTCATGCGGAGGAATGTGAATGGTCAAGATGGAATTTGTCCCTCACATTCGTAGAGAGACATTACTGGGCCCCTCGATGAGTGAGTCTGAGAAATGTATGGCCATACTATAATGGAAAGGTAGTTCCGTTTCTATACTCAGACTACTCAGGGATCGAGAAAGTAACGGTCGTGAATAGGAGGATGACGTTCTCCATGCCTCATCCATGACCAAAATGTCGTGTGACAAAAGGGACGTGATATGGTTGTATGAAAGGTTGCATCGTTCAATGATCCTCATATGTTTTGGGTAGTCGTGATGTCTTGCTAGAGACCGCTTACGACTTGTGAGTCATTATAGTTAATGGCCCACTGCCAACTTCATATGGGCCTACAGGGTCGCACACAAAATAGCCCAACACGAGTTATGATGTCCAGATTCATTGAATCTAAGATATGTCCAGATTCAATGAATAAATAGGGTGGACGTGTGTATATATATATATATATATAAATTCGTATATATATATAAATATAAGAGATATTAATTTATAAGGATAAATTAAATATATAAATTCCGTCATCTCTTTATTAAATAAATAAGTGACTTAAATCTGTGAGACGGATTTAATTTAAACCATATTTATTTAATTGTTCTCTTATCTGATTAGGCAATATTTGATATTGTATTAATTTCGGAATTAATTTAGAGTTAATTTCGAAATTAAATATTATTAATTAAACCTATATAGCATCCTATATATTTGATATGAGGAGCTAGGGTTTATGAGAGAGAGAACTGACAGATAAGAGACGGCCTAAGAGAGGAGAGAGGACGGATTTCTAAAACCCTAGACGGACATAGGCGCTAGCACGCCGTTCGAGGTTGAGGGCTACTCGTGTGGATACCGGTAGAGGAAGCCGACCGGAGTTGTCGACTTCGAACGACAAAGGAGGCGAGCAGAAGCATCCTGAACGGCCGAATCATCGAGTCACCAGGAAATCGAACACCGAAGGTAATGCTTCTTACTACCTAACTTAAACGCGATCGGAAGATCCGGGCAAGGGGTTGAAAGTTTTAAAATTTTATGTCGTTTTCCGCTGCGCGTCGTCTTTCAATACCCTTCACTTCTTGCATCATCCTTATCTCATTCTTCTAGAAGATGCCAAGTGTCAAAAATGTGGTGGAGGAGAAGGGAGATTAGATTCTAGCCATTGGATCAAACTTAATCCTTAAGTTTCCTCTTATTTTACTTGGCATACGTTTCTCTGACTTTCTTTATGGCCTTCTGGAGCTTAAAAATTTTTTTTGTCTGCTCCATAAATTCTTTTTAATTCTAGAGAGTATCTATGAATTTTCTCAGGCCATAACACTTCCTTTAAGCCTTGCATAGAATTCATTTACTAAAATATCCTTTTATCGGCATAATCGGCTTTTTAATTTATTAAAGACATCCACTGGCCTTTTGGTTACAAGACTAATTTTATAAATTAGTACAACCTTTCAACCATTTAATGTCATTTTTGTATATATTTTTTAGGTTTCTTGCTATTTTAAATAATTACCTCAAATGGTATACTTTTTATCGGTCATAACCTCATAAATTCCATTTAAGCTACCTTAGGGGTATTTTCGTCTTTTCTCTCCACAGAAGAGCCTTAGAATGTTATTTCCCATTTTTTGAGATTTTCTTGGAACTCTCTGTATACTCTTCCATTTTTACCCCTGTTGGTCATAACTTTCTGAATTTACGGTTTAGTCCCTACTTGGACTTAACTTCATACAACCATCTCTTTGAGGCTTCTAACTTAATCTTTGGCCTATATTTAGCCTCTTTTCTCTCTCTAGGCCTTTGAGACTTTACTGGAGCCTCTAGCCTTGATTATACTTTAGCCTCTGAAAACTTTTACTTTGTAGTTTAATCCCTAAAACTGCTTTGACTTCTTTTCTCATCTTTGGGACTTCTGCTAAAAAAGGGTCTAGTAGCCTATCCAATTCAGATTATTTCTGATACTTCTAGACCTAAAAGTTTAGATGTTACAAAGAACTCTTCAACAAAATGGAGTTGTGGAAAAAAAGAACAGAGTGCTCACAGAAATGGCAAGAGCAATGCTAAATGAGAAAGGAATTTCACAAGTGTTCTGGGCCGAAGTAATAAGCATGGCATACTACATTTCCAACAGAGCTTATATCAGAACACTGCTCGGAAAAACTCCGTATGAACTATACAAAGGAAGAAAGCCTAATTTGGCGCATCTGAAGATCTTCGGTAGTAAGTGCTATATTCACAACAACAACAAAGAGAACCTTAGTAAATTCAATCCTAAAGCTAATGAAGGTTTATTTCTTGGTTACTCTAATTGTAGCAAAGCTTAAAGAGTTTTTAACAAACGTACGTTCACCATTGAAGAGTCAATACATGTTGTGTTTGCTGAAACTGAGTCGATTTCAAAACCTCTAGATGATGATGCTGAGATCGTTCAGAATTTTGAAAAATTGAATTTGAGCAAATCTTCAAACAAATAACTTTCAGAAGAGTTTTTAGAAAAAAAAAGGTTGATTCAAATAAACATCTTTCACAAGAAAATTCCGAACAGCCTAAAGCTTGGAGACATAATAGGAATCATCATTTAGAACAAGTCATTGGTAAAGTTAATGAGGGGGTCAAAACTCGGAGACAAGTGTTCAATGAAGTACGTTTTTTTGCATTTATTTCACATATTGAACCAACCAATATTGACGAGGCTCTATCTGATGAATTTTGGATAGTAACAATGCAAGAAGAGCAAAACCAATTTGAGAGAAATCAAGTTTGGGAATTGGTACCCAGACCTAATGACCATCTAGTCATAGGCACCAAATGGGTATTCAAAAATAAGCTCGATAAATTTGCACAAATCGTCAGGAATAAAGCCAGACTAGTAGCTAAAGGCTATAATTAGGAAGAAGGTATTAATTATGAGGAAACATATGCTCCAATAGCTAGATTGGAAGCAATACGAGTACTCTTAGCCTTTGCTTGCATAAAAGATTTCAGATTATATCAAATGGATGTTAAAAGTGCATTTTTGAACGGTTACATTCTAGAAGAAGTTTTTATCGAATAACCTCTTGGTTTCAAAGATTCAAACTTTCCTGATCACATTTACAAACTGAAAAAGGCTTTATATGGTTTAAAACAAGCTCCTAGAGAGTAGTACGAATGCCTTAACAATTTCCTGATAGAAAAAGGCTTTGAAAGAGGCAAAGTAGATGCTATACTTTTCATTGAAAGAAGTAGAAAGGAACTTTTGATTGTTCAAATTTACGTGGATGACATTATTTTCAGAGCTACTAATGAGGATCTCTGTCAAGAGTTTGCCAAGTTAATACAGGGTGAGTTCGAAATGTCAATGATGGGATAACTAAATTTTTTTCTGGTATTACAAATCAAGCAAAAGAAAAATGGCATATTCATATCCCAGATGAAGTATCTCAAGGAGTTACTAAAAAAATATGGATTAGAAAATACTAAAAGTGTAAAGACTCCTATGAACTCAACCATTTCACTAGATGCAAACAAGAAGGGCAAGGACTTGAATCTGACCAAGTATAGAGGAATGATTGGGTCATTACTCTATCTCACGGCAAGTAGACCAGATATTCAATTCAGTGTAAGAATGTGAGCAAGATATCGATTAGCCCCCCAAGGAATCATACGAAGAAGCTGTCAAGTAAATCATCAGATATCTTGTCAGTACACAAAATTTGGGAATCTGGTATCTAAAGAAAGGCACAGAATATCTAATGGGATACTCAGATGCTGATCATGGAGGTTATAAGAGGGACAGAAAGAGTACTAGTGGATAATGTCAATTCCTCAGAGGATGCCTTGTCTCGTGGTCAAGTAAAAAGCAGAATACTGTGGCAATATCCTCAACTAAATCAGAATACATTGCCACTACTAGCTGTTGTGCTCAGATTCTATGGTTAAAACAACAACTACAAGATTTGGGAATCAACTTGAAAGAGATTCCAATTTTGTGTGACAACACGAGCACAATAAGTCTGTCCAAGAATCTAGTTCACCATGCCTGAACCAAGCACATTGATGTCAAACATCATTTTATTCGGGACCATGTTTAAAAGAAAGATGTAAAAGTAGAATTCATCCCCACTAAATATCAAATAACAGACACTTTTACGAAGCCCCTAGCCTTGACCAACAGAAGTTTAATTACTTCAGAAGAGATTTGGAAATGGTAAATCCCAATAAGCTTAAGAAATTTCTCATTATCTCTCTAATTTGAGTCTTTAGATTTAAGGTTTTGATGATTAAAAGACTAACTTAAGCATCGAAGTGTATAGAAATTTGTTTTGCAGAAAGCTCTATTTCATCAAAGAAAAACAAAGGTAAACAGAGTATGGAATGATCGATAAAGACATTGATAATCGTGCTGTAAAGAAGGGTTGATTTATCGATCAACTAATCGATAAATGAGGTATATGAAGCAAAAGAAAGAAGATGGAAGGAATATTATTGATAAGCTGATCGATCACTCAATTATCGATCAACACATCGATCAACAGCAGCATAAAATCACAATCAAGTCCAACAAATGGGTAAGAATTATCAAAAAACTGATTGATAAATTGTTAATCGATTAAATGATCGATAAAGCAAGCCAGGTACGTACTTTTATTTAATATTTATCGATAACATGATCGATGATTCATTACTTGATAACTTGATAGATAAATTCCTTCAGTATTCCTCTATGTTCTTATTATTTATCAAACACGTGATCGATCACTCATTGATCAATAACTTGATTGATAAATTTAGTGTTTATAATGTTCATTTTTTGAAAAAAAAAACCCTGTTAGTTATCGTAGCCCTAACTCGATAAACCATTTCCCTATTCCTACGCAACGGTCCAAAACTCACTATTTTATTGAATTGTTGTTCCCTTTCCACTCGAAATCACTCCTTAAGCTTCCTCGTTCTCCATCGCACCCTTCAAACACTCTTTTCACTGATCAATTCCTCAGAATCCTTTAGTACAACAAGAAATGGTGAGAGTCAAACAGCTTGGAAGTGACCGAGAAGAAAACACAGAAAAGCAAGCCCAATCCAGAGATACTACCACTCCTGGAACGAAGAAAAAATATAGACCCAAAGTAAGGCAAGAACCTTCGAAGAAAAAGGGGGTACTGAAAATAAGAGAGGGCCAAGTCGAAGGAGTTGGGCAACCTACACCATAGAGACGGTCTCCACACTCAAAGTCAAAATTAACAGCTGTGACTGAAGATTCAAAAATAGAATTTGATGATGAAGCTTCAGTTCAGAAAGCTGTGGAGGCTGCATTATGAGCTCTTATACCTAAACAACCACAACACAAGAAACAGAGAACGGATGAGAGTGTGCCTCAACAATCTTCTAGCCAAGGTATACATTCTGAAGCATCTGAGTTATTGATTGGAAACTTAGATCAAGATGTGAGCTTATTAAAATTCAAAGCTAATTTCGCAAATAGAAAGTTTTGTCTTGTGGTCTCAGTAGATTTGGACAGTCTGAAAAGGAATGAGAAAATTAAGTTAGGCTTTAGTAACCCTCTGGCATACTATTTTAACTAGTTGAGTATTGGTGGTGAATACTGCCCTGAGATGGTCAAAAGATTTTATTGCAATATGGACTCTATAGAAGAGTATGATGACGAGGATAATTTAGTGAATAATTATCTCACAACACAACTCAGAGGCAGAACCATTACCCTCACTTCTGCCAAGATCAATGAGCTCCTAGGAAATCCAGAATCAGAGGAGGGGATATGAATGATATAAAAGCGTATAAGGTTTTGATACAAAGTGATAGTTACCCAGGAGAGCTGAACTTCCCACCGAAACAAATATGTGATTATTATAGAATAATCCACTATATTTATTCGAGGAGCATGGTAAATAAATCTGGCAGTTTCTCACACCTAAATCAGGATGACTACCTACTGTTAGCTAGGATAATCAGTAGAGAGAAGATTAATATTGGGGCCGTGATCTATAGTAAGATGAAGGATTTTACCCTCAATAAATCCAAATCCACCCCCATCCCCTATCCTCAACTGGTAACATACTTCCTCCAAGCACACAACATTGCACCATTCAACCCAGGGGAAGTTAAAGTAAAAGTTCCTACATTTGGAATTAGCCAGCTCAACAAGATGAAGATTCCTGTGCCCTTTTGATCTTCCCAGAAATTGGCAAGAAAGGAGAGAGGAAAACAGTCAATGACAAGTGCTTCAAAGGGCTAAGATGAAATTGAATCCTCTGCAGAGCCCTCTCAAACCTCAGGTCCCTCATTTTATGGCAGGTCTATTTGAAATATTTTCCAAACTGAGCTACAAGAGTTTGAGAAAAGATTATATGCCACGACCAAGGACTATGGGGAACTATCAGACAAGAAATTTGATGGCCTTTCCAAAATTTTGGATCTTCATCGCCAAGCCATGGTAGTTTTGGAAAAGGAAGTCTGACAGAGGTTTGATCATGTTAAAAGGGAAATTAGAGATCTAACAGGGATGGTAGCCTCTCTGCAACAATTTCTCTGCACCAAGCACTTCCTTCAGTTTTGAAGACCTGCTTTCACACCCATCATCTCCTCCTCAACCAGAACCACCTACATCACCTATATCCACTTCTCCTATTTCTTTTTCACCATCTGCACCTTCTACCTCTCCCACTCCTCCTCCTGCTACCTTAGCTCTTATCACAGTCCCTCAGTCTACTCCCTCTTTGCTACTTCCATCCATTCCTCAAACTATTTCTCCATTTACTCAGCTTCCCCCTCTTACCATCTCAATCACCTTACCTTCCCCACCTTCTGATGCTGACAAAAAGGGGGAGAAGAAATCTATTTAGTTATTATTTGTGTTTTATGTCTCTGTTTAGTTATTATTTGTGTTTCATGTCTTTAATCTGTTTAGTTATTATTTGTGCTTCATGTTTTTATGCTTTCTGCTATGTTATGATTCATGTACCTCTGTTATGTAATCTGAATTCTGGTATCCAAATTGCGTTATTTACTTATTATCTATTATTAGTAGTGCATTTCTGTCAGTTTTCTTATCTTGTCACAAATTTTACTGATTTTGTGATTAGAGTTACCCTGTTAACTAATGATATATGATTAATTTACACCTGTGTTTTGTCATCATCAAAAAGGGGGAGAATGTTAGATTTTTTTTGATGATAACAAATTAAGGAATCTATGTTTTAGTAAATTGATCGATCACCTGATCGATCAAGGATTTATCGATCACTTGATAGATAAAGTTCCTATGTAAACCAATAACTTAGCAGAAATATTAATCGATAAATTGATAGATAAATCAATTTGTATGTGTTGATTGATCAATTGATCGATCATCGTTAACATTGTTTTGTATAGAAGTTTGCAGAAAATTATTGATCAATTAATTGATAATCTAGTGATCAAACAACTGACAGATAATGGGATACGAGTTTTGGTAAATGCTTATCGATGAGTTGATCGATAAATGAGTTATCGATGAGATGACAGATAAATGGTAAAACTTCCCATTCTTGTTGTATTTTGTTTAATCACCATTTATTGATCACGTTAACGATAATAACTTTATCAATAACCTATTTTGTCATTGCATAATATTTCACTTGCTTATCAATATTTTTTCTAAGTTTAATTTAATTTATCGATAAATTGATCGATCAACAATTTATCGATCAAATGATCAATCAGCCCCTTTTCACTGATTGCAATTATCTAAGTCTTTATTCGATCACTTGATCGATCATCAATTTATCGATAAAATGATCGATCATCCAATCCACTGAATATTCTGTTTTCACATAACATGATCAATCAAACTTGCTTCCGGGATTTTGAACTGAACTTCTCCACTACATCATTATCGATCACTTGATCGATAAGTCTCTCATCGATTACTTACTCGATCATTTTAAGATTTATGCTCTTTATGGAAATCCTTGTCAAACTGCGTTTTATCAATCAACTTTTCTGTCATCCATTTATCGATAAATTATTCAATCAATATACTTTGAAAATCAAATTCTCTCTTACTTACCTTTATCGATAAATTGACCGATCAAATATTTTCTGATCACTTACTTGATCAATAATCCAGCTCTTTTCATAACAGAAGCAACAGTGCGATTTAAGAACATTCTGAATATTTCTCTTCGAGCTTTTCTCAGCCTTAATGATTATCTTAATACTCTATTTTAAGAGTTTCAAAATCATACATGACCTTTAGCTATTTCTTTTTGCATATTCTTTCCAAAGTTAATCTATCCATTTATCGATCACTGAATTGATCATTTGTTAATCCATAACATGATCGATAAATATAGTTATCTGTCTCAAAATCTTTCATCTTTATCAATCGATAACAAAATTGATAAACAAGTTATCGAACATGTCTTCGATCAAGGTTGTTCAGTTTATAATTATATTGGATCTAATGTTTGATTGATTTGCTTCTATCCTATCATAAGAATATTACTATCATTTTATTAGGTATCTTCCTAAATTTCATTCTGAAGGAAAAACTTATTAGATTGAAGTATTGTTACAGATTACGAACAAAACTCAACGGTTATCCCAACGGTTATACAGTAGTCTATAACCTACCATTTCATAAGCATTAAATGGCGAATACCGTTGCAACTAGGAAAACACGCAATCGAACTCTCAACGGTTAGAAACTCTTCTGTCTAACAGTTATTAAATTTCCTCAACTATAAAAGGCACGAAGAAGCATTGAATGCACATAATTGAATACGCGAGCTGCCTTCTGCAAATAACTTACTGTTGCATTCAATACTCTGTTCTTGTTTATACTGGGCTTTAGTGTTTCTCATCCATTTACTCTGTGAGAGAGTTTTACATATCATCTTTAATTACTTTCTGAGTGAAACTTAAGAGTGTGGACTCTTGAGTGGGTCTAACCTTACGGGGTAGTAAGGGGGAGTGATTGAGCGAATCAATTGCTGTACTATGGCACCAAGAGCCCGATTAATCTTGGAACTTAATGAAATACTCAGAGGTGTTTTGAGGACTGGACGTAGGTCAAGTGGTTGAGATCGAACCAGTATAAATTCTGTGTCTACTCTCTACAGTGAAATCGCTCTAACTTACGCTCTATGTTTCTGTTTAGCTTACTCTTTTTAATTCATAAAATTTTTATAACTCACTCAATTCACCCCCTTCTTGGGTGAGACTGCCAGTAACAATCTGAACATAGCTCAAATGATACTTGATGAGATATGTGCTATGAAGGTGTTGATAATCGATTATCTGACCCCTATATCTTTACCAAGATTTTGTGAGTTTTTCTAACAGTTAATCAAATACTAGATTATTGATCAATTGATTGATAATTTGCTGCAATCTTCTATATTAAACAATGTTATTAATGATCGATCAATTGATCGATAATTTGCTGCAATCTTCTATATTAAACAATGTTATTAATGATCGATCAATTGATCGATCAGCTCATAAAGTTTGATTTATCTAACACATTATCGATCAAGTTCAATGCTAAGTAACTAAAATGCAGATAGCAATTATTTGACAACTGATCAATTAACCATTTGATTAATCAGTGATCCATCAACTTAATAAATCAGAATACTTAAATTGTTATCATCAAAACCTTAAATCTAACATCAAACTCATATCCAAATCTTTGTAAAACTATAAAAATTAAGGTTATGGCATAACTTATACGAGCAAAAACAACAAAAACAAAATATTTTTTTTTACATGAAACAGAAACAAAATATAGTGTTATGAAATAAGTAAGCAAAGAAAGAAGAGTAGGAAAGCGACAGAGACAAGAAAGTGAGAGAAGTATATTGTATTTATTCATTTGTACACTTAAATGATAGATTGTGGATAGTAAATCCCATGAATATCAGTAGAGGTAAGTTATAAGATTAAAGATATGATAGAGGAGCAATAGAGTAGTGAAAGAGGAATTCATAGTGAAAGTAATAGGAGTTACTTGATGAAGTTGAAGAGGAAAAAGAAATGGACATCTACATTTATAATATTGATAACATATAGGGATTTAAACCAAAACTTACCAAAACTATAAAAACTAAAATAGGAGTGGTTTTTTTACGAAAAAGAAAGGAGTGGTCTTGTATTAAAAAAAAAAAAAGGACTTGTCCACAAATTTAATTCATACTTTTAGGATGAGAGTACTAATTATTTTATACCCGTATAGGTAGATTACCGTGTCTTCACATGGACTTGATTAATGTCCCAAGGAGATAGACAGCAAAAATGAATAATTTAAGCAAGAAAGAATAAAAAGTCTCTCTTTTGGATCAGGAGTGTTATTGACTTTGACTATTCAATTTCGGCCAGAATTGCTTTGATTTGACCCAATAATAAGAATATGTTGAATTCCAATTTCATTATTAATTAATTAATATTACTATTAAATATCAATAATTAAAAATGGGCGGGTCTGTCGCTGCCTCTTTTAGCGTTGATGCCGAAGCCAGAGAGAATGCGGTTTTGAAGAAAGGAATGGTTTCATTCGGAGGTTCCCAACTTGGTCCATTTTGTTCGTTGACGGAATTTTCATTAGAGACGGAAATCACCAAGTGAGGATTTTGATTCCTTCTGTCTCGATGAGGAACTCTCTGAAGAAATTGCGAGGACTCGGACTTCACAAGCATCATCATCTTCACCATGATTCCAAGGGCCGTAGGGACTTTCAATCTTTGGCTCAGTTGGACGAGCTCGCTCAGGCTACCCAGGCTCGTTTTCGTGCTTTTCTTTTCCTTTCTATTTTTGATATGATTCCCCTTTTGTTCGATATGTTCATCACGTATTCCCAATTTCACCATCATATGGCCTTCTCTGGAATTTAGCGCCAACCCCAGCTCACTATTAATGTTCTCTGCCCCTAGGACTCTCTATATTTCAGGTGCTGCCAGAAATCAGTACAATTTGTTTCAAATTCATCTCAGAGATGACGAAAAATCAGTTTTAGGGTAGGAACCAAAGAATGAGGTCGGTGTAATATTGTTGTAATTGTGTGTGTTTTGAAACGAAAACTTGAGAAAGCGTGCAATTGAGTCACCAACCTGACCGATCACCAAATTTTACCTGGGCTTCTTGAAATTATGCGGCATGTTACCCCTTCAATTTATTGATTAGGCAATATTGATCAAATAAGACAGCAGTTCTGTTTCTTCATTCTTTCAGGACATGCAAGACATGAGAGACTGCTATGATAGCTTGCTTTCCGCGGCGGCAGCTACAGCCAACAGTGCTTATGGTAAATAAATTATTGGGTGCTAAAGATGCATATTACTAATTCAAGAAACACAGGGATTTGCTTTGAAAAAATATGCACATCAGACTCCATGCTTCAATTCTGTGTCAATGGTATCTTTGGTATACTATTGTCTCTTTTCCAAACAATTTCACATGATTTCCTCTTTTTGCAGAATTCTCAGAGTCCCTGCGGGAAATGGGTTCTTGTCTTCTCCAGAAAACTGCATTGAATGATGATGAAGAAAGTGGTACAGTCATTGATACTTGTCTAAGATTGCATCATGGTTTCTTTATCAAAGAATAACACCCCCCCCCCCAACCAAAAAAAGAAAAAAAAGGCGATTTAGGAGATAGGTATTGTCTTGCTGGGCAAAAAGAAGAAAAATTTTATTTTGGTATCTTTGTCTTATTTAGTTCTTTGGCTTTAACTCTGGTTTTATAAATTGCTATCTAGACAGATGCTACTTTTTGACCGATATGTGAATCACGGCTATGGCAAATATTAAAAGCAAGGATGTCTGGTCCATTATTTGATTTTTTGCGTAGTCCTTGAAAATATAGAACACAAATCATCTTAGTTTGAACTCTAACTGTAGTTGGTATTTCATCTCTAAATATCTTTGTTTTAAAAAAGAAAATTAAGAGAAGCAAAATATTGCCACTTAAGCTTCCTAGGGTGGCTGATACTTATCTAAATATTGCTGTTTTGTGTGAATACTGTAAAATTGATGTGCCAACATGTGAGATTTATTTTTCAAACGTGTAGAAAATGTAGTTGTTTTTTGTTTTGCAAATTATTCAGAGTGGTAGATTCTCCAATGATGCAGTATAAATATTTATGCAGGTAGAGTTCTGCTCATGCTGGGGAAATTGCAATTTAAGCTGCAGAAGCTTGTTGATAACTATGTGAGTCTTGGGTTGCATATGTAAAATGGAAAAAGTAGGTTTTTTTTTTTTTTTTTTTATCTGTTTTAAAATGTTTTGCTATGGTTATTTCAGCGTGGTCATATAATCAAGACAATCACAACTCCGTCAGAGTCTCTAATGAATGAACTTCAAACTGTAGAGGTTTGTTCTTATGAACTTCTTTACATTAATGGCATGCATAAACTTTTAGCAGGTAAATATGTTAAATGCATATATCTAACCATCCTTGACAGGTTTCTGTGGTTTCTCATCTCTTTGATTTCTTTTATCCGTTATTTGACCCTTTTTATTATTCTCGCTCAGTTAAATGTAATGCTTAGTGTTAAGGTTTTGAAACAGTTTTACTTATTAGTGGGAGACAAATAAAGTTCCATAAAATTAGAAGTTTGACCAGAGGGTTGCACATCCTAATCAGACAAGAAACTATCTTTGAGCTTCTTATATATCAATATAGAAACTGGAAGCTCACTTTTGTAAAGGGGTATTAACAGATATATATTTAATCTTCTATAAACTAAAATATGTCTTTCATAATATTTCATTAAACTTAAGCCCCTCCGGATGTTATGTGGACTTCTGAATCCCGATGTTGCACATCTGGGGTGTTTCCTGAAGAAGGAGGTAGTCCAGGGCAACCCTCAATTGTCATCTTTCTGCCTTAGTATATTAGTTTACTCATCAGTTTGCTCTATGGGGTTAATGGGTTCATGCAAAACAATTGTGGTAGCGCCTTGGTAAAATTGACAAAAGTAAAATGCTTCTAACATCTTCTGATTGCATGTTGGAAAAGTGCTAGTATTTTCTGTATATGAAATCTGGCGGAGTATAAAATCACATAAGGTCTTTCTTGCTAATAAAATTTTCAAATGGAGATTTTTCATTGATTTTTCTAAAAACAAGAAATAGCATGTTGTTGTTGTTATTCATTATGGTTTTTGGCCCATTTGAGATGCGTGTATTAACATGTCAATGCTGTTTGAATTTGCAACTTTGTTATTGCCATGATCAAAAAATATATTTACTTTAATGCTCAAATTTTCATTCACGAAGTTCGGTGATGTGATAATTGTGGCTGCATTAACCGTGTGTTGCATTGTTGATTATGAATTCTATCTGTGGGACTTAATTTAGTCAATAACATTTCTCCTCTTGTTGAAACAGGAGATGAAGCGACAATGTGATGAAAAAAGGTATGAAATGATATATTGAATTTAGGCGTGTCCTTGAATCTGATGTATGTCTAATCATTTTGGGTAAATGATCAGCAGAGATGTCTATGAGCATATGATTACAAGATACAAAGAAAGAGGCAAGTCTAGAGCTGGGAAGGCAGAAGGTTTTACCTTGCATCAGTTGCAAACTGCTCATGATGAATATGATGAGGAGGCAACATTATTTGTTTTTCGGTTGAAATCTTTGAAACAAGGACAATCACGGAGTCTTCTCACACAGGCGGCACGTCACCATGCTGCTCAGGTTTTGCATTCTTATCCTTTCTTCTTGTGAACTGAGAATTGTACATGTCATATTGATTTTCTGTGTTCTATTTTATGCCCAAAAACAGTTGCATTTCTTTAAGAAAGCACTTCAGTCTCTTGAAACAGTGGAGCCACATGTAAAATCAGTAACTGAACAGCAGCACATTGATTACCCCTTTAGTGGTCTTGAAGATGATGATGGAGACGACGGTGATGATGGAGAATATGATGATGAAAGTTATGATGAGAATGATGATGGGGAGTTGAGCTTGGATTATGGGCAAAATGGGCAAGACCAAGATGTTTCTACACTACAAAACTCAAAGGAGGTAACCAACAAATTGCAGTATTCTTAACTCTTCCTTCTCCGTCTAAGATTTTCAGTGAAGGACATCTAATGAAGATCAAGTAACTAGCTCAAAAGAAACTTGTTGATATGATTAGGCTGGAGATTTATAACACACTAGGGGTTAAGATGTTATCATATGCTAAAGAGAACATACATAAAATGAAAGCTGTGGACAGAAAAGTTGCAGTTTTATATATAGGAATTTTGCATCCTAAATTTGTTTGAAAATGGCCTATTACATTATGTGCATGGTTAAATACTTTGCGGGATTGCTGGATGGGAAATTTGAGAAAGCACCTCTAAGGAAAACCTTAGGATATTCAATTTTCTGGTCAGTGCACCAGAATGCTATTATTATCATTTTAAAGAGCTTTCTTTTTGGGAAAGATTGTGGACTTCACCATATATATTTTAGATGTACGTTGAATCTCAACTTCAAATCTATAAATTTGTTTTGCTTAATTTAATCACGTTTAGCAAGTTGCTTCATATAGTTCTCTTTAGTTCTTTCTGATAAAACTTGATTTCCTCAAGGTACAAAATAGCAATTTTTATGGTAAAAGAGAAAAGAAAAAGTTACTTACATGACTGGAAATATTTCATGAGTTGATATCATATACATATCATGAGCCGAAAGGTTTTTAAAGCCTTTGGAAACATGATGTATCTAGTCTCCTATTAACACACACACACGCGCGCATATTTATGAGTATGCACATTGAATGTATGTACTTCTTTGCAGGAAAAGTTAGACATGCTTAGCAGGAATTCAGTTTCCTTTAGGTTTAGGACAGAGAGCCAATCTGCCCCACTTTTCATTGACAAACCTGACTTCACTGAAAAACTAAGACAGATGCGACCGTCTTTATCAAGGAAGTTCAGTTCATATGTGCTACCTACACCAGTTAACGCTAAGAGTTCTGTCTCTTCTGGATCAAGTAATCTATCACCTTCTGGAATGCATATAAATTTAAATGAGCCTACAAAGAATTTGTGGCATTCATCCCCGCTGGAACAAAAGAAATATGGAGAAAATTTAGGGGATGAGAAATTTCCTGGTTCTACTATTACAAATGCACAATCTGTGCTCAAGGAAAGTAACAGCAATATAGCCTCCACAAGAATGCCACCTTCTTTCGTTGATGGCCTTTTATCCTCAACTCATGATCCTTTTCATGTTCACTCTAAGAAGATTAAAAGACAAGCCTTTTCTGGTCCATTGGCTGGTAAACCATGGCCCACTAAGCGTGCTTCTGTAGAATCTGTTCGATTGTTTTCTGGACCTCTTTTGCAGACTCCAACAGCACAGGCTTCATCATCGTCTCCAAAAATATCTCCTAGTGCTTCTCCTACTTTTACTTCTTCACCTAAAATAAGCGAGCTTCATGAGCTTCCAAGGCCCCCCGCTGGTTTTTCATCCAATTCCTCAAGACTCGTAGGTTTGGTGGGTCATTCAGGTCCACTTGTGTCCAGAGGTCCAAAGCTTTCTGCTGCAAATAAATTGGTTACATCAAATAAAAATGCTGCATCTCCTTTGCCAACACCTCCTCAGGCCATGGCTCGTAGCTTTTCCATACCTTCTAGTGGTGCAAGGGCTGAAGCATTACGTGATCCGAGGCCACTGGAATCCCCTAATAGGTCATCTGTGTCGGAGGATCTGGCATCTCCTCCGCCAGTAGCGTTAACAACAAGCAGTCAACTGTCTTCTGAGGGTTCTGACACTGTTGCTCAGGCTGTCTAGATTGGAGGTAATTTTTAACCTTGGATTTTTTTTTTGAGGTCTCTATCTTTTTGTTTTCCTAGAATATTTTAGAAATATAAATTATGAAATCTAGACAATGTGGAAGGAATATATATATATATATATATATAAAACTGCTGCAGCTGTTGGAAGTTGATTTTGTGTGGAATAAAACAGAGATAAGGGCTAATACCTAGTCCTCGAATTTCATTATTTCACGTGTCTGATTGTGGTAGGGGACTTGGGAAAAAAGAAAAAAATAAAGAAAAGTGGTGGGATAAATTATTGATCTGTTTCAACGCAAATTGCTCTAACCGTGCATGTGTTGATAGCAAAACTTATAATAGGACTTCGTATGGCTGTGTCGTTTGCAATTTTTGGTAATACAAGTGGAAACACAGTTGATATGCATTTCACATACTTCATTTGATTATTCACATTTTAGTTAAGAGTGTGTTTGGCTGAAAAAGCCCTCTGGGCACCAAAACGTGCTTTGCAGATCGACTTGTTTTGTTTGGCATGGACCTTCCTCCTGAACCACATTTGTCCTCCAAACCCTGCCCCCACCAAAGTAAAAAGGGGGGACTGCTTATGCGTTTGATGAACTTTATTGATGGCAAAAATCCACTTTTTAGATAAAAAATTTCCCAATGTGAATCGTGGACATTGGAGCTCGCTCACGTCTTCAGATTACAAATCATTTTTATTGAAAATTACGTTCACAAAACTCCAGAACACGCACTAATTGCAGCATCCTCTTTTTTCTTTTCAGCAGTAGAATTTGTAATTCAGGAATGACATGATGGTTAATAGACACCAGAAAATGTCAGAGAGATTATTGGTAATAGAAATTGTGCTTGCCACTGTATATAAGCCATCATGTGACTATTGTATGTTCATCCAACGTTAGGATGCTTCATGATCGCTCTGGGTTCATACATTTACTAGTTGCTATACTTTTCGAGTTTGAAATATGGATTTTGTCTTTACTTTCTATTTCTTGGGATTGTCTGTTTGAATTATTAATTAATATAATATTACTCATTAAAACAGGCAATGACTTGTGCAGATTAATTCCACTCGCGTACGAAGATAGCCCTGTTTAAGACCAGGCAAATAAAGCTTAGGGTCAAGTTTTGTTCCTCGGTAGTTTTGTGCAATTGGAAATCTGTAAATATTCATGTACGTCGTCATTTTTGCTCGGCCTCCCTTTCACTGGTGGAAATAAATGCCCATGGGTAGCATGCTTGCATTGTTGAATTGTGTATTATTTCCTTAATCCAATATTCAATCAAAATTAATCTCTAGTGGCTTTCAGTCTGCAATTTCATTGTAACCTTTTTATCTGGTTATTCTAGGAAAAAATCAATTCAGATGTGACAGAGATCTTGATTAAGGTGAACTATGTTGCCTAGCTTTTTTTTTTTTTAATGTAAAGTGGATGGTACAATTTTTTTTTGGCGTCTCAACTCAGAAATATTGGTACTGCCAAAATCAAAGTAAAGCATTGCTATACAGCCGAAGCAGGCAAACAGTACAAACTACTACTTTTACACGCAAGAAGAAACAAACAAGTATCTCCAGTTAGGCTTTGGTTTCCCATTTCCATTGCTACTTTTTTCCTTTCCTTTTTCGTTCTTGGGAGCGTCGTCCTGTAAGCAAGGCTTGCCATTATCCAATTTGGTTTTCAGGATTTAGTTGAATAATTTTTTTTTTAAAAATTAGGTTAAGATATATCCATCATTTAAAACTATTTTCTTATATGTATCCAATATCTTGAAATATTTTATGATGTATCTAGTATTTCAAAATATTTTTGAGATGTATCTAACATCCTGAAGTTTTTGTTTTTTGTTTTTTTTGTTTTGGTATTAAATGTACCAAAAAATATTTTTAGGTGCTAGATGCACCTAAAAAAATATTTCAGAATACTAGATATATTAAAAGTACTTGACCGTACTGAACACATTTGAAAAAATATTTCAAGGTGGCAGGATACTAGATGTATTTAAAAAAATATTTCAGTGTATTAGATGTCTTCAAAAAAAAATAATGTAAGATGTTGGATCCATCTTGACCTTTTAAAAAAAGACGGAACTGAAGTTTCTTTTAGCATAGAAACTACAGCGCCTGAATTGGACTTTGCAAAGATTTTCATTCATGTAAAACTGCTTATTTGTCTTGAATGTAGATGTGGTCTTTATATTTCGATGTCCTAAACATGGTTAGATGAGCGATTTCTTTTGTCATATTAAGAAAGTTTGAATCACTAATTTTTGTTTATATTTGACACTTCCTCTATTTTTTTTTATAAGATACAAATAACTGAATTATGTAAATTTAAAAGGTTGAAAGGTTTAAGGCAATAATTATGTAAAAATATCATATATTTTTTCAAACGATACTTATTTATGGAGAAAGTAAACATTAACACGAATCAATAATTGATAAAGGCAAAAATAAAAAATAATATCAAATATTTCAGATATGTTATTAGTACCATGTCTGCCATCTACTACATGCCTTTTTTAGTATTAGGTGGTTGATGCTGTAGGAGAAATCTATATAATTTAATGTGTCTATATCAATGCCATCTAGCGTTAATGTTACTACCTGGTTCTTAATATAAAAATTATATTATAAATATGTGTTGATTTTTTTAAATTATTTTTTAATTATGTGCGTTAAAATTATTTTTTGATTAGGATTTTTTTACAAACAATACGGATATTTTAGAAAACATATTATAAATTCAAGAGGCATAATGAATTAGAACTAAATCTAATCTCCAATTAGTTTTCATACCATGCACTACAGGTAGTATTTAATATTTTGACGAAGAACAAATTGACGAGGCATGCAAGCTGTGCCCCTATAAGAAAGAATAATAGATGATTGAGAAGCTATGTGAGGATTAAACATTCCAACACTAAGATGGAATCTTTTTCAAGTCAACATGCAAAGGCACTTGCATGTTCGTATAGGGATTGATCGAAGCAAGTGACTACTTATGTTAATATTAATATTATATAGAAAAAGGATATAAGGGAATGAGGCATTTCCTTTACACTAAAAACAGGAAAAAAAAAAAAAAGGGTGTGGTTATATTATATTATGTTATCAGTTAATCCATTAATTGCAGCTTCCTCCAATGTCATATCTGACGAATCCCATCAATTCTGGTCCTTCCAGTCTCGGGTTGTTGTTGAAACTGCATTTTCATGCAACTTTTATTAACACATAAAATTATAAACTGATCTCTACAAAATAAATATTAATATTAACTCGGCTGATTATTTAAAAGGCATTAAATCTATTATATTCAAATAACATAATCATAAATTTTAGTCTAAATTACATAATAGAACTCCTCTTAACTTTAAGATATGTACAAATAATTAACTTTCTTGACATTTAACATTCAATAATAAACTTCTTTGACAGGCAACCCCACAACTATCAATTACATGTGCAAATAATTACATAATCCTCACAAACTTTGTTTGTATGTCAACCTCTGAATTATATACAAATAATCTTCAAAACTTCAAGCCGTGCGTGGACAAGCAATCAACAAAACCAATCGTAAGAAATTTACATGCACATACATAAAAGTTTAAGGAACTTTATAAATTTCCGTAGAGTTTGGACTCACCTTTCTTCGGAGAACTTGGAAAAAGAGCCAGAAGTTGGGAAGGTGCCACACAAATCATTGTTTGAGAGGTCTCTGCAGAACGGAGAGAATAAGAAATCAGTGAGGAACTGTGATTACTGAAAAACTGAGAGCTGAATGAGAAGAGAAACTCACAAGATCTTAAGGCTTGCCAGTTTGGTAAGCTCTCTTGGTATTCTTCCGCTCAGCTTGTTGCTGTTCAGTCGCCTACGTAATAGTAATAGTAAAAACCAAAAAGAAAAGATTTTCAACTGATTACTAGTTGGATGTGGTCAAAATAAAGCATGATTAAGTTGGTACAGCAACCCAACACATACAAGAATCTGAGATTGGAGAGCTTGGAGAGACTCGGAGGGATTTTCCCAGTTAGGTTATTGCAATAAAGATCCAAGCTTACAAGACTCTTGAGCCCTCCAAGTTCCTTTGGTATGGGACCCTCCAAGTTATTCATGTACAATTCTCTGCAACAATCAAAAACAAAAAAACACAAACACACACATAATCATCATCATCTTCATCATCATTAGACCAAAAAAAAAGTTCCGTGATTCTGGTTAATACTTACAGATACCGAAGGCGTTCCAACTTCCCAAGCTCTGCAACCAAGTGGCCAGACAATTTTGCATGCCCCAAGTCTCTGCATTAAATCACACCCCACCACAACACAAAATTAAAAAATCTATTCACCCATTTATATTATTCTTTCCTTCTTCAAAGTGGGGAAGAGAGGGAGAGATTTTAAAACTTACAGGCGTGTAACTCGCTTGTCATCATCACAGGTAACATGAAACCAGGTACAGGGATCCACCAGATTGGGATCCCAACTCTCTAGAACGTTGTTTGGATCGTGTACAGCTCTTCTGAAGGCGTACAGAGCATCCCCTGTTTTGTTCTCGACAACATAACACTTTTAACAACAAAAAGCCAGGGGGGAGGGGGGGAAGGGGGGAGAGAGAGAGATCGTTTACCTTCCATATTCGCGTTTGCAGGAGCAAAGGGGTGTGGGAGGAGAAGGAGAATGGTAAGAACATAAACGAGGAGAGACCAAAACTCCATTAGAGAGACTCAAACTCAAGATGCGCCTTACAGTTAGTTTGTGTTGATAATTGTCCTCTCACAAGATTGTGCCTTCCAAGATTCGGTATTATTGCTAAATTTATAGAGCCCATAAATGTAGGGTGGAGAGTGCGAACTTGTTCTTTAGCTCTTCTTTCTTTTGGTGTATTTTTGTTTCCACTAAAATATTTTAATCTTCTCTCTAAACGTTATTGTCTTTCTTATTTTCCTTTCCCCTTTAAATAATTCGTTACTTTCAACACCCCCTTTAACCAGACTAATGGTTTGATTTAAAATAAATAAATAGGCAATCAATCCTCTCCCCCCCCCCGGGGGGGCGGACATTTGTATTGTGCAGCACTTCAATCTTTAATTGTAGCCTTTTATATTTCAGGGAAGGTCCCCAAAATCCCAAATGAGTCCCTCGTACTGAAATAGAATTTTGAAATGTTTGTATTTTTACAATATTATTTTTCACATAAAAAAGCCACCTCAGCACCCCTCACTGCCATTGGCTAGTTGATGAAACTCCAGTGCCAGCATTTTCCTAGTGGCTGCCAGCAAAGTTGGCTATCTTAAGAAAGTGGTGTCATTTAGCCTAATCAAATGCATGAAATAGCTAAAGAAGTGTAATAAATACTTGGAACACCCAATCATGAAATTTGAGAGAAAAAATATATTGTCATTATTACACTTCATTCCCTATTTACTACACTTAATTAGCAAATCATAGCATATTTCAACAAATTTTACAGCTAAATATTTTAGGACATTTACAAATATTTTTTAGCTAATTTTTTATGTTTGATTAGTAAATGACAATATACTTTTAACATTGTAAACTTTGCTAATAGCTAATAAGGGGCTGTCAGCAAGTTCATCGAAGCTATGATAGCTCGTCACTGATAGGATCGACTGTGATAGGATTTGTTAAGGGACATTTTTTCTTCTTAAAACATATAACAGGTAGTTATCACAAAAAAAAAAAAAAAAGTCACGGGGTGATATCTTTTCCCAACGTTTCAAAATTCCAATATCTAATTTGAGATTTTGATATTTCCAATTTTTTTATTTTGAAAATTTTTCTATGTTTTATATCAGAATTCATTAAAAGAAAAAAAAAACATAATGGAAGTTATTTTTATTTAACATTGCACTTTGTATTCAGGAAAAACAAAAGCTAGTTGCACTTTGTATAACCAAAAAAGAATTGGAAGAATTACAATAAAGTTTTAAGGGAAAAAAAATTACTAGTAAGTTTTAATAACAACTGAGAAGTTGTTATTTATTACTTTAGAACTTGTCATTATAAGCTACTTTGTTGTCTGAGATTTTTTGATAATTATGTTTTTTAAATTGGGATTTCATTACAATTCCCTCAAAAGAATTTACAATTTCAAATATTGTAAAAAGAATCTCTTCAATGGTGTTTGATTTAAGAAAATTAAAGTCTTTTTTTAATCATATAGAACATAATATAGGTAATATTTATTATACTGAAATTATTATTTAATTTAATATTACTGTTCTTTTCTCTTATTGTTTTTATTTAGAAATATAAAGAATAATTTTGCATTACGATTTTTTTTAGAGAGAGACACAAAAATTCTCAAATATGTAAATTCCAATTTAGGACCTTGAATAATCTAATCATTGTGAAGTGTTAAGTATAAGTCTAAAATTAAATTTATAATAAAATTGCCAATATCCCATAATTTGACATTTGGAAAACAAAAAAAAAAATGAAATGGCAACAACAGTGAGTAACAAACTTAACTTATAAAATGACAGCATCTAAAGTAGTGATAACTAATTTCATAGAAAAATTTTTTACCTAATATTTATGGTAACAACAGTTAAACAAGTAATAATTTTAACTATTTATTAAAAAAAGTATTTTTAGCTTATCAAATGATAACAACAACAAATACAATAACTAATTTCACTTGAGGCAATTAGGTTATTACACTAAAACTTTAATTCCAAAATAATCCTAAAGTAAAAATCAAACCATTTCGAGAGATTCTTTTCATATTCTTATATACCTGTGATCCTTGTGTGTTTTTTCTTCCTTTATTCCAAGCAGAAATAATGGCGAAGGAATCTCTGCTCTAGGGTGTAGACTGTAGACAATATCACAATATCTTTAACTTATGTCGGACCAGATTCCATCACATGACAACAAACACCTTACACTCTTTCTCTCTCCCTTTGATTGCATCTTTTTCTCCCTCTTGGAACAAAGTTCTACTATTTTTCTAGAGAAAATACCAGCAACTTGTTGAATTAAAGCTAAGATTAAATTAGAAATTATTACAAAGTCAGAAAAAGTAAACAGAAGAGGGTATGAGCAGCATATGGACATTCCCATGAAAAATCAGTACTTTCTGAATTGTTTGTTCGTCTACTTTACTGTTCCAATGAGAAGAAATATGAATTTTGAATATATTCTTAGATTCTGTGTTTTATGTTTGGTTCATTCTTCACTTGAAAAGATGAGAAGAAGTGACAAGCGCGTTAAAGTCATGAAACAAAATTCCCTCAGCTTTACCAGAAATATTAAACAGTCATTTTGAATAGTATGCAGTAATAATTGCAATTAACGTAGAATTTGAATATAGTTGAATGAGTATAAGTTAATAAAAAAAGTCGGGCTAAATGGGTTGTGATTGATTTATTTTAAGTAATAAAAAAAATCATGTCCTGGTCAAAAAATATATATAAAAAAAAATTATGTTGTGAGGGCCTATACTAAGTGGAGTCCCGCCTTGATTTTGGTTGATAAGATTGAATAAAATAAAATGATGAGAGATCGAGGGTTGAGATTGAATCTTGAAGATAGAAAATTGGAAAAATTATAATTAGGTCCCACCTAAGGGAATTAAATACAAAATGATCCCTTAAAATCATGAAATTATTCTAAAGTCCCAAGGGACTTTTTTGTAATAAATTTTATTTATTTAATAACTAAATTGTTGTTGTGGTTGTTGTTGTTGTTATTTTGTGTTGACAACTAAAAGAATAGTGGCTGACAACTTAAAGTGCAAGGGTTGACAACTATCACGGTAATGTAATGCATGAGTTGTCAATACCTACCGTGATAGTTGTCAATCCTTATATTTTAAGTTGTCAACCACTGCTCTTTCAATTGTCAATGTAAATTTTTTTAAAAAAAAGGTAATTTGATCAAATTCCTTAGGACTTTAGAATAATTTCATGATTTTAAAAGACTTTTTTGCATTTAATTCCCTTAAGTGGGACCTAATTGCAATTTTTCCTAGAAAATTTGGGCAGCGACGAATAATACTAGTAGTTGGAGTTCCAAGCAATATCCATTTGAATAATGTGGAATGAATATAATTTTAAACATAAAATAATAATTGGATTAGTGGTAAAAACTTAATATTTTTTAAATAAAATCCTACGTCTTGCATATTTTTTTGGAAAAATGACAATAAAATACCTTTTGAATTTCAAAATGACAAATAAGGAATCCGAATAAACAAAATGACAAAGAAGGCATTAGGTACCAATCTGGAATTTTAATTTTAAATTTTACAAAACATATAGTGGGATTTACAGCTTTCATAGTGAGAGTTATTACTTCGTCAATGGGTTTTGCAACCTGTTTTGAAGGGCTGAGCAAGTTTTCTGTAAAAAAATATAATTCCACGCCGAATTTTACAAACACATAGTGGGATTTACAACTTTCATAGTGAGATTCACTACTTGGTCAATGGGTTTTGCAACCTGTTTTGAGGGGTTGAACAACTTTTCTGTAAAAAACAATACAATTCAACGCTGAATTTTACAAAATACATAGTGGGACTTACAACGTTCATAGTAAGAGTTACTACTTTGTCAATAGGTTTTGCAATATGTTTTGAGACCAAAAATCAAAATTCCAGATTGGTACCTGTTGCCTTTTTTATCATTTTGTTTATTTGAATGCCTTATTTGTCATTTTGAAATTCAAAAGGTATTTTATTGTCATTTTTTCTTTTTTTTTGGATCTTATAAAACAATATTGGATGGAATATTAAATAGTTAGTGAAGTCTAAATTAGATATTTACTACACTTATTATTTATTTATTACACTTAATTAGAAAATGTCATATTTAAATATTTATAATACTTCATTAACTATTTATTACATTTCATTAGCAAAAAAAATCCCAGCCGCCAACGAAGCTCTTATTGATGTGGTTTTTTTTAATTTTTTTCCAAAACGGGTGGTATGGTAAACAGCGATATTTCAAAATTTCATTTGAGTGCATGTGCTGTTGGAGGCAGCACTTGCAGAAAAACTGTTAGTCCGAGTCACGTCCTACGAATGCTGTCCTTAAATGCTATTCCGCGACCACTGGCAAATGAGGAAGCGGCACTCTCCAGGATTAAACGGACTCCTCCTACAAAAACAAGGTAAACAAAACAGTAGAAGAGAAGATATAAACCCAGCGAGGCAGAGAGAATTCCAGAGGAGGGAAAGAGATACACGAAAGCTCAAGTGTGGGATGCTTGAAACTCATGCAAACTGTGCCTTATATAGGCCTCAGATCAAGAGACATTGGGCCCTTATTTAATCATGTTAATGGTGATTAAAATGTCGGTTACAAACGTTACAGCAATAAAACTGAGTAACATATACGTTTTGAGCATTACTGGTAATTAACTCAAACGTTTCACAATTAAAAATCCATTAAGGCATATTGATGGAGTTTAAAAAACCAAACGGTAGGCTTTCAAAATTCAAATGTAATAAAATCATGGTTCTCAGATAAGCTTAAATCATTTTTGGATTTTCCAAAAAGCCTTTGACTAAGAGGTGCCCAATTCACCTTTAACTCACGTGCAGGGGGGAATCGCTGGATTTTCACTGCGTTTACCTCCACTGGCCCATGCTTGTGCACGCGAGATCCTCCTTCTCCTTTAGGCTCATTCACTAGCCCAAGAACACAAGCTTGTATTTATGGACTTGTGCCTTCACTCTCTTGGGCAATGTGGGACTTGTCCTTTTGGTACAGCCACACAATTTCCAACAATCCCCCACATGTGTCGAAAGGGATGCTATTTGCTGAGTTTCACACATAGATATAATCATTTGGTCCTTTGGACTATGAACTAGACCTAGACCAATAACACTTAGTACACAGAGATGTTAGTGGTCCTATGGACTATGAACTCATACCTCTTGGGCGTATACTAGAGGCATTATCAGTCAAGTTATACCCCCACATTTCTGCTATCAATGGTGTTTTTGCACTTTAAGACAGCCGTGTGCTTGCCTGGTGCATAACGAATGCTCTAGAAATTTCGCCATGATCTTATAGGAGCAGCCCTACTCCACATTCATAGAGGTGATTTCATTTAGTGTACCTGCAATGAGCACATCGTCCTGTAAGACTATGAAATCATTAAGAGCTTCTGCTCAGCCTCACCAAAATACATTCTAGCACCTTTTCACACACTATAGGAAGGGACTAACTATTTATTTAGTGCTAGCAGAACTAACAAATGACTTGTTCTTACCCATTGAACCTTCTCTATGGGATCACCAATCACAAAGGTTAGGTTGCCATCGCTGTTAATTTCGAATTAGCTTTAGTCCCATTCCCCTCAATGTTTCATAAATTTGTTTCCTCCCCAGAGGTTTCGTTAACGGATCTGCTAGGTTCACTTCTAACCTTACATAGTCGATTGAGATTACTCCATCTTTTAGCAGCTGTCTTATAATATTATGTCTCAATCGAATATGTCTGGTTTTACCATTGAAGGTTTTATTTTTAGCCGTAGCTATCATTGATTAGCCATCACAGTGTAGAGACACTGATGGTGTTGGCTTTTCACCTAGTGGAATGTTCGCTAAGAAGTTTTTCAACCACTGAGCCTCAGAACCAACCAACTCTATTGCAATAAACTCAGAATCCCTCGAGGATTTGGTTAGTATAGTTTGTTTGGCTGACTTCCATGTTATTGTACCACTACCAAGATTAAAAATGTAACCATTAGTGGATTTTGTCTCATCTGAGTCTAAAACCCAGCTAGCATCACTGTATCCTTCTAATACAGTAGGAAATCCACTATATAGTACACCATAATTCATGGTGCCCCTCAAGTAACTCAATACCCTAACTAGAACCTTCCAATGCTTATTGCTTGGGCAGTGAGTATATTTAATCAACCTACACACAGCATAAGCTATGTCTGGCTTGGTATAATTCATTAAATGCAACAGACTCCCAATGATCTGTGCATATCTAGATTGAGCAACTAGATCTCCTTCATGTTTTGTTAAATGCACATTTGAATCATAAGGAGTGCTAACTGGAGGAACATCATAGTGTTCAAATTTTCTCAAGATTTTCTCAACATAATGCTCTTGCGAAAGTAGGATGCCATGTTCATTCCTTGTGATTTTAACACCCAATATAACCTTTGCTTCACCCAAATCTTTCATGTCAAAATTTAAAGCAAGAAAACATTTTGTCTCACACACAACATTCATGCTAGTACCAAAAATAAGCATGTCATCCACATATAAGCAAATAATCACACAATCACCATTTACAAGTTTTGTATAGACACAACGTTCTGCCTCAACAGTAGAGAAACCACCACTTAACAAAACTTGGTCTAGCTTTTCATGCTATTGTTTAGGTGCTTGTTTCAAACCATACAAAGACTTAACAAGTTTGCAAACTTTATTTTCTTGCCCAGGAACTATACACCCCTCAGGTTGGGTCATGTAAATTTCTTCTTCTAAGTCACCATTTAAAAAGGCTGTTTTAACATCCATTTGGTGAATAAAAAGCCTGTGGATCGAAGCTAAAGTAGTTAGGATTCTAACAGAAGAAATCCTGGTCACGGGAGAAAAAGTATCGAAATAGTCAACATTTTCTTTTTGGGTAAAACCTTTGGCTACCAATTGAGCCTTGTATTTATCAATTGACTAACCTGGAAAGTATTTTTTCCTAAAAGCCTATTTGCACCCAATAGGTTTTGCTCCTAGGGGCAAGTCAACCAAAACCCATGTTTTATTTTGATTTAAAAAATCTATTTCAGCTTTAATAGCTTCTTTCCAAAACTGAGAATCTGGAGAAGAAATTGCTTCATGAAAATTTTTCGGTTCATCTTGTACCATATAGGTCTAAAAATCATCTCTAAAAGAGGTTTCTTTTCTTTGCTTTTTACTTCTCTTTAAATTCTCACTCAAACCATCATTTAAAGTTTTTTCACGAGAAGAATTTCCAATTCTTTTAGGGACACACTCAACTTTCAAAGGAAATATATTCTCAAAAAATTCTACATCTTTTGTTTCAACAATTGTATTGTGTGTAACATCCTTATTTTTATCTAGTATTTAATTAAATTTATAAATAAATATATTTTAGTATTAAGTTAATAAAAAATTTAGATATAGGCAAATTATTATTATTATTATTTTAATAATGTTTTTGTGTGTGAGTGTGTGTGTGGATGATATTCTAGAAAATTATATCATGGTATAGAAGTCCCACATCTACTAATCTTTAGAGTGAAGGAGTTTGAGGAGCCTATATATAGGAGATAGTAGGTGGAGCTTGAAGTGAGTAAATAATTTTCACACATATTTGAGATAGTCTCAGAAAAGTGCTAGTTTTGAGTTTATTAACCATTGGATTGGACTGAAATTTGCTAAGCCCATTTGGGACATCCAAGTCGTTAATTTCAACAGTTAGATCATCATTTTGATCTTTGAGTTACAAGTTATTAGATACATTTTTAACTTATTTTTTTAGATTTAGCAGATAGAGTCCTAAATAATAAGTTAGCATTTTAAAGTTCGTTCACTGTTAGATTAAGCTATAATTTGGAAGATAGCATCATGATAGATAGGAAATTAAATTCAACAGTCAGATTAAGGGTTTAACTTCTGTAGTAAGAATAACCTGGCTCATATTAAATCTATTTATTTAAGTCATTTGAAGATAGAACAAAAGTTATAAATTACAGTTTGTCTATTTACATTATGAATTTGATTATTCTAATAATATAATCTAAAAATTAAAGGATACTTAAGCAAGAAAAATTTAGGAATCGAGTCTAAATTATATATATATTCTCATTCCAAACCTTAGAAAAAGGTCTTTTAGGCTAGAATTCTAAGTAAAAATTAAAGTTTTTAGAGGAGGAATTAGATGCTAAAATTTTGTGAGTAGTCTACTCTAATACTATAGAGATAACTTTTTAATTTCGTTTGTAGATATAAACTCTATTGTGGCATTTTTGAGGTTGGGCTTTGGTTGTATTTGACTGTTAGCTAAGAAACTAGGTAACTAAATTCCTATCTATTGCATGCTCTAATATGAAATTGGTGAGTGGTTTTATAACTAATTCTATAAAAGTATATTATGTTTTGTATGAACTATCTTGTGGGATGCTATTTAAAAAAAAAGATTGATATCGTTTGTATTACAAGAAATTGGTGATCATGATTATGATGTGTTATTATGAAATCCTGTTGATTATGCATATAAATGTGTCATTTTGAACCCTATGCATCTAGTTTGGGCGGGGGAAGGAGATAATTGGAGTTATTGAGATTTATATACTTGCCACGTGGTATTGGCCTCCATATGGAGCTCTATGATTGGCTGCTATTATTGTCTCACTAGTTCTTTGAGGGACCGTGACACCCCACTAGTTCTTCGAGGGGGGACCCATGGTCCACCGAGTGCTTTATGGTCTTTGGCCGGTCCACATCACTCGTGTGGCGAGCTTGTCAGAGTTGCTAGTCAAATGGAAAGAACTTAGCCCATGGGTCCAGTCGGCGGAAATAAAGAGGATATAAGGATGGATTTAGGTTCAGGAATTACATATGACATGGGATATTCATATCTTTTAAATAAATAAAAAATGTGTTATCTCTTTTGAAATGTATCAACTGTATGAGATTGGTGGAAAAATTTGTCTTACATGATTATTGTGAGTTTAAATGTTAAATAAATGTTTATCAACTATTATTAACTCTATGTATCCCACCTAACACTTTACTAGCCCATGCTAGGGTGTGTGATAGGTAGAGATTTAGTTACTAAGACATTGTCTCACTCCTGTTGCTTTACCTTTTTTCAGGAAACAATACGTTAACAGGACCTTCAGGGAAGACTCTTGATGCTCAATAACTGTAGCTGACAGTATAGAGCTTCTGGATCTTATTTTATACAATACTTTCATATATTACCATGCATCAGGATTGCATTCCTTTGGGACTTATTTTACCTTCTCATATTTTTATGTTGTTTGACTTAGTAAACGTATTATACCTTCTATCTTTGGTTTATTTTGTTTGAACATTGGACTAGAGTGCTGGTAGTGGGTCTGAGGCCCTTAGATTGCATGTGATTGAATTATTGTGGATTCACAATGTGATAATGGCAATTTTCGCAAGTTTAATTGTTGCTAGTATTGACTATATAGTCAAATCTGAACTACTATTATTATTTATTGAGGCGTGTTGCTTTATAACCTTGTTAGCTATGATTACAGATATAGGTTATTCTTTTTCTAACCATGATAGCCTTATTTGAGGTCAAATGCTTTTCTATCATGGTTAGCCTCTTAGTGATGTGATTGCTTCTAAATAACCATGATAACGTATGTTTACTAGTTTTATTCCTTTCTATCATGGTTAGTTCTAGCTAGCAAGTGGCGATGTTACATTGTAATCCAAAAAATCACTTTTCAAAACCAAAAAACGATAAGCAGCACTTTGTTTAGCATAACTAATAAACGTGCAATCAAAAGTTTTTGAACCAATTTTCCTCTTTTTAGAATTAGGCAATAAGACTTTTGCAAGACACCCCCACACTTTTAAGTATTTAAGATTAGGCACAAATCCTTTCCACAACTTATAGGGTGTCTTTTTAGTTTTCCTATGAAGTATTCTATTTTGCAAAAAACAAGTAGTCAACAAAGCCTCTCCCCACAAGTTATTAGGTGCAGCATAGCTTACAAGCATGGCATTCATCATTTCTTTTAGAGTTCTATTTTCCTTTCTACAACACCATTAGACTCAAGTGAATAAGGAGGAGTTACTTCATGGATTATTCCTTCTTTTTCACAAAACTTATTTAAAGCTAAATATTCCCCTCCTCTATTTGACCTAACTCTTTTAATTCTTTTATTAAGTTGATTTTTTACTTCTGCCTTATACAAAAGAAACTTTTCAAATGCTTTATCTTTAATCCTTAACAAATATGCCTTAGTATATCTAGAAAAGTCATCTATAAAGGTAATATAGTATCTTTTACCTCCTCTAGTTTCAACCTGTTTTAAATCTCCTAAATCAGTGTGAATTAAGGACAATAGTTCAGTTTCTCTTTATATAGAAAAATGTGCCCTCTTTGTTAATTTAGTCTCCGCACATACTTCACATTTGTTTTTAGTATCACTTTTCAGTTCAGAAATTAGACCAAGGTTCTGTAATATTTTAATATATGATTTATTAACATGTCCTAATTTAACATGCCATAAATCAAGAGTGTTAATCAAGTAAGCAGAAGAAGATGCATTTTCATTAATTTCAGCAAACTTAAAACAAACAGACCCTGATTATAATATCCCTTCCCAATGAGAACATTATTCTTAGTCATGACAACTTTGTCAAACTCAAAGGACACTCTAACCCCAGCTTTCCCAAATAGCGCCATAGAGACTAAGTTTGCCCTAACATCTGGGACATACAACATATCGTTCAGCGTTAGGGTTTTTCCTGATGTGAGTTTTAGCACCACTTTCCCTTTTCCCTGAACCTTGGTAGTTCGGGAGTTAGCAAGGTAGATGTGGTCTTCCCCTTCTTCAAAAGAGGTAAACATCTCTTTATTTGCACATATGTGCTTAGTGGCTCCTGAATCCACTACCTATTTCTTCACATCAGTCACAATGAGGGCTTGAGAGACCACTATAGCTATGACTTCATCATCACTGCCATCATCTCCTTCTACCGAATTCACATTTGGTTTAGGAGGATTATCATCCTTTAGAGTAGCCCTTTTCCTGCATTGCATCGTATAGTGCCCTGGCTTTCCACAGACAAAACAATTGCCTTTCTTTTTGAACTTGGAGTTAGAATCCTTGGGTTTGTAATCAGATTTCTCATTTTTATTATTTTTGTTTTTGGTATCATGCCTCTTGGAGTGCGGTTTCGATTCCACCAAGTTTGCTTTGGCAGCTATTTCCTTTCCCTTGCAGCTTGTATGGTCTTTTCTGTTTGTGTCTTCAATTATTATGTGGGTAATAAGATCTGACAGGGACAGCTGCTTCTGTTTATACTTTAATTGTTGTTTGTAGTTACTCCACGTTTTTGACATCTTCTCGACCAGTATGCCAGCTACGAATTCATCTAGCAGGTTAATCTTCTCAGCACGCAGCTCCTGTAATAACTTGTGGTACTCATTGATTTGAAGCTTGATGTCTTTCTCTTTGGTCATCTCCCATTTGTAGAAGTTTCCCACCACAAATTTCTGCTTACCAGCATCCTCAGCAGTGTACTTGAGGATAAGAGACTCCCATATCTTGTGTGCTTCCTTATAGACACAGTACACATTGAACAGGTCGTTAGATAAAGTGCTGATAAGAGTGTGTCTGCAAACCTTATTAGCATGCGTCCAAATATCTTTCTGGGCTTGATCAGCATCTGGGGTTGGTTCGGATTGAGTAAGAGCAGCAGCCACTCCATGCATGTCAAGGATGGAGTAAATTCACTCTTGCCATCACCTGAAGTTCCTTCTGTCAAATGTCTCTATTTTAGACGTATTAGGGAATGGCCTAAGAATAGGTATTGTTGTTAGGACAACAGTGACTGAGGCAGCATCATTGTCATTCTGACCAGTAGCATTGCAAGGTTGCTCCATGATGTAACTAGCTCTTAAGCTTGTTGGCGGCAGCACCTGCAGAAAAATGTTAGTCTAAGTCACGTCCTACGAACACTATTCTTAAGAGCTATTCCGCGACCACCAGCAAGTGAGAAAGAGGCACTCCCCAGGATTAAATGGATCCCTCCTGCAAGAACAGGGTGAACAGAACAGCAGAAGAGTAGATATAAACCCAGCGAGACAGAGAGAATTCCAAAGGAGGGAAAGAGATGCATGAAAGCTCAAGTGTGGGATGCTTGAACCTCATGCAAACTATGCCTTATATAGGCCTCAGATCAAGAGATGTTGGGCCCTTAATTAATCACATTAATGGTGATTAAAACATTAGTTACAAACATTACAGCCATAAAACTAAGCAACATATATGTTTTGAGCGTTACTGGTAATTAACTCAAACGTTTCACAATTAAAAATCCGTTAAGGCATATTGATGAAGTTTAAAAAACTAAACGGTAGGCTTTCAAAATTCAAATGTAATAAAATCATGGTTCTCAGATAAGCCTAAATCATTTCTAGATTTTCCAAAAAGCCTCTGACTAAAAGGTGCCCAATTCGCCTTTAACTCGCGCGCAGGGGGAGAATCACCGGATTTCCACTGCGTTTGCCTCCGGTGACCCATGCTTGTGCGCGCAAGATCCATCTTCTCCTCTAGGCCCATTCACTAGCCCAAGAACACAAGCTTGTATTTATGGACTTGTGCCTTCACTCTCTTGAGCAATGTGGGACTTATCCTCTTGACACACCCACACAATTTCCAACATGTGCATTGATTTGAGATTGCTAAAATTGAAGTTAGTGATTTGGCATTATGATATTTGCAGGGTATATTTTTTGAATTTTTTTATCCTATTCACAAGATACATTTAAAGGTTGCTTGAAATTTTAATCAACTTTTTTTTTATTTGAGTAAAACACATCAACCTTCTTTTATTTAACATAAATTATAAAGACCCTTTTTTTTATTTTAAAAACTTATATAGACCTTCATTAAACTTAAAATATAAGTTAAATAAATCTCTCTTCTAATTTTAATATTTAACTTTCATCAACCAATTGTTAGTTGACTTTTATTAACTTGTTATTTTGACCAAAATACCTCTCCTTAACACAAATATTTCTTAATAATTACCAAAAAATAATTTTAATACATATTTTAGTATTTTTATCTTTATTAATTATATGTTATATAATTATATTATTATCTCATACACATCTTTTCTTCCTACATATTCTTTCTCATTTCTCTCTCTTTATAAGTAAGGTATTCTAACAAATAAAATATATTTTTACACATTTATTGCTTTCAGTTAATTTTAACTACCTTCTTGATCTACGCAGCTTAATTATTTGCATCTTATATACTCTCTCTTTTCTTTTTTTATAAGAGACAACTATCATTTATACCTTATTTCTATTTATAAGAGACATTTGCAAAATTATACAAATTTCATTGGATAGTTTCTTATTTTGTCCTTATTGATTACTTATTTTAATACTTAATATATTCATTATCTTATTTAACAAACCATCATCTCTCTCCATCATCTCTCTCCATCATATATTGTTTTTTCCTATAATTTTTTTATTTTAATAATTTTCTTATTATCTATCTTATACTCTCTTTATAAATAAGAATTTTTTTTCAAAAAGTCATAATTTTAACATATTTATTATTTTAATTTTTAACTAATCTTTTGATTTTTTGATTTATGTAACTTGTTCAAATGTTTCTTACTGATAAAAAAAATAAAATATTAAAAGAAATTAGTACTAGAAAATTGGGATCCAAAAAGTGAAATGAGAGACGAGGGGTTGAGATTTGGAGGATAAACTTTTGGCATGTGAATGAGATCCTCTGCTTTTAATGGCTTTGACTTGGCACGGCTCAATTAATGAAATGTTGGGTTTTGTTCCGTTTTCGTGTTGCTTTTGTCTTAGTGGGTGTTTGTGGGACACGATTCACACTCACACCACACTTACACTTTGCCTTTGCCTTCGCCTTTTGTAATCTTCTCGCACAGAGACATCGCAATAATCTCCTCATTAAAAGCAGTGACCAAAGAAAAAAGACCAAATGGCATTTCAGACTTAGACCACACCATCTTGCTTTTTTCATCATTAACGGACCGAAAAGTTCGCTCCATTTTTCTTCTTTCTTTCTTTCTTCTGCTTCTTCCAAACAAAAAAGCCTCTTCTAGTTTCTCTATACGGACAATTGAGTAAGTAATCAAACACCTCACGAGGTCTGCTTTGAGGCTTAACAAGACATTTGGTTTAGTTGAACTTTCACCCTTCAAAACATTAATTAATAAAGTCGTTGATTTGCCCCCACCTTTTTAACTTATTTGTATTTTCAAATTATTAAGGTGAAGCAACCTCTCAAAAAAGTGAAGATTTGAGCTGTAAAAGTGGGAAATAATGATGAATCTGACATGGGGGCTTCAATGGTTTGGTCTTGATGTACTTTGAGATTAAAGTTTTGATACTAAACTTAAAGAGTGGCGAAGACTGGGAGAATTGAATGAAGGGTTTGAAAGTAACTGAGGATGTTGGCAGTTAAGGCTACATCTTCGCGCCATGATGCCCTTCAAATTCAATATCTGTCAATCACTATTTCTTCTTTTTGTGGTAACTGGAAAGTGACTTTGTGTTTGTTTGGTAGGGCCTTTTTGCCTATTAATTATTCCATCAATGAATTCGATTTACTCTTGCCTCGTTCATTTCCTAAGGACATGTTTGATTCACAAAAGTATTCACGGGATGATCTGTTCCGATCTTGTTTTGGTGAACAAAAACAGGACGGGATCTTTGTTCTATATTTTGTCCAATTTTGTAGTTATCTTAGTCTCAGTGGGATCAAGACAGGAGTGGGACAAGACAAGACGTCCCATCTCCCTTCCCTACCCCAAAAACTATAATTTGGACAAAAACAACACTTAAAAAAAAAAACTATTATGCAAAAAGCCTAAATTGTAAGCAAAGAAATCATGCCTTGGACAATTTAAAAAAAAAAATGGAACAAAGAACAAACACTAATATTAATCATGTAATAAATGAATTTTAAAAAAAGAATAAGTAAATATCCCGCGATGGGACAATCCCATCCCGATTATCATGTTGTCATGTGTCGAATTTTTTTTTCTCATCTCATCCTGTCTAGAATTGATTAGGATGGGAATGGGACGATTGGGATTGGACAAGTTAAACACCCCCTAATAGAATGTATTTTGAAGAAAGAGAAGATGCCAACATGTTTGCCGGACACAGGAAAGAAAAGGAAAATTATGAATTTAAAATATATATATATATATATATATATAAAGATTGATAGGCACCATGAAGTATTTTATAAGATATATCCAACACCTTAATGTATTTTGTGATGTGCCAACTATGTTAAATTTTTTTTTCTTGATATATTTAACATCGTAAAATATTTTGTAATTTATGCAACACACTGAAATATTTTTTTAGATGAGTCTAATAATATAAAAATATTTTAAAAATACTTTATGATATTTGGTATACATTTATTTAATGGGCTTTTTAATGAGTTAATGAGGAAGTTAAAATTGTTCATAAAATAATATTTTACCCCTCGTTTGTGGGTTTAGCGGGTGAAGGGGTCAGACACGCTTACTAAGGGAGCGGATTCGATCCTGGATCACGTTGCGGTGCTAGCAGAGGCATCTCCGAAACTAAGGCTTCTAGCTTGTAAACAACCGTGTGAGGCCCCAATTTAAGCTCCAACATTGGTTAGAGCTGGGGTCAAGAGTTAGGTTCTCTGCCTTTGGATCATGGGTGAACCCAACTTCTTTCCTCAAATTTTTTTATCACACAAAAAATTAATAATAAAATAATATTTTAAAACACAATGTTTTTTTAAAAATTAACTTTTATAAAAAAAATCATAATAAAAAATATTTCAAAATGTTAAATCCATCTAAAAGATAATTCAAATTATTGGACACATATGATAAAATATTTAAGAATACTGGACACATCTTAATTCAATATAAAATGCAAAATGTAAAATAGCCAACATGCCCATATTTCATTTAAAAAAATTTTGCTAGCTCGCGGTCGTAAACCTTAGCCCCCAGGCCCCAGCCATTATCATTGTTCAGATTTCAAACTAGCAACAATCAAAATTCAGATCATGTTTAACACTTCAATTTCAGATCAATATTTCACAACAAGTAAACAAATCAAAACCAAGAAAGAAGTTAAACAAGACAGATGATACGTGGTACTATCAGGATTTACTAGCACGTGCCTCTTAGCTGTCATTCTGTTAGACAAAACAGATTATTGTAATAAATTCAGTTCTTACTTTTACCATATAAGTACAGTTACTATTGTACAGGAGGCATTATTGAATAAGAAAAATCCAGTTCTGTCTCTCTCTCTCTCTCTCTTTCTTTCTTCTCTATCGGCCTGTACCAACTTGGTATCAGAGCCGTGTCTCTGGCAATGGCTCCGGAGACCCAATCGAGCGATCGCTTCCATGATTTAGAACAACGCCTCGAGCTTAATGTAGTAGTGGTTGAAAATGGCTGAGCTCATCTGGAACAACACGCCACCGATATCGCTGATTTAAAGAGCTCCATGAGCCAAATTGAGGCATGTCTGCAAGATCTAAGCAGCACAATTGCAACACTGGTTCATCAAGGTCAAGGAGACCAAAATGGCGGATCATCGAGCAGCTTTAATCAGAGTAAGCATGTGCAGTTTGGGACCTTTCACCAAGCACCTTAGTCCTATTTCCCACCGACGAAACAGAGTCGAGTTGAATTTCCCTGCTTTGATGGTTCGGACTTTCGAGGTTGGTCGTATAGATGCCGTCAGTTCTTTGCTGTGGATGGTACACCGATAGATCAACGTATTAGGCTGTTAAGCATTCATTTGGAAGGAAAGGCTCTTAAATGGCACCTCAACTTTATGAGGAGGCGTACTGAGAGTGACGTTGCTTGGGATGAATATTTCGCTCAAATGGAAGCCCGTTTCACTGAGATTAAACACGTCAACCCAATGGTCCAACTCAAATAGTTACAGCAACTAGACTCCTCCGTCGATGAATACATAGAAGCTTTTGATGATTTGCTTACCGATGTTGATATTCCTGATGAGGTTGCGATGAACTACTTCTTAGTAGGATTACGTATTGATATTCAATCCCGTGTGATTGCTTTTCGACCCTCTAGTTTGGCTAGTATGATGCAAATGGCAAGAATGCAGGAACATTCACTTCGCACGATATATGATGCTGCCTCTATTTCTCACCCATCTCTAGGGACATCGCGAGCTAATACGCTTCTGCCTGTGTCTCATTTTTCAAGTGGTCGAGCGATGCCTTCTAAGGGTTCAGTATCTTCTTCCCCTTCCTCTCACTCCTCTACGTTTTCGTCGGCTAAGAAACCTTCATTGACGTTGTCTAAGAAGGAAATGGAAGGGAGGCATCGAAAAGGCCTCTGTTATTGGTGTAATGACAAATATTCTGCTTCTCACAAGTGCAAAGAATCTCAGTTAATGATACTTGTGGTACTTGACAATGAAGATGATGAATTCGCAGATGCTGTGGATACCTTGGACTCAAATTCCCTACCGACTGCCACTGTTAATGCCGTAAAAGGTAATGAGGGGTATTCGACTTTGCGGATTGAAGGGTATATTAAGAAACAGAAAGTGATCATCCTAATTGATACGGGCAGCACGCATAACGTGGTACATTCGTCACTGGCCAAACGGTCAAAGCTACCTGTTCAAACTGACCAGGCACTGCGTGTCAATGTGGCTGGAGGGCGTCAGATTTTGGTCAATAAGTACTGTCATTCCTTAACATGGTCCATGGCTGACTTGTCCTTTGTTGATGATTTCTTGGTTATGGATCTAGGTGTCTTTGATCTAATTTTGGGAGTCCAATGGCTTAAAAAGTTGGGTCGTATTATATTGGATATGGACAAGCACTTAATTGCTTTTAATTACCAGGGCCGCTATTTTGAGATCGTTGGCATGGGTTCAGTAAAGCCCACTTTAACTGAGCAGCCCATTGATGATGGATTATTACGCAAGGCGCCACATCTGTTTCTTGTTTATTCATACTCTATGGATTCTTCGGCTTTTCTAGCCGTTAGTAGTGCACTTTCTTTGACAAATTCACAGACGATGCAGCTGGAGGCAATCCTTCGTTCTTTCCAGGACGTTTTTTAGGAACCCAAATCCCTGCCTCCACCACGAGCTTTTGATCATCAAATCCATCTTAAGCAGCCACAACCTATTAGCTATCATCCGTACCGTTACGGTCCGGTCCAAAAAGATGAGATTGAGCGTCAGGTGCAATAGATGCGTCATACGGGAATTATTCGCAACAGTCAAAGTCCATTTGTAGCTCCAGTAGGTTTAGTTCACAAAAAAGATGGGACTTGGCAATTTTATGTCGACTATTGATGATTGAATGACCAAACAATTAAGCACAAGTTCCCCATTCCCCTCATTGAAGAACTTCTCAAAGAATTACAGGAAGCTTGTTACTTTTCAAAACTGGATTTGCGAGCAGGGTATCATCAGATTTGAATGTACCCACCAGATATTCATAAGATGACATTTCAAACTCATGATGCCCTTTGGTCTGACAAACGCGCCAGCTACCTTCTAGAGCTTGATGAACTCTGTTTTTAAGGCTTACATACGGAAATTTATTCTAGTTTTTTTTGACGATATTCTGGTCCATAGCTCTGACTGGGAGATTCATTTGCAACATTTATCCACTACATTGATTGTCCTCCGTGAAAACAAGCTTTATACGAAGGCCAGTAAGTGTAATTTTGGCTCAACAAGAGTTGATTATCTTGGGCATATCATTTCTCCTAAAGGTGTTAAAGCTGACCCTCGGAAAATTGCTGCAATTATGTCTTGGCCCACTCCAACTACAATACGTGCATTACGGGGGTTTCTCGGCCTTGCTGGATATTACCAACATTTTGTTAAGAATTTTGGTGAAATATGCCAACCACTGACTGCCTTGTTACAGCATGATTCTAAGTTTCAATGGAATGCCGCAGCAACCAACGCCTTTGAGGTTCTAAAACGCGTCATGACCTCCCCTCCAGTTTTAGCACTTCCTAACTTCGCTGAACGATTTATCATTGAGACTGACGCCTCAGGATCAGGAATGGGAGCTGTGTTAAGTCAGCAAGGCCACCCTATCGCTTTTGCAAGCAAGGGGTTCAATCCTCGTGGTCACACCATGTCAGCGTATGAACGAGAACTTATGGCCATTGTATTTACAGTTAAACAATGGCGTTCTTATCTTGTGGGTCGCCCTTTTACGATTCGCACTGACCACCTTCCTCTCAAGTACTTACTAGAGCAAAAATCGGTTTCATCTGATAAGCTCAAGTGGGTAAACAAGTTATGGGGATTGACATATGACATTGAATACCGTTGGGGCAAAGAGAATTTAGCAGCTGACGCTCTCTCCCAGCAACATGATGGGTCTATCGCAGCAATCACAACACCTATGATTGACTTATATGATAAGGTACAGAAGTCTTGGGCTACATATGATCAGGTTCAACATCTTATTGCTGAGCTGGAATGTACCCCTACATCACACCCTGTTTTTTCTTTGTCCAATGGATTACTCAAACGGAAGGGTCGTTTGGTTGTCGGTGCTGATCGCTACCTTCGGACCGAACTTCTGTCTTACTTCTATGGTGATGCAACTGGGGGACACTTAGGAGCGACAGCTACATATAAACGAATTTCCTCTGTTTTTCATTGGAGGGGCCTTGAACGTGATGTTTGTGAATTTGTCAGGAATTGTACAATCTGCCAGTGGTTCAAGTATGAGACGGTTGCTTCTCTGGGGTTGCTTCAACCCCTATCGGTTCCGGATCATATTTGGACAGAGCTATCAATAGACTTCATTGGGAGTCTTCCGAAATCATACTCTCGGACCACCATTTTAGTAGTCGTGGATCGACTCAGTAAAGCAACCCACTTTGTTGCCTTGAAACACCCGTACACTGCTGTAGATGTTGTGCAAGTCTTTATGGACAATATCGTGAAGTTACATGGCTTCCCGAAATCTATTGTCACGGACAGGGACCCCATTTTCTCAGAAAGAAGAGCCATGAACGAAGGAGCCCGCTGATGACCACAAGATTTGTGGACGACATGAAGAGAATGAGAAAGAGATGGATCTGTGGATGACGCCATCGTTGGCTTCCAGTAGATCTATTGAACAAAGAACGAGCAACGCCATTGTTGAAGAACTAGTGAGATGGGGTGGCGGAGCGCCTAACAAAAGGAAGATGATAAAGAAGCCAAAAAGACGTGGATGGTAGAGGGTTATTTTGATCCTTTCAATCAGCAAAGATGGAGAAGATGGTTTGTGAAAGATGAGGAGGGTAAAATAGGCAAAGTGTTAAGAAGGATCCTCGAAAAACCCACTTCAGTATATAAGAAAGGGAAAAAAGATATTATGCCCTAATTCTGAATATAAGAGTTAGTTAATTAATTTGATCATGATAAAAAATTGATTAATTTGAATGGATTAAAAAATTAGTTAAATTAGTTATTTGTAATAAATATCTATTATCTTTTTTAAAATACTTTTTGTTAATTATGTGTATTAGTTAAAATTACAAATTGGATAAAACTTTTAATATATATAACTATTACAAGAACTACCTTAAAAATATATTAATATGAGAGACAAAGTGAATTGAGATTTTATATTTGAGACTAAATTGAAAATCAAACTAATTATTATATTAAAGCCTGGAAGTAATACAATTCTCCTTTGCCATTATCCCATTTTGTTAAAGCGCATTTGGAATCACGTTTAAAATTACTTGTAAACACATTTTATGTAAATTAAAATAAACATTTTATCATATATTTATATCATATTTTGTAAATCACAAATTAAAAAATTATTTATAACCAATTCCAAACGGCTTTTAAATCCTATTGTATTTGAAAACTTTAAATTTGGGAGGAATGTAGTTTATAATGAATTTTTCAAATTTTATTCTTAATCATTTATTTTCTCTTTTTTCTTCTCTTCCTCGATCGTATTTTCCCATATGTTATCTTTTATTATTTCTTTTATTTATTATAAAAACATATTTAAAGATAAAAGTATATTTTTAACCTATTTATTACTTTTAATTAGTTTAAACTGACTTCGTTATATATAAATTAATTATTTGAAATTTATAATGATTGCATTATTATTGCTAAAGATGTTATTACATTGACTAGCTTCTTTTATGATTTTCGTTTATGAAAGGATATTTTTTTTCCATACAATTATGAAAGGAGATTTATTATGTTGCAACTTTTTATTATTAATTTATGATTATTTTTTATTATAAAAAGCAACACCTAAGACAAGTACGCATACCTTTGGGTTTATCTAAAAAAATCCATCATATTTTCACCAAAAAAAACAAAAACAAAAACCCATCCTATTAAACTCTTATTCCCTCTTCTTTTCATATTCTTACCATTACAAAAATCTTTTCACGCGATATGGACAAAGGACTTCTTTCCATCTGGAAGGTCCTCCACACCAATAATTTGTATTCTGCAAGAAAACAAAAACGAAAAAACAGCACAAAGTTATGAGTATTAGTTCTAGAGAATTACAATTTTCATACTGAAAAATAAGCTGAATTAGGTTATTTTTGGTTTAATGGAAGAGGATGCAACGGAAATAGAAAGGAAAAATGACATTTGTGGACCATGGAAGCAAAAGAAGGACTCTCAATATTAGAAACTAAGATGAAGGATTTGTGTTCTTATTTTAAAATTAAAAATGGCGAGACGAAAATGTCTTACCCTCTTTTATTTCATTATTCTTCATCCATAAGTTTTTAGGAGAAATCACAAAAAAAGATTCTTGAATTAGCCAAATAGTGAGATGACACCTGAATAAGCTTAATTGCTTGGGGGATTGGGTCTTAAATTACAATTATGAAATCAAGCCCAAAAGACGAAAATGACCCTCCTTCTCTTTCTTCTGTCACCCCACTTCCTTTTCTTTCCTTCTTCTCTTTCTCTTTCTCTCCCTCTTTTCTTTGCTTGCGATGGAGGAAACTCAATTGGAGACTTCAAAACCCTATGAAATTTTAATGAGTTTCTTAATGGAATTCAAGCAGTTATTACTTTACTTTAGAAACTAAGTTTTAAGCTTTACTTATGGATTTGCTATTCGTTTTAATTTAACTGTGCATTTCTCATGCTGTTCTTACTCTCTCTTCCTGTTTTAAGACAACGACATCGATAGATCGTAGAAAGAAAGCTAGGAAAAGGAGCCTAAAAACTTCCAATTTTATGGTATTGATCTTACGAATCTCAAGCATCCTATATCCCATAAGGAAAAATAGGTTCATGATTGCTGTGATGGTAGGAAGTTTATAAAGAGAGTAGAGGAAGATGTTAGGTCTACTGGAAGGCAAGATATGATTATTTGTGATAGTAAAGGTGTTGTGGCATTGTTCAAGGGAACTAATGGTTTGAATAAGGAACAAAAGGAAATGGAAGAGTTAAATTAGATAGTGAAAGGAACTGAAAAGCTCATTGACAATGGCCCAAGTCCTTTGAACTTTGAATTAGGTGAAAACCAAATGGAAGCAAAAAATTGTTGTTATCAAACACATACTAGTTTTTTGTTATTTTATTTATCATTGTTATAATTTTTTATGGTAATATTGTAACTGTAGACCTGTTATTATGATGACAGTAACATTACATGATGATCTAGGATGATGCTACTGTGTTGAAGTGTAGAACAAGAATGCATTTATGTATTTATCAGTTCTTAATGGCAATCATGTAGATGTGCTACATTTTTTCAAGTGCATGTCAAATTTGTCGCATTTCTATAATCAAAAGTTGTAACTTTCCATTCACGAATTGTTATTGGGCATATTATGTATGATCCCAAATTTTGGATCTAAAAGTGTAAGAAATAGTCTAAAATGGGCATGTTACCAGATCCTAATTGGCATGAGTCTTAGAAGTTTCCTGAAATGATAGAAAGATTCTCATGGACAAAATTGTAAAGTGAAAATTTTAGGGACCAAGAAATGAGGAAGATAGAGACTCTGACAAAATCTCAGGGGACGAGTATGAGAAATTGAGATGAATATGGGCCAGAGATTATAATCAAAACCTCGATGAGATGGTTATTAGGCCTAAATACTAGTAGGAACCTAATCATACTCTTAAAAAAGTTTGAGCCCAAAAGGGTAATAATGGAAAGTATACCCAGAAATTCTAGAAAAAATGAGGAATCTAAAACTAACTGAGGGCCACATAAAATAGTGAAGATAGAGATAGAACAAATTTTGAAATGAAATCTGGGCAGGGACCAAACTATCATTTTGAAAAGTTCAGTTCAAGAAAAGGCAGTATTAGAAATTATGCCTAAAATTCTTGAAAATTTATGAAAAGTAAAGTTAAGTGTCTAGAATTGTATTTAGGCCCAACAGGTAAAAATAGGATAAAAATAATTTATTAGAGAATTTTCTGTAATTATGAGTATTTTGGTTGATTAAGGGAGAATTAGCCAAAGTTTACTATTTTAAATATACAGAGGCCTCAATTATCTAGAAAGAAATGAGAAAAATTTAGTTGTGAGTTTATAACAAATTATAAAATTATTCTTGAGCTTTGAAAGTGTAGATGTTAGGTTTGAAAATATTAGAACCAAATTATGTCAGTAAAAGACTGATTTTGAGAAAATTTGAATAGAAGGAGTTACCGGTCAAATTTTGATCTAGAAAAAAGTAGTGAGATTTCCCACAATAAAAGATAATTAATGGCATAGAGGAATAAATTTTTGGAGCTACTTGATTGGACAAGATCTAGGAAAATTTAATTGATATGATGCAGTTATATAGGAGAACAACCTAAAGCAATGTAATATAACTTTTTCCCTAATTTTTCTACTATATGTGGCACCATTTTACAAGGAGAAGGATAAGACTGAAATTATACATTTTGTCAAGAGCAAAACTTGAAAAAAGGATTAAAATAATTGTCTTTCATCACATGATAAATATGCTAAAGATATTTAGTAAGAGGAGAATGTGCCCATGAGTTCAATTTGGTTTTTTTTTCTTCCTTATTCTTCCAAAATTATGCCACCTTGCTTAATAATGTAAGGAAAATGATGCAAGGAACACATGGTGAACTTGATGAAACACTTGGCAAGATTATGGAAGACAAGGCCTAATCAAGAGACATATGTGTTATGGTAAAATGGTAAAGGTAACTTGGATTAACCCAAGTTAAATGGTAACTAAAGCGTTATAAATACCCCTCATCCCCCTTTCATTAAGAGAACTTCGGCTAAGAGAGGTCTTTAAAGAGGCAACATAAAATTTTGAGGCCAAGAAGGAGAAGAGAAAGAGCTTCAAGTTTCATACAAAACCAAGCTTCAAGACAAGGTAAGATCATGGTTTTTAATATAGTTTATGATACTCTATATCTTGCAAAGCTTGGTTATAATTTTTATTGAGATTTGGAAGCATAAAATCCTAAGTGTTCATACTATCCAAATATGTTTAAGTTATGAAAAATATTGATTGATGATAAAATCATGTTTAAAGGCTAGAAAATCAAGTGGTTTTGTGGTGAAATTAGAATAAATCCAATTTTCTCTTAACTTTGTGGTAATTTTGGCTAGATCTAGGGTGTAAGTTGGGGTTGAATTGTGATAATTTTAATGCTTCCAATGTGTTTAGAATGAAAAATTATGTGGGGTAAAGATGAGGAAGCAAGTTTGGAAGTATTAGAATTGAAAATGTAATTTTGAGCCCTAACTCTATACATTCGACCAAGTTGAGTTCTAAGGAAAAGAGTTGGGTTTTGTTTAATCTAAGCTTAAAATATATTTTACATGTAAAATTATAGGACAATATCAAGTGAAATTAATTTTAGAAAGATTGGGATCAAAGCTCAAAAGTTAGAGGTTAAAGTATGTTAAAGAGCAAAGTATGAATATTATTGATTCCATGGCTCTAATAAATGAATAGCATTAATGTGTTAATATAATTAGGGTCATGTGACATCAAGAAAGATGAATGGAAAAGGTTGATCAATTAACCTTGATGGTTGGAAGAAAAAGGAGCAAGAGGAAAGATTGAATGTAAAAGGCTAAAGGTAGCAAACTTTACCCTACTCTTATGTGCTTTGTATTTGCTTGCAAGTATGGCATGTTTGTATGTTTATATGATTTCATAAACTCAAGCATTGTGAATGAGAATATATTTAAAGTGTTATGAGAAATGCATGATGATTTCTAAACATGCCATTAAGCTGCAAGCATGTTGTAAATGCCAAGCTTGCCATGCATGTTTGGGTAATTATTGTTTGCTACTGAGATTCTCTCGAATCTTACCCTCCCTTAACCAGCCATAATAGATATGTTGAGTATGGAAGAAAAATGCAAGATGTGGATCAAGAGAATAAAGGAGAGAATTGAAGAATTGTAATATGATATTATGTTATGTAATGATTCTTCTTGTATGGGATGATTGTATGAACATGTTATTCAAGTAATTTAAATATGTGCGATGCTATTGGCATATGTAATTAAGTATGATGATATATGAGAATAATTAATGAAATGTTATAATGGTTACATGCAAGATAATAATTGTTTATAGCATGCTAATTTGAAGTAAGAGGATAAACTATCCCATGATGAGCAATTAAATTGAGATAGATCAAAAGTATGGTAAATGAATAAATTTGCCTATGAAATTTGGTGAGCAACTAGTAAACATCATAAGTTTTAATACAAGTGGTAAATTGCTTAAAATGGATGTGTATGCTAAGAGATATGATTGCTCAAATTTATGACAGAGAATCCAAAAATGTACTGTTTGACCAAATGAACAGTATAACTTTACCTGTAATTCTAGAATTCCTATAGAGAATTGAAAGAGCTTTAAATGGAGACTTAAATAACCTCAATACGATTTTTTCACAATTAGTTATAAATTTTCAAAGTTAGATTAAAAAATCTAGAATTTACCAACTAATAGTAACCTAAAAATCAAATTTTAAATTTTCAATCTGTGGGTTTATTTCATGATCTGTGTGAATCGTAATGCATCCAGACGTATACTAAAATGGGTAATGGAAGGATGTTTCATATTACACTTGTCAATGGTCAATGAAAAGTGGAAATCATGTCATTTGCAGGTAAAACTTAATATGACATGTTTTTCAAAACTTATTATTTTCCTTACTACACTTGTAATTTTCCATTCAAATGTGAAAAAACGATTTTATTTAACACAAACTTAACTTATTATAAAATGCTTGTCATAACTTGTTATTTTTCCTACTATACTTGTAATTTTCCATTCAAATGTGAAAAAAATGTCATTTTAAAGCAAAAACTTAACTTATTATAAAATGCTTGTCATGACTTGTTATTTTTCATACTATATTTGTCATTGGCTAATCAAATGTGAAAATAATCTCAATTCAAACCAAAACATTTAATAATCTCAAATACAAATACTAATTTATTTGAGATAATGTATGGCTTATTTTTCATACACTTCACAAAATGTAACACATCTGTATTGTTACCATTAACAACTAATAAATACAAAATAAGGATATTGTTGTGCCCATCAACAGAATACCACCATTTCAAGATCATCATATTATGTTATGCCATCATAGTAACAAGTCTATAGTTACAATACTACCATGAGAAATTATAACAATGGTATGTGAAATAACAAAAAAACAGCGTGTTTGACAACAACCACTTTTTGCAATATTCAGTGACAAGTGTATATTAAGATGCCATGTCTACTTAATGTTCTCTTGTCACCAAATAGACTACTTATAGAAAAGTGGTGTGCACATCTATCATCCTCCTAGAAAAATTATGGTGGAGCCTATATACACAAAAAAAATTAGTTGTCCCATATTTAAATTAACTTGAAGATGGGTTAGAATTTTCCAAGTCTTTCGTATGTGTCTAGATTGGTAGCATTTAGTGTAATGGTAGCCTTTTTTTATTCTGAAATTGTGATTCTCACCTTTTAGGTTTTGGTATCTCATCTTAGTCATTCATTTCTTGTGACAGTTCCAAGAAATTATCAATCATACCAGCAAAATAATAAGTTAGGATGCATATATTTAAGTTACAAGTTTAGTTATAGAAATAACAAGTGTGAATATGAAAATTATAACTCTAATAAGTGAAATAACAAGTATGCATATGAAAATTATAAGGCCAATAAGTGAAATTACATGTTTGGATATAAAAATTACAACTCTAGTTAGTTGAATAACAAGTCTGGATATGAAAATTATAAGTGTAGTAAGCAAAATAACAAGTCTAAATATGAAAATTATAGGTTTAGTAAGTAAAATAACATATATAGATATGAAAATTACAAGTTTATTTAGTGCAATTACAAGTTTGGATATAAAAATTACAAGCTTAGTTAGTGAAATAACAAGTCCAGATATGGAAACTACAAGTCCAGTAAGTGAATCAGCAACAATTCATTACTAAATAACAACTTAGTGCAAAAATATAAACACTTACATTTCTACATCATTTTTTGCTTTGGGTTCCTTGTCATTCCTTTGGCTACTGTATACATAAGGAAACTACAGTCATTATATTTAAACATATTGAAAATATCACTATCATCATAAAAATCAATAAATGTTCTCTCATCAAGCAAACATCTAGTACTTTCTTCTATTTTTCCTCCCACACTATGCCATTCCTAACATTCCCAATGCCTCTCTGTCACAACCAACCCCATGTAAATCATAAGTCAACAATACCCTACCTCAAACTAACAACAACCTCCTCTAACTAACATCTCCTATCATTAACTTTAGCACTTACTCTCTCCAGTGCATAACCCTACCTACCCACAACGTAGCTCGTAACAACGATTCTCTCCAACCTCTTACTAATCTTTTTAAACTCATAATTTAATAATACTAACCATGGTAGAAAAATATTTGTATAATCTTTGAAAAGGCTACCGAAGTTATAAGAAAAAAAATTGATTTGTCAAAAATGTTAACCATGATAAAAAAGATTTGAACTAATCATTCAAAATGTCTACCATGATTATAAGAGCTTTATTAGACAAATTATATAAAAACCATAATTAATAATATTTCATAATAACGGGGTCTTGGGCTTTACGAAGCCCAGAATGTCATATTTAACTCTAAACCATTAACATAATATTTCCTAAATAAAATTCTTCCAAACTAATAGTAATCAACCACTTTTGAAAGTTATTGTGGATCCACAACTCACAAACACAAGCAAACCTCTGGAGGCCTTTGGCATTCTACCAGCGACAAATGTAACCAAGACAATCAGTCTTAGATAAATCAGAGTATGCAAAAAAGCTATATGTGGCAATATGCAAATACTTATTACATGATAAAAAGGAGGCTATATAAGAAAAACTTGATAGCTAAGCCTCTGCTGTCTTCCCTAGCAGACCAGCCCTAGAGCTATTACCTGAAAATGTTAAGCTACGAGATAAGACAAAAGCCTTAGTAACCAACAATCTTACCCATCATGCATACAAATAAGTGTTTAGGAGGTGTCAAGTGGGACAGTTACAAAAATCATAACATTCACAATTGTCATATGGTTACACATATATCAAAATACAATATCTTACTCTCAATTTCACCTTATTCCCTCTGACTGAATTCATGGGCTTGTACTCACCCATGTGACTGGTAGCTCAACACAATAAGCTCACTAATCAAGTAATGTGAGCTAACCAAAATCCACAAAGTACAAGAGTGTACCATGGGTTTCCCTTTTAGTCCACTAGCAAGGTGTCATATGTTGTACAACACATGAAAAGGCCAAGGGATCAACTAGTGTACATTTAGCATCCTACCACCTTATCACCTCTATAATATGTACAGAATTCACCCCTTTATTTCCTTTGTAATATGCATTCCATCAATCAATATTCACCTTCCCTTCTTGTATTTATACTCATGAGATTTATAAAATAATTATTTACCAATAACATAATAACTTTCACATTTACCAAAATCAAGATTTCTAAATTTCAATCATCAACATTAATCCCTAAAACCATTTCTCAATAAATTCATGTCCTCCATAACGAGTTTATAAATTCAAACTTTCATAACTATTTTTCAATAACATGAAGTATTTGAAGGAAATTTCAACAATAATACATTTCATTGCTCAAATCATAGCTCCATGGCATTTCAAGAATCTCATGTAATTTGAAATTACTCACAAATATCATACAAGAGTACATAACAAGTGAAAACTGGTTGCCTTTCTCCAAAGCTATAAAAGAATTACCACAAAGTCAAGTGATAGAACCTAATCTTTACATGATTTTCTTAAGTGTTTTATGGCATTTTGCAACACTTTTGCCCTCATTATGCATGCATTTATGCCTTTTTAATTATGTTAATTTATGCATTGTATTTTGCTGATTAAAGGGTAAAAAGGGTCAATTATCTCATCCAATCTATAAATGCCTTGATGTTTAACTTGTTTAATTTTACAAAACTCTTTACTTCTGTTTATAAGCATTTAGGGGAGGCTTAAAGACCCAAGATGAAGCATTTAAGGAGCCATAAATTCAAAAGAGCCAAAATGCAAGACTGGAAGTGCCTCTGTGTTCCCAAGTCGCGACATAAATGCTAGTAGGTTGCAACTTGGATGCATTTTAGGTGAAACTGTGCGTTTTGAACCAGGTCATTCTATAGTGCCTTTATGTCTCTAGGTTGCGATGTAGATGCCACCAGGTCATGACCTGAATGCATTTTTAGTAAAACTGTGTATTTTGAAATAGGTCATTCTGTATTTAGATAAAGGGGAATCAGCAGCCATGAAAAAGGGGGCCTGATTCTATAGATTGGTGGATATAGAAGTCTCAAACATTCTCTCTCAAGCCTCCAGTTAACTCTAATCACAATTTTCCATTTTTCTCTATTTCTCCACCATTTCCTTCAATTCTACAGCAATTAAACCACTTCCACCGTCTTCTTCTCCATGTTTTCAACTCCATTTTTGGCCTTTCTCATGGCAAAAAACTCTTAGAGCAGATTGTGGCAAGGTTGAAGCTGTGAGAGGCTAAATCCTTGGTCTCTTAGTGATAGAGGATAAAGCTTGAGCTCATGGACACGTTAAGGGAGTTTTCTTAGTCTAATTCCGTGCTTGAATATGTATTAGATATTTTTAGATTTAGGAATTTCTACTGTTTGTGTAAGACTTGATTACTGACTGGTAATTCTTGTGATTAGACTATTGTAATTGAATTGGATGGTGTCTTTTGTTGGATTATATATATATTTTAGTTTTGATTCCTTATTGGTTAGTTGATTGTCAATGATTATTGATAGTTAATTTTCTTGCTTGGTTTCATGGTTGTTGATTGACAATCATTGAGGGTATTTGCATCATCTATTTTAATTGCACTCTAAGTGATTTTTAACAATGTTTCAGGAGGTCATAATTTACTTTGATCAAAGTAAGTTTTCATTAATTAAAGCATTAGATCTAAGTGATTGCTTGGGGTTTTTATCTAGACTTAGAGATTTTCATAACCCCCATATCATTTTAAGGGAAATGATAGCCAAGTTTTCATCATCAAGAGTCTATCTAATCATATTTTCCCTTTAATCAAAACATTCCTTTATTAATGTGAAAAGACCAAAAAGATTTACTTCCTTGCATTTTACCTTTATTGCACCACTATTTTTTCTCCATTAAAACCCCCCTTTTTACCCAAGTCAATATGTTTTTAATAACCAATTTAGTCTAGGTTTTCCAATAAAAGTGCTTCTTGAGAAGAATGATAGGTTGTGCCTTATACTACATTATTTAGTGCAATCATAATTTTGATGACCCGGAAGGCGATGTCCTGGTTCGATCAATAGCGTGTTGCTGGGGAGCCAAGAAAATGGTTCCCTAACAATTGATTGTCGACACCCTTATTGATTTGGGTTGATTCTCATTGAGCTTTAGGTTTTAAAGTTTGATTTTTGCATTGCATAGCATAAAAATTTTGAGGAATAGTAACAAAGATTTTGATTTCCTATACTTTTGCATTTGCACTTTTGCATAGCATTTTGCATTGGTTTATTACTTTGAGATTGGTCTAGCTATTCCACTATTCTCAACTTGCTTTGATTGATTTTGAGTTGCATATCCTTGTCTTTAATACTTGCTTCTACACTCAACCTTGCAATTTTTGGATCTGAATATGGATTTCATGAGTTTGAGCTGATTTGAGAATTTTCTTGAGTATAAAGGTTTGATTTGAAAGGAGAGTATATGATAGAACCCAATCTTTATATGGTTTTCTCAAGTGTTTTCTAATGTTTTGCAACACTTTTACCCTCATTATGCATGCATTTCTATCTATTTGATTACATTGAGTCATGCATTGCATTTTGCTGTTTAAGGGGTAAAATAGGTCATTTTTCTCTCCTCAATTCTAATTGCCTTGATCTGTAATCAGTTGGTCTTTATAGAGCTCTTTGTTGTGATTTTTAGGTAATTAAAGAAGGACCCAAGAACCAAGATGGAGCATGGATGGAGCCAAAATGCTATAAGGACCAAAACACAAGAATTTGGAGTGTTCTGCCTCCTTAGGTCGCGACATGAACTTTTGAGGTCGTGACTTGGATGCCCTTTCAGTGAAACTATGCGTTTTAGACCTGAGTCAAGATGAAAGCTCTTTGTCTTCCCAGGTCATGACATGAAACTTATGAAGTCGTGACCTGAGCCCCCTAAGTTGCAACCTGAAACTTCTGGGGTCACAACTTGAGTGTGTTAAGTGAAGCTGTGCGTTTTGGAATAGGTTTCTGAGCTTCTACACCTAAGGGGGTAGCCACCACGAAGAGATACTCTCCTATTCTGTAGATTTGCAATAGGTTGAGCCACCATCATCTCCTCTCAAGTCTCCATTAATCCCACACCCAAAACTTCTATTTTTCTTCGTCTCTTCATCATTTTCTGTATTTTTGAATTGATCAAACCCCTTCAACCACCTTTTTCTCCATTTTTTTAACCTCACTTTTAGCTTAAACTATGGCTATTCATTCTTAGAGCGATTATGATTGGTTTGAAAGCATGAGAGGCTAAACCTTTAGCCTCTTGGGGATGGAGGATGAAGCTTGAGCTCAAAGACTTAATCGCAGAGTTTTTCTATAGTCTAAACCTATGCTTAATGTTGTGTTGAATATTTCTAGATTTAAGAACTTTCTGCACTTGTATCAGACTTGGTTTATGATTGTAAATCTTGTGTTTAAACTATTTTATTGTATTTGGATTGGATGATGTTAATGTTGATTAATCTATATATTATTTCAGTTTGAATCCTTGTGTTTAGTTTGATTATCGGTGATTACTATTGATTAATCTGTGTGCTTGGTTTTCTGTGCTTGTCGATAGACATTCAAAGGACATTTGCATTATCCGTTCATCTACACTAAGTGGTTTTCAATAGTGTCTTAAGAGATGTTAATTAACTTTGATTAAAGTGAGTTTTCATTAATTAAGACATTGGACCCAAGTGATTTACTTGGGGTTTTCTTCAGACTTAGAGGTTTTCTAGAACCCCTAATCATTTTAAAGAGTAGTGATAGCTGAGTTTTTATCATTAAGAGGCTGTTTAACCATAATTCCCTTTTAATCCAAAACATTTCTTCATTCATTTAAAATACCAAAAATAGTTTATTCTCTGCACTTTCCATTTATTACACCACCTTAAACAATTGAAACCCCCCTTTTCTTTACCTAAATTTATAATGCTTTTGATAACCAATCTAGATTAGGATTTCTAATAATAAGCTCCTCAAGAAGAATGACTAGTTGCATCCTATACTGCATTTTTCTAGTGCAATTCACTTTCTTGACGATCTGGAAGGCGACAATCCATCTTTGATCAATGTAAAGGAGGTTTTTGGAACTTTTAAACTTGATCTTAAGTGTTTAGCCACTTGTTTGAAGGTTTTAAATTTTATGCATAAGTTTCGAGAGCATTGGGTTGAATAACTTAGTGAATTTTTCAAAGTTTTTGTGAAAGGAGCTCTTTGTGTCTCCAAGTCATGACCTGATTCTTGGCTTGTTACGACTTCAGTTTCCTACTATCGAAGACAGCTCTCTGTGAACACGAGTCGTGACCTGGATGTCCCAAGTCACGACTCGAGTTGATTTTCACTGAAAAATTTTTCTAAGTGTTTAGACTTGTTCCTTTTTGCATAGTTTTGATCTCTGCACATATTTTGGGAGTGTATAGCACTCTATACACCTCAAACTCATTAGGCACTATTTGAAATAATTGAGTTTGCCTCAATTTTGAACTACACATGATAAACCTTGTCGCTAGGTGATCAAAATTTTACTAGGGAAATGCAGCAAGTGAGGCAATATCTAGGTCATTCTTCTCAAGGAGCCTTAATTTGTAATTCAATTCTTAACAATTCACTTTTAATTATCAAATTACCAAGATGAAAGCTTGAGTTTTAGGAAAGGGAAATCAAAACAAGAAACAAATCTAATGAAAGGTAAAATGCAAATGAGATTCAGATAAGAGATAGTAGTTCCCCTAGCAATTTATCCAACCTTCCTTGTTCAATCTTATAATTTGGAGTCTCTTAATGTCAATTAAATGGATAGATTCAGCTACTGCTCAAATCTCTCTAATCACAGATCAAAAACAACTATCTTACTAGATTCATTATCTTGCTCTGGTGAGAAGGAAAATCAATTGACAAGAACACTTGAGAAGTAGTTGCAATTCTCTAAGGATGATCACAACTGTGACTCATCAATTTATTCAATCAAAATTCAGATTTACAGAACAACAGTCCAAGTAAAAACGAATTAGATCTACAAATCAATAAAGAATCCTCTATTCAACTGAATCAAGGACACAACTCACATCTGAATGTTCAATCAGATCTAAATTCCAAGAAACATAAATCTAATCACTCAACATTCATTCTAATCACAATTGTTCAACTGAACAAATGAATCTTAAAATAGAAAGTGGAAAATAGAGCTGAAACGACTCCCTGTTCAGCTTTATGAACTCAGGTCAGCTTCATTGCTAGAAGAACTTGGAAATTCAGCTACTCATACTCTGGATTGGAGCAGAAACAGCAAGAATTGATGAAAGATTCATGGATGATCGGTGGAAAATGATCGATTTGGACGAAAATGGAAGAAGGAATTGAGAGAGGATGGAGAGAACAAGAAAATCACGCCTGGAGGGAGAATGAAGAACTGGAAAATCCCGGTCCCCGTTGAAGCGCGCAACTTTGCTTTTAAATCTGAAATTTTCCGTCATCCGCCGCGGCACCTCCGTCAATCCACCGCGGCGCCTGTCTTGTACGGCGTCGTTTCAATTAGTGATCCTGAGCTTCATGAAAACTTCAGTCTGCCGTGGCGCATCTGTCCATCCGCCGCAGTGCCTTTTACCAAAAGTACCATTGGAAATCTGCCGCAGCGCTTTCCCAAATCCGCCGTGGCGCCTTAGACAAAATGGCGAAATGCTACTAAAACTCCCTGAAATTCATACCAAAGCAGGGATCAAAAGTACACACATATAAAATCATATAAAAACATGCAAAAACACCTGCAAAACCTCACAATTCCTCTCACCAACTCTTATGCACAATGGAAGCTAATTATACCCAAAGTATGCAGATCTAGATGGCAAAAGCATGAGTTTAGGGCTAGAAATATATGCAAATAATGAGACTTATCAACTCCCCCACACTTAGCTTTTGCACTCCTGGGCAAATCAAGTCTAAACATAATGTGAAAGAGAAGGATGAGAGAAAAGGAATAAGCAAGCTCAAAAGTTCAGGTTACAACTGCAACCAACAATGATTCTTCAACCAACATCATCTATGGAACATTCTGATGCGAAGAAACCAAGCAATGATATGTAATTTAATCTAAGTGAATAAGATATAGAAGACCACACAAAGGAATTAGTGTATCACTCAACTCACAAGTATTAAAGGTTCTTTCACTCAATTCACTTATTCAAATGCTCTACCATATGCTTGAAATAGCTCTACCTCTCCACCACTCAAATACATAAGTACTCAAGAATCAAGAGGACTTTTGTGGCTTGTAATGTAAAGGTGGGGAAGAAATGCACAAGGATGCATATAAAGATAGAGATAATATGTGAATCAATGTGTAGAATTCAATAGCATTAGTAATGTTCAATCTAAGGTTTGATTTCCTGATCTTGAAGTCTAAGGCTGTAAAGGTGCTTTTATTCTCACTTTCTTTTCTTTTCTTGCTTTTTCCATTTCTTTTCAACTTTTCTATTCTCTTTCTCTCTTTTTTTTTTTTTCTTTTACATTCGCATGTTTCTTCTTTTCTTTTTCTTTTTTCTTTTCGGTTTTTTTTTCCACCCCAGCTCAAGTATGCACTTCCTCATATTAATCCATCAATTGAATCCATCATAATACTAGTGAATTCTAAAAGGAATTAATGAAATGAAATATGCATCCTTATAGGAAAGAGATTTTATAAATGAGAGTGAAATGAATGGAAAAATTCAGCTAAAAGGCTCAAATGGGTAACAAGGGATAAATCATGTAGGGTTTAGCCATTTGGTCTAAGTAGCTACTTTGAATGAATGCCTCAATCAAGTTCAAGAGTACTAATGTTGCATGTGGTCTTAATTAAGAACTAAGACAAGTTCTAGAGAGCATAAGAAATAAGTGAATGCACACATCAGAAATGAATATAAAGGCTCAAAGAATCCTTCCAACTAGGCTTTGTCTTCCATATTCATTCACTTCAGCTAAAGAACACATCATGCTTAATCTCTATGCATTAGAAAATTTCACTTCAGGATATTAATTTCCAATTTAAAGTCAATCACAAATGTAACATTAGAATTCCTGAAGCAGGCTTAAACCTTCAAAAAGTTTTTGAAAACTGAGGTTTTACAAAAGGCACAAAACACAAAAACACAACATTCACTCCCCCACACTTGATCCTTGCATTGCCCTCAATGCAAATTTGAACAAAAGATAGCAAGGAAAATGGGTAAAGGAAGGAATGGACAGAAACAACAGAACACTTCAAAACAAACTAAAAACAACCTACACTTGCTACTAGTCATGCCTTCCCTCACACTTGTTCACAAATGGAGTTCAAGAATGAAAATAATCAAATAAACACAGACTAAATTATATAAGGAAGGGGACAACCTGAGATTATGGTGGATCAAAATTCTCCTTGTAAATTTTGAGCAGGTGGCCATTGACCTTGAAAGTCTTACTGCTCTTCTCATCTAGCAACTCTATCATGCCAAACTTGTGCACTTTAGTGACCAAGTATGGTCCTTCCCATCTAGTACTCAACTTCCCAGGTTTAAATGTGAATTGTGCCTTGTACAGCAACACTTTATCTCCAACCTTGAAAGTCTTCCTTAAGATTTGCTTGTCATGAATCATTTTCGTCTTCTCCTTGTAGAACCTGGAATTCTCATATGCTTCAAGTCTCAACTCTTTAAGTTCCTACAATTGTAATAATCTTTCCATGCCAGCAGAATCAAAATCAAGGTTACATGCTTTTTGTAACATCCTGATTTTTAGGCCTAGAAGTATCAGAAATAGCCTAAATGAGATAGGCTACCAGACCCCTTTTTAGTAGAGGTCTTAAAGATGAGAAAGAAAGTTAAAGCAGTTTTTAGGGACTAAACTGCAAAGTGAATGTTTTAAGGGGCTAAAGGGTAATCAAAGTTAGAGGCTCCAGTAAGTCTCAAAGGCCCAGAAAGAGAAAAGAGGCTAGATACAGACCAAAGGTTAAGTTAGAAGCCTCAAAGAGATTGTTTTATGAGGTTGAGCCTAAGCAGGGGTAAAACCATAAATTTAGAAAGTTACGGCCATCAAGGGTAAAAATGGAAAGTACTTAGAAAATTTTAAGAAAATTCCAGAAAATGAGAAATAATATTCTAAGACTCTTTTGTTAAGAGAGATGATGAAAATACCCCTGAGGTAACTTAAAAGGAATTTATAAGTTTATGGCTCAATTTGAGATGTAGAGGTAGATTTAATTGTTTGAGTCATAAGAAAACCTCATAAAATTATGGTAAAATGGGGATGTATGATCTAAGAGACTGTAGAAAATTATAAAATTAGTATCATCCCTAGAAGACAAGCAAAATGGCTTTAAGAATACTTAAAAGCCAGTTGTGCCCAAAAAAGGCATTTTAAAGAATGATTTTTAAGTGGGGCTATAGGTGAGTTATGACCTGAGAAAATTCATAGATTTTCTCTAGAATAGGAGGAATTTTATGATATTTTTGGATGAATTTTTGGAGCTCTGGACTGAATAAAATGCTCCAGTCAAATATTAAATAATTTTATCCCCTAAATAGGAGACAAAACCAAAGAAAATATCTAAAAGCCATCATGACGATGCTGAGTCAGCATGCTGAGTCATCAAGCGTAATCATGACACCGACGAGTCATCATGCTGAGTCATCAAGCGTAATCATGACACCGACGAGTCATCATGCTGAGTCATCAAGCGTAATCATGACACCTACGAGTCATCATGCTGAGTCACCAGAAGATATTTATGGACAGCAAAAAAATCAGAACGCAGTATGGGAATATTTTAGACAGTCTTTTGTCTACCCATTATAGCGAATCTCTACTGCATGACTCAGTAAGGTTAAGTAGCCTGTCAGTAGAGCTAATTATTTTCATCTATGCTCCTCTAAGGTGGCACCATATATGTACTTAATTAAGATGAGAAAATAGTGTCAGAACATGTCCTGTGGTACAGGGTAAGTCAGGACCCGAAAAGTATCTGATATGGTGCAAGATTGGCTTGATAGGTGGAGAAATAATTAAGGAGATATTTTTGCACGAATTTCCATTTATTTTCTCCCTATTTTAATGCCATAAATGATGAAAGGACATAAAAGTGACAAGTGTACGGTTGATGAAAAAGAAAATATTACGTGTACGCTAGATGGAAGACACGTGTACGGTCGGATGCAAGGCACGTGTGCGGTCGGATTAAAGACATGTGGCTTGATGATGTTAGCATGATGTCATCATGATGAGGTAAGCATGATGTCATAGGACACTTGTCACCGTAAGATCAAAGAGAAAATGGACGGTCCAGATCGAGCCACGTATTTTAAGATCAACGGTCCAGATTCAGTCTGTTTTCTATAAATACCCCCTCCCCTCCCTACCATTTCGTCCAAGCATAAGGAATCCATGGGGAGCTCTTGCAAAATGGTTTCTAGAGAGAGAAAGGGTAAAGATGAAATTACTTCAACTTTTGCCTTGTCTATCTCTATTCCCTTTTCAGAAATTAGGTGACCTAGAACTATTCCTTGCTGAACCATAAAGTGACATTTTTCAAAATTTAGGATAAGGTCCTTTTCAACACATTTAGATAGAGCTTTTTTCAAGTTCACTAAGCATTCATCAAAATTATTTCCATAGATGGTAAAGTCATCCATAAACACCTCAATCCCATTCTCTAGCAAATCACTAAAGATGGATAGCATACACCTTTAGAATGTGCCCGGTGCATTGCAAAGTCCAAATGGCATTCTTCTATATGCAAATGTGCCAAAGGGACAAGTGAATGTAGTCTTCTCTTGATCTTGAGGTGCAATGGGAACCTGAAAATAGCCACTAAAACCATCAAGGAAACAATAGTGAGATTTACAAGCTAATCTTTCAAGCATTTGATCTGTAAAGGGTAGGGGAAAATTATCTTTTCTTGTAGAATCATTAAGCTTCCTATAGTCAATGCAAACACTCCAAGAATTCTGTATTCTGGTGGGGATTAATTCATTTTTTTCATTCCTAACCACAGTGATCCCACTTTTCTTAGGAACAACCTGAACTGGACTTACCCATTCACTATCTGAAATAGGGTATATAATACCAGCACTAAGCAGCTTTGTTACTTCCTTTTTAACAACATCAAGTATGAGTGGGTTAAGTCTTCTTTGAGGTTGTCTTATGGGTTTTGCATTTTCATTTATATTCTATGAGTGCAAATTGAAGCATTAATACCAGGAATATCTGCTAAAGACCACCCAATTGCACTTTTATACCTTTTCAAAACAGCAAGTAACTGAGACTCTTCAAGATCAGTCAAAGAGTTAGAAATTATCACCGGTAGTCTTTCATTTTCAGCTAAAAATACATATTTCAGTGTTGAAGGCAAGGGTTTAAGCTCCAATTCAGGAGGTTGAACTACTGAGGGTATCAGTTTCTTGAGCTCCAAGGTAGTGCAATTACTTTTAGATTGCTTCAAAGCTTCAATACCAAAAATTGCAGCTGTACATTCATCCTCACGTGAGCAACACTCCTTAATTGGTCCCTGCAACAATGCATTTAAAGCATTTGTAAATCCATGTGAAAACTCAAAATTAGATGCAGAATAATCTTGAGGAATTCCAATTTCACAAGTAAAAATAGATTGCAAAAGTGCACTCCCTATGCTGCATATTTCGACAAATTTGGTTGGTGTCATGCTTAATTTCCTAGGTTTGGGAGCAGCTGCACTTTGCATGATTTCCAAGAAGCATTCTAGTTCTACATAGTTAAAGAAATTAAGATCAAGTGACTTCTAAATAGGATTGGAATACAAAATATGATAAGAATTTAAGGGCAAATCCTGTTGTTCAGAAAGTTCAGCTTCATGCTTCTTGAATGGGGGTTCGTCCATGAGAGTTGGGCTGGCCTTACAATCATTATTCTTGTGCCCTTCACCTTCCCCTTCTCGTATAGGAATTGATTCACTCTCTTGCTGTTGAGAAATCTACAAGCAATCTTCTTGCAAGTTTTCATCACTTGACAGTGTGGAATTAACATCAATTGAAGACTTAATGGATGAAACTGAAGACAATTCACTCCAAGTGGAAAGCCAGCCATCAATTTTAGAATCAATGCTAGGCACATCATCATGGTGTGAAGAAAAAGAAGATGAAGGAGAATATATGGAAGAGAAAGAAACGAAAGAATCTTCAGTATCATCATTGCTATCATGCTCAAAAATAGATTCATACTCATTTTCTAGTGACAAATCAATCATATTAAGCCCCAACAGTGAATAATCCTCATGTGGATGTTTCATCATCTCATACATGTTAAATTGAATTTCTTGACCACCAAATTCCATTTTTATAATCCTATCCTTCATGCAAATCATGGTATTGGCGGTTCTTAGAAATGGTCTATCCAAAATTAATGTGCTTTCACTTATAGCCTTATTAGTCATATCTAGCACATAAAAATCAGCAGGGAATACAAGGTCTTTTACTTGGACCAAAATGTCTTCTAAGATTCCCTTGGGATTCCTAATAGACTTATCAGCTAATTGCACTAAGACACTTGTAGGTTTCATGATTTCAACTCCCAAAGCATAGTAAATAGAACTTGGCATCACATTGATAGCAGCACCTAAATCTAGCAAAGCTTTAGAGATATGAAACTTACCAATTTGACAAGGAATGGAGAAAGCTCCTGGATCTTGGCATTTCACAGGTAATTGAGCTTTAAAAAGAGCTGAAACATTAGGGCCAACTTGCACCAATTCATTAGTTTTAAACTTTCTTTTGTTAGTGCAAATGTCTTTCAAGAATTTTGCATATTCAGGCACTTTCTTCAACAAATCAAGCAAAGGAATGTTAATTTCTATTTTACTAAAGAAATCTAAGACTTCTTTATTTTGTTTTTCTTTTGCAACCTTCTGCCCAAACATAAAAGCTCTAGGGAAAGGTAGATCTTTCAAGCTTACCTCCTTACCTTGACTTTCTGGTTTGTTGTTCATGTGAGAATCTTTAACTTTATCTTGCTCCATCTTTTCTTTGTCCTGGTTAGGCTCTGAAATTCTTGAAGAAGATTGCTCTAAATTCTCTCCTAATGGTGCTTCATGAACTCCTTTATCATCCTGAGTTAAAGGGCCTACTTGAGTTGTGCAACCTTTAGTAGTTACACTTCTAATCCCAGCTTCTTTTCTTCCTTGCAGAAGTTGCTTCTCTCTTAAGCTCTCAGATTCCGCCCTTGGTGATTTCTTTTTTTGGACAAGGTTCCCTTTAGTGTAATGATCTTCATCCAAGTCAGATTCTTTATCATTCTCATTGAATTTCACCTTTCTTCCACTTCTCAAATTTATGGCATTCAATGACTTGGGATTAATCACAGTATTGGAAGGCAAAGCTCTACTTGTTTTTGCTTGAAAACTGCTGAGATTATCTGAAATTTGGGTAATAAAGTTAGCCAAGTTTGAAGTCTTAGTCTCCCATTGTTCAACCCTATTCTCTATGGCAGCCATTCTTGCATCAGATGCAGTGGTATGCTTATCAATTCTGTCCATTTGAGATGCCATAGCACTAAGATTAGCATTCATATTGTTCATGCTTTTCAACAAGAGGGACATGTCATCATTCCTTGAATGACCAATTTCTTGAGTAGCTTGGGAAGGAACCATAGCTTGTTCTGAATGTTGACGTTGCTAGAACTTGTTCTGCATGAACCTTTCCTTGTTGTTCTCTCCTCCTCCCCATCTAAGATTGGGATGATCCTTCCATCCTTCATTATAAGTATTGGAGAAAGGGTTCCTTTGCTGATATTGACCGGATCTTTGTTGATACATGGCTGACACTTCTTCAAATTGAGAAGGGCAAGATTCAGTCCAATGTATCATGGAACCACAGGAGTCACAAGAGAGAGCTACCAAGGCTTGAGATGTTCCCATAGCACCACATTGTTTAGTTGACAAGAGTTGCTCCATCCTAGTCATTCTCTTGTCCATTCTCTTTGACAAGGCAGCAATTTGAGAGTCAAAGTTAGTAGGATTTGACCTCAAAATTTCATTAACAGATTGGTTATCCCTTGTGCTGAATTGTTGATTATTGTTAGCCATCTTCTCTAATAATTCCCAAGCATTGTGAGGAGTCAAATCAAATAGTGAACCATGGGCTGCAGCATCTGTTGTGTTCTTGTGATGAGATAGCAAGCCCTCATAGAAATACTGGACTAGATTAGATTTGCTGATTTGATGATTTGGACATTTAGAAAGCATAGCTAGAAATCTTGTCCAATACTCATACAAGGTCTCTCTACTATCTTGTTGAACTCCATAGATAGCCTTCCTCAATTTAGATGTTCTTGATGCAGGAAAGTATTTCTCTAAAAAGGCCTTCTTAAGTTGTTCCCATGTAAGTGTTGTGAAGTGCTGAGGTAGACTTTGCAACCATTCCTTAGCATTTCCTTCTAATGTGAAGTGGAAAGCTCTCCTTAGCACATCTTCTAATTGAGCACCATGGGGCTTCATAGAGGAACAAACAACATGCATGTTTTGAAGATATCTATATGGATCATCCCCTACAAGACCAAGAAATCTTGGTAAGGTATTAATCAAGGTACCCTTAAGTTCAAAATCAGCTTCAAAGTTATAAAAGCCACATGGATCACAGTTCACACTCGAGTTATTAATTTCTCTAATGCTCTTATTCTCCTCATCTTTATTCAATTGAAGATTAGCATTATGGAGAACATTTTCAGCTTGCCTTTCATTTTGAGGTCTATTTGCAGCATCACCTCTCTCAGTTTGAGCATTGTTATTATTTTGATCCATCACAAAATGATTGTCTATAAACCCTCCTAAAATAGATTCAGATTCTGAGGAAGAGCAAGTTTCAACTTGAGGAGAGGGTTCACTCACTATAGGTTGCTTACTAGATTCAGTTATTTGTTTAGTTTTCTTGATTTGCCTTAGAGTTTTATTGATTTCCCAATCAAAAGGTAAAAGAGCCTTATCCTGGGACATGCAACTAAAGAACAAGAGGATAGACTAATAAAATCCACCACGGCACTTTCTCAGATCCGCCGCGGCCTCTATTACAGACACGACCCCTGAGCCAGAATTGGGTAGGCACTGCGGCCTCTGGTGAAATCCGCCGCGGCGCTTGTTGCAGAATCGATACTGTGAAAGGCACTGCGACGTCTGCTGATATCCGCCGTGGCGCCTGATACTGATAAACCAAATGGACAAATTTTACAGCAGCTTCTGACACTGTTCACACCTTCATTCCTGCAAATTGAACCCTTAACACAATGGTATTAGTTTTTCAACAAGAAAAAGATCTCAAAAGCATAAAAACAATCAACCATCATCAGATTTAGTGGAAGAACACTTAAAAGGAAAAAGGTTGCTACAGCAAGGATTCAAACAATTCACAGCTGACCAAATTGTGTTAACTCCTTGACAACGTATGGAATGAATTTAAAACACAGCAATAAGAGAAACAACTCAACAACAAGCACAAGAGTGAAAATGCAAAAACAAGTCAGAAACACTAAGCTACTTTTTATGTGGTTTTGGGCTTTCAAATAAAAAAAAAAATTTTCTTGGCAAACCAGTGAATTGCTTAGAACCTCAACAAGTAAGGCTCCCCGGCAACGGCGCCAATTTGATAAACCTTGTCGCTAGGTGATCAAAATTTTACTAGGGAAATGTAGCAAGTGAGGCAATACCTAGGTCATTCTTCTCAAGGAGCCTTAAGTTGTAATTCAATTCTTAACAATTCACTTTTAATTATCAAATTACCAAGATGAAAGCTTGAGTTTCAGGAAAGGGAAATCAAAACAAGAAACAAATCTAATGAAAGGTAAAATGCAAATGAGATTCAGATAAGAGATAGTAGTTCCCCTAGCAATTTATCCAACCTTCCTTGTTCAATCTTATAATTTGAAGTCTCTTAATGTCAATTAAATGGATAGATTCAGCTACTGCTCAAATCTCTCTAATCATAGATCAAAAACAACTATCTTACTAGATTCATTGTCTTGCTCTGGTGAGAAGGAAAATCAATTGACAAGAACACTTGAGAAGTAGTTGCAATTCTCTAAGGATGATCACAACTGTGACTCATCAATTTATTCAATCAAAATTCAGATTTACAGAACAACAGTCCAAGTAAAAACGAATTAGATCTATAAATCAATAGAGAATCCTCTATTCAACTGAATCAAGGACACAACTCACATCTGAATGTTCAATCAGATCTAAATTCCAAGAAACATAAATCTAATCACTCAACATTCATTCTAATCACAATTGTTCAACTGAACAAATGAATCTTAAAATATAAAGTGGAAAATAGAGCTGAAATGACTCCCTGTTCAGCTTTATGAACTCAGGTAAGCTTCATTGCTAGAAGAACTTGGAAATTCAGCTACTCATACTCTGGATTGGAGCAGAAACAGCAAGAATTGATGAAAGATTCATGGATGATCGGTGGAAAATGATCGATTTGGACAAAAATGGAAGAAGGAATTGAGAGAGGATGGAGAGAACAAGAAAATCACGCCTGGAGGGAGAATGAAGAACTGGAAAATCCCGGTCCCCGTTGAAGCGCGCAACTCTGCTTTTAAATCTGAAATTTTCTGTCATCCGCCGCGGCGCCTGTTCTGTACGGCGTCGTTTCGATTAGTGATCCTGAGCTTCATGAAAACTTCAGCCCATCGTGGCACATCTGTCCATCCGCCACGGCGCCTTTTACCAAAAGTACCATTGGAAATTTGCCGCGGCGTTTTCCTAAATCCGCCGTGGCACCTCAGACAGAATGGCAAAAATGCTACTGAAACTCCCTGAAATTCATACCAAAGCAAGGATCAAAAGTACACACATATAAAATCATATAAAAACATGCAAAAACACCTGCAAAACGTCACAATTCCTCTCACCAACTCTTATGCACAATGGAAGCTAATTATACCCAAAGTATGCAGATCTAGATGGCAAAAGCATGAGTTTAGGGCTAGAAATATATGCAAATAATGAGACTTATCAACACACTTGGTAAATACAAAAGTTTTGATTATAATCCTTTCTTGAACTCTATTTGTGCATGAACTTTGAGTGCTTGTGCATGCCTAGAGGGTATAGAGGCAGGAGAGGTAGAGAGATAGCACCCCCTAGCCCACCTACTTTGCAAGACTAACCCTATTCATCTAGTGAAAGTGAAGGTAGACGAGGAAATTATAGCTGAAGTACCTCCTAATGGTGCTAATGGTGGGAATAGGAATGACAATCGTAATAAACCTAATAATGGTAGTAGTAATAAGGGTCAAGGAGAGAATAATGGACAAAATGAGATTAATGGGCAACCCAGGGGTAGAACTATCAAGAAATTAACTGAATCTGATAGAAACATTCATCCTATACCTGGTGCTTTTCCTGCTTTTAATGCAGATTTTGAAATTAAGGGTCAATTGATTCACTCACTACCTAAATTTTACGGCCTCATAGGTGAGAACCCACCTTTATCTTCGCACTCTCTACATGCAATGTTTGTCCATGAAGCCGGTGAGGCAAACATTGACGATGTCATGTGGAAGGTGTTTCATTTATCCCTTAAAGGTAAGGGCAAAGAATGGTATATGAATCTGCCACTCTACATCAATAACGCATATGAGTTATGGACCAGTTTGAAGAAGGCCTTTTTGGATAAATACTTCCCTTCAACCAAGATTTTAGCTACTCGAAAGGAGATTTCAGTCACCAAACAAGAGCCCTTTGAGTCCTTCTATGAGTTTGAGAGTAGATTTCAAGAGATGCTTATCCAGTGCCCCAATCACCAAATTCTTGATGAGCATTTGGTACAGTACTTCTACTGTAACATCCCAAAATTTGAAACCCTAGAAATGAGATGTGATTGATAAGAATAAGGTATGAGTAAAGTATGGCAACCCAAAATGGGACGAAACTGACTTTATCGGATCCCTAGGGGCAAAACGGTAATTTTGAGAAATTTTTTCAAAAATTCCCTAAAAGTAGAAAAAGGTGGAATTAGGGGTTTTTGAGTCACCTATAATGTTTTGGGAGTGAGAATGGCCCAAAATAAATTTTGGTGAAAATTCCCAGAAAAATAATTATTTTTGGGAAAATAGGGAAAAATAAAGGGGAATTAAAGTGATATAATTATTTTAATTACCTAAGGACTCCAAAAATTCAAGGAGAAATATGGATACACTCCCTAGGAATATTTATGAATTTATAAAATTGTTTCCAAGCATTGAAAATGCAGGAAATAATTTATGGGGAATTTACTTCTGAATTCCTATAGGTAAAGACCCGATTTCAGAGAAAATGTGAAAAAAATACCTAGAGGTCTTGAAAAATTCCCAAAACTTCCAGATCACACTTTTGGAATAAATATGGATTTATCATGAAAAGAAATGGAATTTTAGAAGCCCTTAGCTATTTTTCTCTAATAGGGGGCAAGAAATCGGGTATTATGTGACCAAATAATTTTTAAAATTACCCTAACCAATTCCATTGCTTCCTAATCAGTTTTTACCATTTAGTTAGCATCCAAAAAGGCCCAAATTCGTGCTCATCATGATCTGAACAGCTAGCTTGTGTGCTGGGCAAATTTTTAACTATTGGATCAACTCTCTTGAAACTTGAGTCAAAGGATGTGTGGCTGAGATTACTCCCTCATTTTGGCCGACTTACACACTTAATTTTGGGGCAGAAACAGCTGCCCAAGGGCAGGTTTTAGGGCAGCAAATGAGGTCTATAAATACCCCCATAATTCAGCCAAAATTCGTGCAAAAATATGGAAATATAGGGGAGGTTTTGCACAAATTTTCTTGAATTCCAAGCACCCTTCAAACCACTTCTAATCCAAGGTTAATCATCAAGCTTTAATCCAAGACTCCTTAAGGTATGTTTAGGATTTAGTTTGATGCTTTTTCCATGGCCAAATCGTGACTTAAATTGAGGGGGAAGTGCTGTTTCATTTCTGTTATGCTGGAAGTGCTACGAAAGGATAGCAAATTAAGTATGAGTTTGTGTTGTTGATGTTTGGTGCGGTTTTGAATGGGTTATGGAAGAAATTACACTAGGAACTATGAATTTTCAGTTTAGCCAACTCAAGAACTCAAGGGTAGGAATTGTTTCAATAAGTTTTAATGGTTCCAATGGATTTAAAATGTGATTTTGTGTAGGACTATGCTATGGAAGTATGCTTAAATTCATTGGAATCAAATGTGGAAATTTATTAACCTAAGGGGAGGTGTTCAGCCATCTGGAATTCATAGACTTATGATTGGATTTTGATGGATATGATGCTTCCATTGAACTCCTTGGGTATTTTTGTGTAGGGTTATAGGGAGGAATTGAATTTGGAAGCATTAAAAATCAAGTTGGAAATTTTGACATCTTTCCTTGTAAAAAAATTCATTTATGTTTTGATCATAATTTAAGGAAGGGATTTGATTTTGTAAAATTTTATTTGATATTTGAATTCTACATGAAAAACCATGTAGGAATGACTAAGGAGGTTTCTTGAATCAAAAAGAAAACAATTAGGCCAAAAATCCCAAGAAAAAGGGTTTAATGTTTAAGTAATAGGGAATGTGTTTGAATAATTGTTGAATGATTGGCATTGATGTTGGTTTGTTAGGTACCTTGCCAAATCCTCAAGAAAACATCTTGAACTTAAAGGAAATCAAGGACCAAGTACCAAGAGGTAGCATTGAATTACATTTGACTGCTTTCTTGCTTACATTGATGTGTTAATGTGTATGTGTGCAATGAGTGCCATGATGTGACTAAGCTTTATTGCAAATGTTGATTGCCATGTTTGAATTATGTTGACTTGGCATTATTTCTATTGAATATGTGTATGATATCTTACTTTCCATGGCATAAAAGCATGAACACATAAACAAGATAAATGCACAAAAGCATTGCACGTAGTGTTTGCAGGAATGCATGATAAGTGTGATTCTATGCTACTGGGATTTCTTTGAAGTCTCACTCTTATGTTTAACGCCATCTAGGTGGAAGTGCAAGTAAGGGCAAAGGCAGAAAATTGTCTTGGAGGCCTAATGAACAATTAATGTACCCTAGTGTAAATTTTGGAACTTGTTATGTAATATTATGACTTTGGAAATGTTTGTTGGATAATAGCTCCTAAGGGGAGCCAAGCATGTATGTCTATGTTTAAACATGTGAAAGTATAGTGGAATGTATGTTCAAGCATGTGTTAAGTTCCAAATGATTAAGGATGGGTAAAAGGTTAAGAAAGAGCCAAAACAAAGGTAATTAGGGCATAACCTTTGACTAAAAAGGACCAAGCTCGGTGGGTACGAAATAAATAGCAAATATTCAAATCTGAATTTCAAATTTGGCAGACTTGTAGATCATATCTTTATCTTTAAATCAAGTGGTAGATCATTAAATTTGAAAATTCTTGAAAAGAGTTATGCCCTTTCAAAGTTGGGCAAAAAATACTGGAAATTTCAGAATGTACCAAATGAATAGTACATGATTGCGTGGAAATTGGTATTGATCTGTGAAAAATTGATACCTATGAATATTTTTCCTATGTAGAGCATTTCATAATATTTGTGTGAGACTTGGAACCACTCTATTTTTATTTTTTTACATTTAGTTATGATTTTTTAAAGTTGACCCGATTTTTAGGGGTTACATGAATAGTAACCAAAATCAGAACTTTAAATCTTGGTCTTTACCTACTTTGAGCATCATGTAATGATTCCGAATGGTTCCAAATGATGTATAATGGGGTTTAAAATGAAGATGTGACATCTACAATAGGCTATTAACATATGATGTGCAAGTTTTAGATGCCACGACAAAAGGATTTGTAGAGAATATGGAATCAAGGGCTGCATGGGAATTGATTAGAACTTTTGCTCTTAATAGACAACATGTGAGCTCAAAGGATCCAAAAAACCACAAATCTAAGAGGGATCCATTTTTGGTCAAGCTGGCTCAAGATATGTCTAAGCTTGCTAGTATAGTTAAGAGTCTTCGTTCCAACAAGCCTCAATCTCTTGTTTTAGTAGCTACAAGTTATGGGATTTGTGATTCCCTAATGCATACCACTTAGAATTGTCCAGGGCCAGTTGAAGAGGTGAATGCTATGTACTAAGGAAGAAATGGGCAATATCAGAAAAAGGACCCTTATTCAAACACTTACAATCCTAGTTGGAGCGACCGTCCAAACCTTCAATGGACTGGGGCAGCGAATAGATCAAATTAATTCCAAGGTAATTGATTCCACAATGCCAGAGCTTTCTAAAGTAACTTCCAAGACCATTCAAGAGCTCTAGTGGCAACCCAACCAAATACTATGGTATTTCAATAACCGCCAATAAAGGATGAAACTTCACAGCTTTTGAAGAGTATAGAGGCACAAATGACAAATATAGAGGGAAGAATAAAGGAAAGTGATGACAAGTTTATTTCTATAACCACTATTTTGCAAGTGATAAACCATATTTTTCATGTGCTTAGAATTTGTACTTTAGGGCACTTTAAGAAATAAAGTGAGCATTAATAGCATTAATAAATAAATAAAATATTAAAGCACTTGAGTAAAAGAATCAAGCATTATGATAGTTCTTCTTATGAAATCCCATAATTGGATATTACTTCGGGTTATTATTCTGGATACAAGGGTAGAATTGGAATTATGAAGCAGCAGAAATGCATTTCCGGTGAGGAAGGAAAGAACAGTCCAGAGGAAAGGCAATTCCATCACTAATAGAAATGACATTGCATCACTAATGGAAAAGGGATTCCATCGAAAATGCAAATTGAGATTCGAGGAATATTCAACGCAGAAGCAAGAAACTAAAATTTGGATTAAAAAATTCTTCTAGTCCAGCAAAGAGCTAATAGAATTAGTTGTGATAGGCTGGCACTAGGATTGGGTGGAGGACTAAAGGGAGAAACTGAACGGAAGAGGAGAAGGGAAGACTTTTTTGGTGGATATAAAAGAAGAAAGGATCGACCAATCAGGGTAGATTTGGATTTTCAAAGAGAAGTTGTAAGTTTGCGAGAGCAGTTTGATTTCTGTACTCTCAACTTATCTGCTCCTTCTTTGGTGGAAATTACCGAACCTGACATCTTCCATGGCAAAGCTGTATTCAAACGTCAAAGAAGGGAGAGTTTCTATCTTTGGTGGCTAACTTTTATAGATTCTTCTGAGAGCAAAACTGAGTCTGAGCTATTGGATTATAAAGGGAGTTGATATTCATCTATCATCTTTAATTGTTGTGCTAGTTGTAGAGTAATTATAATAGAGTTCGGTTATACTTTGTTTAGACATTGAAATGAATATTGTGTAACTAAATTCTATGGATAGCTTGGAGATTCATTCTAGATTTAGAAATTAATCAGATTCTTGTTTCAATTCAGTGATTGAACATTGTGGTTTGATTAATTTAGTCATTCGAATAGAACTTCTATTTGATTAAGAATGATTAGTTATCTACACATTCAGTGATACCTAGCTCCATATTAGATTAATACAATAAAGATGAAGTGAAACTCTTGGAAGGATTAATATTTTGATTGCCTTTTCTCAATCTTTTCTTTACTAAATTTTGTTACTGCATTTATAACTCAATAAAGATTTTTCTTTCTTGTTAAAATGAAATATTGGTCTGCTTCCATCCATCATTATACTTAAATTGTGTTAATTTCACATTAAGCATTCAGAGAGTTATTAGACCAAGAGATTTGACACTTAGGCTACATCCTTGTATTGCATATTCGTTCCCTGGTATTTTTTGATTATCTACAACTATGGACAAATCAGCAAGGCATGCAAAGAGATAATTCAGATGTGGACAAAAAGTTGGAGGAGCTCACATTAAAAAATGCTGACATTACTAGTCATTTGACCTAACTATCTAATAAGGTCAATGATATGTAAGCTAAAAGTGGGGGTAGTATTTCTTTAAACACTGTGATCAATCCTAAGGCCCTCAATCCTATATCTTTGATGAGGAAGAGATCCTAAGAGAGTAAAGATACATAAGGGGAGGAACTACAAGTGACTAAAGAAGTACCTCAAGAGGTTGCACAAGAAGAGGAGAACATTATGAAAAGATCAACATATAAGGGCAAATAAAAGGAAGACAAAGTAGAGATAAGTATACAAGGAGCCTCTAAGCCTACAGGTAAGGAGGTATGCACTAAATATCTCCTTTTTCCTAAAGCTTACTTTTTTGGAAAGAAAAGGTTTGATGCTGAATTTACTAATGATGCTTACACTTTATTCAATAAACTAAAAATTAATGTGCCTATGATTCAATTCTTAAGAGGGAACCCTAAATATGTGAAATTGTTAAAGGAATTATGTAATGATAAGCAGAGATTTAGGCCTCTTGAGGGGATTCAAGTGAGTGCTAATGTGTCATCCCTTTTTAAGGTTGAATTACTAGTTAAGTGTCAAGATCCTAGATCCTATAACATCCCTTGCACCTTAGAAAAAGTTCATATTAAAGGAGTATTGTTAGATTTAGGAGCAGCTATCGATGTTATGCCTTAGTCGGTTTACTTTACTTTAGGGATAAATGGCCTTAAGGACACAAGTGTGGTACTTCGACTAGTAGATAGGTCTACTAGGTACCCTAAAGAAATCATAGAGGATATTTTAGTCCAGGTTAAAGACCTAGTGTTCCCGGTTGACTTTTATGTCCTAAATATGTCCAATAAGCTATCTAATGAGAGCACCCTAATCTTAGGGAGACCTTTCCTCCAAATTTCCAAAACCATATGAAACATAGTTGCATTACCATGGATATAGGAGATCATGTGCTCACGTTTAACATGAATGAAGCCATGAAATATCCCTTTGATAATTCTACTTTTATGGGCTTGAATGCTATTGATTTGGCTGTAAAGCAAGTTAAGGATGAATATCAGTTGAATATGCATGATGGCTATGACATGGTTTTACCTAATTTGATTAATTCTCCTAAACCATGACATGAATCCTTTGAGCTTGATTCAACTTTAAGTGCCTACGATGAATACTTCATTTACTAATTAATTCTCCTTTAAGCCTTGCATAAAAATTCATTTACTAAAATACCCTTTTATCGACACAACCGGCTTTTTAATTTATTAAAGCCACTCCACTGGCCTTTTGGTTGTGGGACTAATTTTATAAATTAGTACAACCTTTCAACCATTTAATCTCATTTTTGTAGACATTTTTGAAGTCTCTTGCTATTTTAAATAATTACCTCAAACAATGTACTTTTTACTGGCCATAACCTTATAAATTCCATTTAAGCTACCTCAAGGGTACTTTTGTCTTTTCTCTTCACAGAAGAGCCTTAGAATATTATTTCCCATTTTTTGGGATTATCTTGGAATTCTCTGTACACTCTTCCATTTTTACCTCTGTTAGTCATAACTTTTTGAATTTACGGTTTAGTCTCTGCTTAGACTTAACTTCATATAACCATCTCTTTGAGGCTTTTAACTTAATCTTTAGCTTGTTTCTACTCTCTTTTCTCTTTCTGGGCCTTGAGACTTTATTGGAACCTCTAACTTGATTACACTTTAACCCCTGAGAACTTTTACTTTGCAGTTTAGTCCCTAAAACTGCTTTGACTTCCTTTCTCGTCTTTGGGATTTCTACTAAAAAAGGGTCTGGTAGCCTGTCTAATTTAGGATATTTCTAGTACTTCTAGGCCCAAAAGTTTAGATGTTACAACAATTTCATCAAGTAGGAAGTCACTATGCTCCATGTCATGACTTGAAGCTAGTAATGATACAGTGAGGTCGCGACTTGAGTTCCATGCTGCAATAAATGATCTTCAACCTTCAATAGCTCCACCATCTCATGTTTTGGATAGTTTGATTAAAGGGCCAATACTCTTTAACTAGATGTATTCTAAAACTACACCCCATACTTACAGTTCTTAAATGATCTAATCTCTAACAATAATGTAGGTATGGAGGTGGACCAACCCAAGAATGTTGCTACTGTAGACCAACTTGAGCTTGGTGCAACATCTGAGGGAACTGAGGCGAGTGTGATAACTCCAATTAAGGTATGTCACACCTTACTATTGGATTAACTTAGGGTTCAATTAAAACCATTTTAGACCACATTGGATGGTCTTGGGGTCAATTCTATCACAAAAAACATTGATTTTCAGATTTTTACTATTCATCAGGTAAAAATCCAGTTTTTCTGGCCCAAATTTGGAAATTCATAACTTAATCTAGAAAAATTGAAATGGAGTGATTCAAAATTCCATAAAAATCTCTTTGAATTCTCTTTCAAGGAAAAATAATTGTGTGAACAATTCCATTTGAAAAAGTGTCAAGTTTTTGTGAAAGTCACCTCTATCCTTTTGGTAAAAACTCTTTTTCTAGATTCTGAACCTTAACTTTGAAAAATCATTAAAAATCGTATAGTTTGCCATTTTTAACATGTTAGATATCAAAATGAAGCTTAGAATGTGATCTACCATCATGCCAAATTTCGTGACTAATAGCATTCAAGAACTTATCAAAACGTTGCTTAAATTTGGTGGTGTCAATAGGTTTATAGCACTGCCTAAGCTGAATATTTACATAGCCAAAAGTCCATGAATTTTTTATGGTTTGACACCATAATTTAACCTTCAATCTGTAGCTTGCCCTTGAAAGTTTCAGGTCCTAAAATGTTAGATTACATTTGGAAAATGAGATTTAAATGAAGTCCCAGTAGCAAGATTAATCAACTAAAACATCAACATGTATCATTATAAAGCATTTCAACATTAGCTATCATAGGAGAACTAATCTTCTTATAAATAGGAAACCTCAACATGCAAGGCCATGGCAACAAATGCAAGGAGCAATCATATCACAAACATCATAGTTCAACCATATAATAGCAAGCATTCATGCCATAAATAACAATGCAAAGTTAATATTAATGGCTAATTAAATCCCACTATCTTGATCCAATGCTCTTTGATTTTCTTGTTCTTCTTTCTTGCTTCCATAAATGCCAAACCCTAACATGGCAATTCACAAAAAGGGCAGCAAGAATCACCAACCAAACCATAAAAAAGCAAAAAACGCAACTCAAGGACAACCCTTGTCCCTTAAAGCTTCCACCTTTGTTCTTTAAATTTTAGAGTTTGTTTTCCATAAACCCTAAAATTTCCCTCTTGACTCATTCCTACATGATTTTTCATATAGATTCTAAATATCTACTTCGATTTAAGAAAATAAAACTCTCTCTTCTAGTTTCAGCTTGGCCGAACCATAGGGTTCATTTTCTAAAAATTCCAACTTTGGCTTTAATGCTTCTAACCTTTGTTCTTTAGGTTTATCCTACACCATTTTCTATTTTGAACAAAATCGAAGCATCACAACATTGAAAACTCATCCTAGGGTCTAGTTCTTACCTTGGCTGAAATGGTCCTCATGCAACATGAAACATCCTACCTTTAACCCCTCAGAGTGCGCATTAGTAAGCGTTATGATTCAAGCAGGTCATGATACAAGACCGTGGATTCTAAATTTTCAACATAATTACTTGGGTTACTATTCACTATTCAAATTCAGATTTCAGGTCCAATTTTGAAAAATCATAACTAATTCCATAAAAATCGTATCTCCTTGTGTACACATCCAATCAAGGTGATCTAACACTCATTTTGAAGCCTGGGATGTGTACTATGAATCTGCCAAATTTCGTGGCTTAACTCATTCATTTGGTAGGTCAAACTGGAGCTATAAACTCAGTGCTCCATGACCTACGTTTTATCCCTTAACCTCTTTTTACTTTAATTCTTTCTATTTCTTTGACATACATAAATTGGGTTTACACTTTTCCAATCATCCTCATATATTTCTATTCATCCCATAAACATTGTAATTAAATACATGGCATCATTGGCATCCATAACATAAATTACATAATAGGAGAATTACACATTGAATAATAACATCATTCATTAACATTAATAATTCTCCACTTTCTTCTCCTTGCCTCTCGTGCCATTATTGCCCACCAGTGATTAACCTAAATGGTTGGTTAAGGAGGGGTGAGATTCGGGAGAATCTTAGTAGCAAACACTACCCATAAGCATGCAAGACATAATGCACATGCATGACATGTTATAACATTAACATATGAATGCCATGGAAAGTAAGCTAAAGCATCTCATGCTTCCATAACATATTGCCAAGGCAAAACATAACATAAACTTGCAAACATAACTTTACAAACATTTCATCATAGCCTAGTCATATCATGGCAATACAATCACATCATGCAAGTATACATATCAAGCACACAATATAGGTAAGTTCACTACCTTGTAACATAGCTTTCCTTTGCTTTTCCTTTGATTCCCTTGTCTTTCAAACCCTATGGATTTTCAGTCAACACCATTAAACATCCTCTTGGATGTTCCAAGGTCCTAAATGAAGGGAATTGAAAGATGACGCGCAGCGGAAAAACTTAAAATTTTAAAACTTTCAATCCCTTGCTCGGATCTACCGATCGCGTTTAAGTCAGGTAGTAAGAAGCATTACCTTCGGTGTTCGATTTCCTGGTGACTCGATGATTCGGCCGTCCAGGATGCTTCTGCTTGCCTCCTTTGTCGTTCGAAGTCGACAACTCCGGTCGGCTTCCTCTACCGGTATCCACACGAGTAGCCCTCAACCTCGAATGATGTGCTAGCGTCTATGTCCGTCTAGGGTTTTCAAAATCCGTCCTCTCTCCTCACTTTTGGCCGTCCCTTATCTGCTTAGTGCTTTCGCTCTCACACATAAAACCCTAGCTCCCTAATATCGAATATATAGGATGCTATAGGTATTATGAATGATATTTTAATTTCGAAATTAATCCTAAATTAATTTCGAAATTAATACAATATTAAATATTGCATAATTAGATAAGAGAACAATTAAATAAATACGGTTTATATTAAATCCGTCTCACAGATTTAATTCACCTATTTATCTAATTCAAAAATAAAGATATGACGGAATTAATTTACATAGATCTAATTTATCCTTATAAATTAAATCTAACAATTAATATCTCTTATATTTATATAATATATATATACGAATATATATATATACACGTCCACCCTATTTATTCATTGAATCTGGACATATCCTAGATTCAATGAATCTGGACATCATAACTCGTGTTGGGCTATTTTGTGTGCGACCCTGTAGGCCCATATGAAGTTGGCAGTGGGCCATTAACCATAATGACTCACAAGTCGTAAGCGGTCTCTAGCAAGACATCACGACTACCCAAAACATATGAGGATCATTGAACGATGCAACCTTTCATACAACCATATCACGTCCCTTTTGTCACACGACATTTTGGTCATGGATGAGGCATGGAGAACGTCATCCTCCTATTCATGACCGTTACTTTCTCGATCCCTGAGTAGTCTGAGTATAGAAACGGAACTACCTTTCCATTATAGTATGGCCATACATTTCTCAGACTCACTCATTGAGGGGCCCATTAATGTCTCTCTACGAATGTGAGGGACAAATTCCATCTTGACCATTCACATTCCTCCGCATGAAAAAACCACTAAGCCTGAACATAGTCTTTATGATCACTCGGTCAAAAGTGACTTTTGACTAGGTCAAAGCTAAGCGTTTCTCATGTATGAATCCATGATGATCTCAGGTCAAAGGGCACAGTGACATGGTTTGTATATGAGAGAAGCTTATGACTTAACCCATGCAGCTCTCTCATAGCGGGTCGGTCCAACACCTTGTACTCTTACATGTGCCTATGACTTTAATTTATATCTCTATATATCTTTAAAGTCATATTGGTCTTATTTCATCTTTGCTTCCACATAGATGACCGACCAGGGACATTTAGGATAAACCATGAGTTATCCAAGGATAGTCATCACAGTAAACATGCAAATAATATGATAATGTAATTAATAAATTCATAAATTAACAATGTTCAAAACATAATGATTGGCCCCTAGGGCACAATTTCCAACACTAAACACATCAATACATGATGCAAAACAATTGTTAGAATCAAGTCATCAACTTATCTCTACTTGATTCTTTCTTGAATATACTTGAGCTCTAACTTTTGAGTTTCAATTCCAACCTTCCTAAAATTATTTCCACATACTATCCCAACATAATTTTGTATGAAGAATCCATTTCGAAGTCAAAACAATCAAAATCTAATCCTAACTATTCAGAATAATCAAGGCCGAATAGAATCACAAACTAAGGGTAAGTTGGATTTTTTGCAAAATCAACACAGAACCACTTGATTCTTGTTGTTTTCAAGCCTTTAAACATGCTTTTAATAGCCATATCATCTTCTCCTATTCTAATAAATTTCTTGCAGCACCTCCCCATAAGATTTCAATCATCAAAAATCCAATCAAACCAACCACCAGCTCAAAAATAACAAGGGAGGTAGAAACTACATCAAAAATGGCACACATACCTTGTTTTAGAGCTTGATCTGGCTTGGAACCACTTGGTCTTTCTTTCTCGCTCTTCTTTCTCTCTCTAGAAACCATTTTGGAACCACTTAGGATGAAATGAGAGGGAGGGGAGGGGTATTTATAGAAAACAAGACCGAATCTCGGCCGTTGATCTTAAAAATACGTGGCTTGATCTGGACCATCCATTTTCTCTTTTTATCTTGTGATGACACGTGTCTTATGACATCATGCTTACCTCATCTTGATGACATCATGCTTACATCATCAAGCCACATGTCTTTAATCCAACCGCACACATGTCTTGCATCCAACCGTACACGTAATACTTTATTTTCTGATCTAACCGTACACTTGTCTCTTCCATATTCCTTCATCATTTTGGCATTAAAATAGGGAAGAAATTAATATAAAATTCATGCAAAATATAGCCCTTAGGTATTCCTCTATCTATTTTGCCATTCTGCACCGTATCAGGTACTTTTTTGAGTCCTGATTGACCCGGTACCAATGGGACATGTTCTGGTACCATTTTCTCATCTTAATTAAGTGGCGCCATCTTAGAGGAGCATAGATAAAAATAATTAGCTCTACTGACAGGCTACTTAACCTTACTGAGTCACGCAGTGAAGATTTCACTATAACGGTAGACAAGAACTATCTAAAATGTTCCCGTACTGCGTTCTGATTTTTATACTATCCATAAATATCTTCTGCTAACTCAGCATGATGACTCGTAGGTGTCATGATTGCATTTGGTGACTCAGCATGATGACTCGTAGGTGTCATGATTACATTTGGTGACTCAACATGCTGACTCAATGCCATCATGATGGTCTTTAGATATTTTCTTTCTCCTTTTCCCAGAAATATTATTAAATAATACCTAATCAGGGTTACCTTCTCTGAATTCTTTCTATCGGCTCATAACTCTGTTGATCTGTCTCTGGGTTTCATTCTTTCCCTTTCATCACGGGAAATTCCTCTAATTTTTCTTGGGTCAAGAGTCAAACTCTAGACAGTTACTTTAACTTTCCCCGAATAGGGTATAAATAGGCTTTAAATTTAATTAAAGCTAACCTTGTTAGTTTCTAGAGATAGAATTAATTTTACAATCTGTGTAAATTCCTCAACTACTGTTCTCCAGTTTTTCCTGGTTATTTGAGGCCGTCTCACAGCTTAAATAATTCAATTTAAGATACTATCTCAAATTGTCCAAAACCCTGGAATGACTTCAAGGCATTTCCATCATTTCTAGCCTTATATCGACTGTGGGATCCTATTCCTATTTTTCTAACTCTGAGCATTCACCAACCAAAACTTTTATTATTTACAATTAGGTCCCTACTTGGGCTAGGAAGTTTTTTTCTTTGCAATTTGGTCCCTCCTTAGGCCTAACTTTCGGAACCATCTTTTACAAGTTTCTGTCATAACCTCTGGCCCTTAGTCGCTTCCAGTTTGTCATTCTTTAATCCCCGAACACTATTTTTTTTACACATTTACCCTTGGAAAATCTCTTTTTCCTTCTAAGGAATCTCGGGACTTTCGTTGTATTGGACTTAGTAATCATCCTTTCCTTGTGCTATTACTTGTATCTATGAGCCAAAATTTGGGATGTTACACAACACAACAAACAAAACACTTCAAAAACAACTTACAACCACTTGTAACCACTAGGATCTATCATGCTTTGAAGTGTTCTAACATGTTAGACAAACAAAACTTCTTCCCTTCCCATAAACATGTTTTGGCCAGCATAAGAAAAAGGGGAGAACTATGAATTTCTAATCATACAACTCAAGTAAACAAAGCAAGGCACAACTTAGAACCAAAAACTAACCTTAAACCTTGCTTGGATGATCAAAGTTTATGGCTTTCTCTTGATTTCTCCTCCAAGTTCTCTCTTTTCTCTCTTGCTCACTCTTGACCAAAGTAATAATCTGAAAATAGGGGTGGGAAAGCTCCTTTAATGAACCAAAAATATCCTAACCACTATCATAAATGAAGTTACAAGTGTCATTACCCCATTTTGTCTTAGTTTCTCTTTCTTAATTAACTAATTCCAAAAGAATTTAATTACCAAAAGTCAAAATTCTCTCCATTTGAGGAGTGACACTTGGCAAATTCAAATCCTCTTCATTAAGGGCTTGGCAAATGGCCAATTGTGAGCTATTTGAATTGCAAGACTCTAGTCTTGCTTTATTGGTGCACTTTGACTCCAGGTTTAATTTCTTTTCTATAATTACAGTACTCTGGCCTCTGTAATTATTTTTTGTCAGATCAATAATTTATTCTTCTCATTTTTATCTTTCCAAATTGCCCCCTTTGTCTCAAAATTAAATTTCCAATAATTGAATAAAAAGGAAAACTAATTTCCTTCTCTATATTGATTTTTTCACTTTTCAAAGGAATTAGGGAAAATCTTGGATATTTGAGGGTTGTCTTTTAATTCCATAATCTCTTATAATTCTTTGGAATATCATATGAATTTTCTTAGAATTTTATTCTCCTTAAAAATATTTACTTGGAATTTTCCAAATAAAAGCCCTTAAATTAGGCTAAATTATCCTCAAATTCCTTTATAATTTCTCTAAAGGTAATTTGGTCATAAAAACAATTTTATAATCCCATATAATTCTCAATGGATATTATCCTTTTTTCTTAAGACTTGGAAATATTTTTTCATAATTATTTTTGAGCAATTTTCCTTAATTAGCCAAATTTTCATAATTGGCTTGGAAAATCATAATAATCATTTTCTACCAAAATTCTTTTATTTCTCCTTATCATTTTTTACCCTTAATTATTTAGGAATATTCCTTATTTCTAATTGTCCTATTACTGGATGTGACATTTCTCCCCCCAAAATAAATTTCGTCCTCGAAATTTAAGGCGTATCTTATTAGAAAAGTTTATGATACTTTTCCTTTATCTCAGTCTCCATCTCCCACATAACTTCTTCTGGTGTAAGGCCTTTTGAGACAACCTCAACCAGTAGATTCTTCTTGTTTCTTAGCTACTTGGCCTTTTGATCCATGATTCGCTCTGGTCTGACCTCAAAAGACAGGTTGTCTCGGAGCATAATGTTATTGTAGTTTATGACATGTGTCAGTCTGGATGGTATTTCTGTAATTGGGAGTTATGGAAGACATCTTGAATCTGACTCAATTTTGGGGGAAGAGCCAACTTATAGGCTATTGGTCCAGCTTTGGACTAAATCTAAAATGGTTCAACATACTTTGGACCTAGCTTCTTAGTCTTCAGGGATTGATCAACTTCTGTTATCGGTTAAACTTTGATCACTAACCTCAAACTCTAACAGTCTCCTTTAGTGTCTGGGTAGCTCTCTGTCTACTTTGAGCCGTTAGAAATCTTTGCTGAGCAACTTTAATCTATTGGGAAATCTGATCCACTATATCAGGACCATACTTACTTCTTTCATTAAGCTCTATCCAACACAAGGGAGATCTACACTTCCTCCTAAAGAGTTCTTCCTATGTTGCCATTCGGATGCTTGTATGGAAACTATCATCTTAAGTGAATTCAGCTAACGGTAAATACGTATCCTACTTACCGCTGAAATCAAGCACATATACGCGTAGCATATCTTCTAACTTTTGTATTGTTCTCTGTGTCTGCCCATCCATCTCAGGATGGTAGATTGTATTGAATCTGAGAATAGTGTCCATTTCTTTCTATAAGGACTTCTAAACTTTGAGAAAATCTTGGGTCTTAGTTCGAAACCATACTGCTTAGGACACTCAGTAGCCTGACAGCTTCCTTAACTTTCATCTTTCATTTTCTACTAGACTTAGTACATTCTTGCCAAAATGGCAAACATTTCTGGCTTTTGCACCCTCTTACATTACTTCCTAGAGGTTAACTATCATTGGGTTACTCTTGCTCAAGCACGCTTAACTAAACAGTGCTGACAGGAATTTGAGGCATTGATTCTGATAGGCTCAACCCTGGTCCTTTGCTGTCTTAGACTGTCACACCTTACTATTATATTGACTTAGATTCCTTTCAAAACCATTTTAGACCACATTGGATGATCTTGGGCTCACTTTTTATCTTAAAAACGCTAAATTTCGGATTTTTACTATTCATCAGGTAAAAATCCAGTTTTTCTGGCCCAACTTCACAAATTCATAACTTATTCCAAAAAAATCCAATTGGGGTGGTTCAAAATTCTATTTAAAGCCCTTTAAGTCCTATTTCAAGGAAAAATAATCTCATGGTCCAATTCCTTATGAAAAAGCGCCAAGTTTTTGTGAAATACAACACTGTCCGTGTGCCAAAAACCCTTTTTCCCAGATTCTGAACTTTAACTTTGAAAAATCATTAAAAATCATATACTTGACCATTTTTAACATATTAGCCTTCAATTTGAAGCTTAGGATGTTATCTATAATCATGCCAAATTTCGTGATTAAATGCATTTGGGAGCATAATCAAAAACTCACGTAAATAGGGTAGTATCGGTGTGCTTATAGCACTGTTAGTATAATATGTACATAACCAAAAGGGGTCCACAAATTTTATAGCAAGGCACCATACTTTAGCCTCCAATCTGTAGCGTGCTCGTAGGAGTTTCAGGCCCTAAAATGTTAGATTATATTTGGGGGATGAGATTTTAAGAAATCCCAGTAGCAAGATCAATGAACCAAAACATTAACATGCATCATTATAAAGCATTTCAACATTAGCTATCATAGGAGAACTAATCTTTTTATAAATAGGCAACCTCAACATGTAAGGCCATGGCAACAAATGCAAGGAGCAACCATATCACATCATCATAGTTCAACCATATAATAGCAAGCATACATGCCGTAAATAACAATGCAAGGTTAACATTAATGGCTAATTAGATCCCACTACCTTGATCCAATGCTTTTTGTTTTTCTTGTTGTTCCCTCTTGCTTCCACAAGTGTCAAATCCTAACATGGAAATCCACAAAAAAGGTAGCAAGAATCATCAACCATTCCTCATAAAATCAATAACATAACTCAAGTAACTCCTAAACCCCTTAAAGCTTTCATCTTTGTCTTTGAATTTTTAGAGTTGGTTTCTATAAACCCTGAAAATTCCGTCTTGACTCAACCCTACATGATTTTTTATATAGATTCCAAATATCTACTTGTATTTAACAAAATAAATTTCCTTCCTTCAGCTTCAGCTTGGCCGAACCACTATGGTTCACTTTACAAAAATTACAACTTTGGTTCTATGGCTTCCAACCCTTGTTCTTTAAGTTTACCCTACACCATTTTTCATTTTGAACACAATGGAAGCCTCAAAAATTTGAAAAACACATCCTAGGGTTCAGATCTTGCTTTGGCCGAAATGGATCTCAAGCAACATAGCAAAGAAAACACTTCAAAATCAACCTACAAACTCTTGTAACCACTAGGATCTACCATACTTCGAAGTGTTCTAGCAAGATCTAACAACCAAACTCCCTCCCCTACATAAGAAGTATTTCGGCCAGCAAATTTCAACCATACAACTCAAGCAAACAAGGCAAGGAACAACTTAGAACCGAAAATTTACCTTGGATCTTACTTGTATGCTTAAAGTTGATGCCTTTCTCCTTAGTTTTCCTTTGAACTCTCTCTTTTTCCTTCACTCTTTGCCTTGGCTAAACCTTGAATCAGATTTAGGGGGAGGAGAAGCTCATTAATGCTCACAAAATATCCCACCAACCATCATTCATGATATCCCATGTGTCAAGAGCCTAATTAGTCTTAATCATCTCTCTTAATTAACTTAAATCATAATGTAATTAAATTCCAAAGTCAAGATCCTCTCCATTGTTAGCTTGACACTTGGACAGCTTTAATTACCATCCATTAAAGGCTTGATAAGTGGCAACTTGTGGGCCAAGCAAAGTGCAAGACTCTACTTCTTGCTTTATCGATGCACTTTACTTCGGGTTTAACTTCTTTTCTATGATTATAGTACTCTGGCCTCTGTAATTATTTCTTATCAGATCCATAAATTATTCTCCTCATTTTTATCTTTCCAAATTTTTCCTCTTTATCTCAAAATTAATTTCCCAATAATTAAATAAAATGGAAAACTAATTTCCTTCTCTTTAATGATTTTTCTACTTTTCAGAGGAATTGGGAAAAATCTTGGGTACTTGAGGGCCTTTTTTTAATTTCATAATTGCTTATAATTCCTTGGGACATCATAGGAATTTTCTTGGAATTTTTATCCTCCTTAAAATATTTATTTGGATTTTTCCAAATAAAAGATCTTAAACTAGCTTAAATTGCCCTTAAATTCCTTGGTAATTTCTCTAAGGGCAATTTGGTCATAAAACCAATTTCATATTCCCATATAATTCTCAAGGAACCTTGTCCTTATTTTTTCTTAATTTTCTGAGGCTTGAAATTATTTTTCCATAGTTATTCTTGACTAATTGTCCTTAATTAGTCAAACTTTTCATAATTGACTTGGAAAATTATAATAATTATTTTTCACCAAAATTCTTCTATTTCTCCTTGTCATTTTTGACCTTTAAATATTTAGGAATATCCTTATTCCTAATTGCCATATTACTGGATGTGACATAGACCCTTTCTTGATCTACCTTTAGTCGAGTCTTTTCAACTTACATTCTTGTCTCTCGCCTTATCTTAAGGATTTGCCCATCAATACCCAGTCTATCTCTATATCACATGGGGTTCTTCCTGTATCTAGAGTTGGCCTGAATGTCTCTTTTTCAGGTCTTATGGCTCTAATTCTTCTAACTTTGGCTTTCCTCTATTAATCAGAAGGAAATTAAACCCAGCCTAAACGATGATAAGGTTATCTGGAAGGAAGTCATCGGTACTCTCTCAGTACTAGTTTACAATTGAAGGAGGTTTCTATATCTCCACTCATCCCTGGTCCTTATCTTCCCAAAGAGGTACCGATCCTTGGGAGACTTAAACTACGGGACTAAGTAAAGTCACCTTCACTCAGTTGGTCACCTAACTGATAATTCCCCAAAACTGTTCCAAGAACCAATATCATTATCTTAGGCCTTACGTCAATTTCCCAGGCCACCTATTTGTCTCTTTAGGTGCCTAAGCCAATCTATCTTAGGAATTCTCTTATTCCTCTAGCTGCTCCTACAGTCTCTTACTATTTTAGAATGGTATAGAGAGAGGACTTATGCAATTTCTCTTTCCTCTACTTTACTTTTCAGTATGAGCATACTCTAACCTACATAATGCCTGGCATTTGAATGTAAGGAGTGCAAGCTCTTACTGGTTACTATGTTTGTAGCGTGCCATCCAGACACTTTATCTCTACAAAAGGGAGCCTCTCTTTTTATTTGTAGCTGCTTCTGGAAGTCATAGGGAGAGGACTTTTGAGATTCTTCTTCTTTCTGCTTGCTCTAGTACTCTGCTAAGCTTAGGTACAACTAAGCCTAGCTTTGTTCTTAGCTAGTCATGCTCCCATTGGGTGAAGTCACTCTGCTTGCCTTACCTCAGCTGCTTCCCTTTCCTGCTCGGATAAGGTATCTTGCTCCATCTTGAGCAATGTAAATTCTAATTTGGAGGACCAATTCCCATCATCTTTAGGAAAACTCCCAGTCAAGACCTTATCCCCTGAAAAGGGTGCCTCTGAACCTAAATCCCGAGTGACTGAGTATCTCTTAACATTAAGGGGAACATGCCAATCTCAAAGCTAATTCCCTGCATAACTATCTGTCTTGTCCTCTTCTTCTTGATCTTTAAGACATTTCACTAGGGGGTCTCCATCTTGATTTCACTATCTCCAAGTTCCTATTCATCTATTCCAGGACTTGAGATAGCTATTCTATCATGGTGCCCTAAGGTTTGACTTTTGAATTAAGAAAAATTAGAGGAATTCCCTGTGGTGAAAGGGAAAGAATGAAACTCAGAGACAGATCGACGGAGTTATGAGCCAGTAGAAAAGAATTCGGCAAAATCGACTCCAATTAAACATTATTTAATTAATTACGTCACTGGGTAGAGAGGGATGCGATATTCCTTTTTCTATAAGTATACCATGAGAAGATTAAGTTAAGAGTTAATAGAAGGTACATCGGCAATGCTAAGAAACCCAGAAGGGAGCCGGATAATGTCGGTCCCCTAAAGGGTCAAAATGGAAAATTTATGAAAAATTCTCAAAAATTCCCTTAAAATGGAAAAAGGATAAATTAGGGGTTTTTGAGCCACATGATTTTTTGGGAGTGAGAATAGTCCAAGATAAATTTTGGTGAAAATTTCCAAAAAAATAATTATTTTTAGGAAAATAGAAAAAAATAAAGGGGAATTAAAGTGATATAATTATTTTAATTACCTAAGGACTCCAAAAATTGAGGAAAAAATATAGATACACTCCCTAGGAATATATATAAATTTATAAAAAATTTTCCAAGCATTGAAAATGCAAGAAATAATTTATGGGGAATTTACTTTCGAATTCCTATCGGTAAAGACCCGGTTTTGGAGAAAATGTGAAATAAATACCTAGAGGTCTTGAAAAATTCCAAAAATATCTAGATCACACTTTTGGAATAAATAGGGATTTATTATGAAAACAAATAGAATTTTTGAAGCCCTTAGCTATTTTTCCTAATAGGGGGCAAGAAATCGGGTATTATGTAACCAAATGATTTTTAAAGTACCCTAACCAATTCCATTGCTTCCTAATCAGTTTTTACCATTTAGTTAACATCAAACAAGGCCCAAATTCATGCTCATCATGATTGGAAATGATGGCTTATGTGCTGGGCAAATTTTCAACCATTGATGAAAAATGACTTGGAAAGCAAGATGCAAGAAGATGGCTAGGATTTGCTGATGGCTTGACTTTAATTTTAGGCCATGTTTGGCACTTGAAAATGCTTGCCAAAGGGGGAAGAACCAGTAGAAATTTTGGCCTATAAATACCCCCATAATCCAAGGCTAATCATTAAGCTTTGATTAAGGACTCCTTAAGGTATGTTTAGGCTTTAATTTGGTGCATTTCCATTGGCTAAATCATGAGTTCTTGGTAAGGAAAATTGCTGGAAAATTCTGGTTGCATTGGAAATCTTAGGAAATGGATAGCAACTTGTTTAATGACATTAAATCATGATGTTTGGTGCTATTTTGAATGGGTTTATGAAGAAATCATCCTATGACTCATGACTATTTATTTTGGCCAACTCAAGAACTCAAGGGTAGGATTTATTTCAATGAGTTTTAATAGTTCAATGGATTTAAAATGTGATTTTGTGTGGGATTATGCTATGAAAGTATATTTAAATTTATTGGAATCAAAATAGAAATTTAGGAATCTAAGAGCATGTGTTCGGCCAATGAGAATTCTTGGACTTGGGATTGGATTTTGATGATTTTACTGTTTCCATTGAGTTCATTGGGTATTTTTGTGTGGGGATATGTGGAGGAATTAAGTTTGGAAGCATTAAAAATCAAATTGGAAATTTTAGCCTTGAAACCTATACCCTTTCAGTTTTGTCTAGTTCTTGAGGAAGGAATTTGATTTTGTAAAATCTGATTTGATAGTTGGATTCAACATGAAAAATTGTGTAGGAATGGCCTAAGAGGTTACTTGAATCAAAGGGAAAATAATTAGGCCAAAAATCCAAAGAAAAGAGGTTTAATGTTTAAATAATGTGTGATATGTTTGGATAATTGTTGAATGATTGGCATTGGTGTTGGTTTGATAGGTACCTTGCCAAATCCTCAAGAGAACATCTTGAACTTAAAGGAAATCAAGAACCAAGTGTCAAAAGGTAGCATTGAACTACATTTTGATTGCTTTTTTGCTTACATTGATGTATTAATGTGTATGTGTGCAATGTGTACCACGATGTGACTAAGCTTTATTGCAAATGTTGATTGCAATGTTTGAATTATGTTGCCTTGGCATTATGTCCTCTAAATATGTGTATGATAGCTTACTTTCCATGGCATAAAAGCATGAACACATAGGCAAGATAAATGCACAAAAGCATTACATGTAGTGTTTGTATGAATGCATGATAATTGTGATTCCTTGCTACTAGGATTTCTTTGAAATCTCATTCTTATATTTAACACCAACTAGGTGGGAGTTCAAGCAAGGGCAAGGGCAAGGAAGTAGCTCCAGAGGCCAAATGAATACTTACTATACCCTAGAATGACTCTTGGAACTTGTTATGGAATGTTACAAATTATGAAATGTTTGTTGGATAATAGCTCCTAATAGGAGCTAAACATGTATGTCTATGTTTAAACATGTGGAGGTATATTAGAATCTATGTTTAAGTATGTGTTAAGGCCTAAATGATTAAGGATGGGTAAAAGGTTAAGAAAAGATAAAACCAAGTATGATTAGGGGATAAACTTTTCTTAGAAATGACCAAACTTGGGACACATGAAATAAATAGCAAATGTTTAAGTTTAGACTTGAAATTTGGCATACTTATAGGACACATTTTTAGTTTTAAATCAAGTGGTAGATCATTAAATTTGGAATTTTGTACAAAGAGTTATGTCCTTCCAAAGTTGGGCAAAAATATAGAAAATTTCAGAATTTACCAAATGAACAGTACATATTTTCGTGGAAGCTGGTACTGATCCATGAGGAAATGATATCCATGATTATTTTTCCTATGTAGAGCTTTTCATAAGCTTCGCATGAGATTTAGAACCACTCTGTTTTGATTTTTCTACATTTAGTTATGATTTTTCAAAGTTGACCTGATTTTTAAGGGTTACATGAATAGTAACAAAAATCAAATTTTTAAAACCTTGGTTTTTACCTACGTTAAATATAGTGTAAGGCTTCCGAGTGGTTCTAAATGACGTATAATGGGGTTTAAAAATGAAGGTGTGACAATTTTCATAGTTAAATAATAGAATATATGATGATTGAGTAAGTGATCAATTAAAGTTTAATCAATTGAATGATCGGTAAATTATTGTTGAAAATTTATTTCAGAAATCCCAAGAAAAAACTTGATCGATCACGTTATGTGTAAAACAGAAGATTCAGAGGATTGAATGATCAATCATTTGATTGTTAAACCAATGATCTATCAAGTGATTCGAAAAAGTGGTTAAAAGCAAGTAAGCACAGTGAAGGTGATGATGATCGATAAAGTACTGATCAATCAATTGATCGATTAAGGGTCTTGTCAGGTAACTTAAACAGGACAACTTATCGATAAACTAGTAATTTCACAAGCAAAGTTTAGAACAGGTTATCGATTAAAGATTGATCGATGGAGTGATCGATAAAAGGGAATTAGAGTGAATATAAAGTAAGTATGAAGACTTTACCATTTATTTGTGTTCTCATCAATAACTCATTGATCGATCAAGTGATCAATAAATGCTTACCATAATTGTGTATCTTTTTTTATCAGTTGATCAAACATTAAATTATCGATCAATTGATCGATAATCTTTTGCAAACTTATACACTAAACAACATTAATGATGATCGATAAATTGATCAATCAACTCATAAATTTTGGATTATCTAGCAATTTATCTATCAACCCTTACTGCTAAGCTACTATTATACTGAAACATTTATCTGATATGTGATCAATTAACCTTTGATTGATCAGGCGATTGATCAACTTACTGAACCAGAAATTACTTAATTTGTTATCATCAAAACCTTAAATCTAACACTTTCTAGATGAGTAGAAGCAATTTTGATAAGAAAGGATGATGCACCCACGGTTTAGTTTTTAAGGTCTAATATCTTCAGTAGATTTAGTGTGCCCAAGGTGTTGATTAGTGATCAAGAAACCTATTTCTGCAACAAGTTGCTCACTAACCTATTAGCAAAATAGGGGTTTTCCCACAGAGTATCCACACCATACCATCTCCAAACCAATGGCCTAGCTAAAGGTGTCAAACAAAGAAATTAAGAGCATTTTGGAGCGTATTGTCAAGACACTGAATAAAGATTAGAGTTTAGGGTTGGATGATGCACTATGGGCCTACCGTATCGCTTACAAAATGCTAATCGGGATGTCTCCATATTAGATTATCTATAGGAAGTCATGTCATATATTGGTGGAATTGGAGCATAGGACATATTGGGTGGTTAGGAGCTGCAATACTGATTTTGAGAAAGCTGGTCTGAATAGACTTCTTCAGATTTAAGAGTTAGAAGATATGAGGTTGGATGCTTACCATAGTTCTAACATCTACAAGTAAAAGACCAAGCTTATTCATGAGGCCAACATCCTGAGCAAGCAATTCAAAGAAGGTGAGAAAGTGCTGAGTACCAAGCCCAGTTCAAGCTAAAAAAGGGAAAATTCAAAACAAGCTGGGATAGACCTTACATTGTGGTAAGGATATATGATTTTGGAATGATAAAGCTAAAGAAGGAGGGTACTGGCAAGATGTTCCAATCAATGGCCACCTTTTTAAAGTCTATAAAGAGCCCACACAGCCTTCATGAGGCCAAGTTGTCTCTTTCCATTCTCTTTTACTTTTGACATGTCCTTTAATTTTGATGATATTATCTTGAATGTGACTGTTTTGAGTTGTGAAAGGCACATACCTAGTAGAAGTAGCAATTTAAATTTTTGTTGTTTATGGTTTTTGTCTTGAATAATTTCCCCTAGTTGTTCTATTTTGATCTGATTGTAATTCTGTCTCTGTCACCAACACACACTCAATTGCATTCTTTAGTTTACCCATCCTTACACGTCAGCTCTTTTCTTCTCTCTAGAAGGATGATGTGTTGTGCTTTAATCTAGAATTAGACTTCATAACTTCCACCTTCATTATTTTTTTATTTGTAAGCTTTGTGTTTTGGTATGTGACTATGTGTTGCAAAAAGGACATTGTATTGAGTTGCGTGGGGGAGGAAGGATTTCTGATTGAGTTTAAATAGGATATTATGATTTGTATTGATAGGTTACTCCATGTTATGGGTGGTTCTTTTGTTGAACTTACCAAAATTTTTCAAAACTTTTGAAAATTTTGAAAGTTTGCCTAATCTTTCATCACTTGCTTTTGAGTTTTGCATTGAATTTTGTTGAGTTGAGTTGTTTTGTTAGATATTTTAGTGAGTAAGTGTGGCATAGGAACTTAGATTTAAGGTTGATCAGGATTTAGAGAGTCAGAGAGCTCTCTGTGAAGCCATATTGCGACCTTACTGCTTCAGGTCATGACTTAGAGAAGGGAAAAGGGGAGAGCTCTCTGTGAACCCATATTATAACCTTGCTATTTCAGGTTGTGATGAGAAGAAGGGAAAAGGGATAGCTCTGTGTGGAGTGACGTCACGACCTCACTGTTTAAGGTCGCCACTTGGAGCCTCTTTGAAGCCCCAAATTCTCCACTATGCGTTGAAATCACGACCTAGATGCCCTACTTCATAACCTGATGACCAAATCAGAAAATCCTAATGAAGAATCACCTCTCTTACCTTAAGTTTTTGATCCTATTTACCATCGTACCCCTTGAACCTGCCCTGGGCCTTGTCTAGATATATTTAAGGACTTAAAACCCTAATGTCCCTTTGGTAATTTCATACTCCAAAAGCCCTAAAAACCTTCCTTCATTCCCATTCTCTTTATTTTACCGTGCTTCCTCACAGAAGTCGTGTCCTCATCCTTCCGTCTCTGTGATTTGCTTCAAATCTCCCTTTACACCAAATACTCCAAGCCTCTCCTCAAATCCAATCCATAACCTTTCTTTAAATGTCCCATTTTAGTTCTAGCCCTCTCATTCTTCCTTCATGAGCTTGAAGTCATGACTAGAGCTCAGTTCTGCCTGAATCTTGCGTACCTACGCTGCTTTCTCATTCTTTCAAGGTATTTTTTTGCCAAACCCTTTGATTTTGTAGGTTTAATTCCTTGATTTTGTATATTGTAAGTTTTAGGTAGGATTTTTGTTAGATTTAGGTTTTAAATGAGTAGGAGTGTAGGATCTTTGTTTGGGTTGCTTATTAACTGGACTTGGAACTGGTTAGGAATAATTAACACAAAAAAAAATTAGTTTGGAATGAATGAATTATGAATGCTAGACTCTGGCTGACTCCCTTGTGATTTTTCAAAATTTTGGCATCTAGGTCACAACTTGGATATCCCAAGTCACGACCTGGGAGCATAGTGCTGTTTTTGAACTGTTATACCCACTCCTGTTTTCCTATTGCAATTTCTAATGGAAATTTGACCTTTAACCTTAAATGAATTTGAAAGGACTTCATTTTGAACATTTGCAAAGTTAGAAAACTTGAGTTTTGAGAAGGAATTCCAATTGTTTTTAAGACAAAAGTTCTCTCATTTTGAAGCATAAAAGTTTTTCCAAGGTTAACCTCTAGGACAGGTGTTGAGCATTTTTTTGTTTTTGTTTTAGGATTTATTTTTGGTTTTGTTCATTGTTTGTCTTGTGTGTTTGTTTTTTCTTGTTCATAGATGCCTCACCAAAAATATAGACACTCCCAAAAAGGCTTACTCCCGAGATCAGTCTAAGCTCATAAGGGTAGAGGCAGTTAGTATGTTTGCTAATCAGGGTGTGGTGCAAGAGAGGTATTTCCTTGAAACTGATCAACTGGAATTTTATAAGATTGCCATTTAGCAAGGATATCAGGAGCTGATAAAGAAAAGAGCTAAGGTAAATTTGGTCAAGGAGTTCTACACATCTTTTATTTTGAAGGGTAACCTGGGGATTAACTTTAGGAGGAAAGAGTTCTTCATTGATGAGATCGATATTAAGGACTTATATAAGCTACCGGATATCCCCAGCTGTTAGTTTCGATATTATAGGACAAGACTTGACATAGTTCCTTAGGATGAGGTGTTTCAAACTATAGGAATTGAGGGAGCTAGTTGGACTATCAAGGATAATAGCATGTGTTATTGTGAGCACAAAAAATGAATAATGAGGCAAGAGTATGGCTGAATTTTATGACATATAATGTGATGCCGGCTGCCTACATTTTTGATGTTTCCTAAGAGGGCACTTTCCTGTTGTACCTCCTCATAAGTAGCTAGTTGACATCTCTATCATAGCCTGTGACTAGATCGTTCACTGCGTTAGGAATATCCACACTCTTTTGATATTCCCGCATTTGATCATTGATATTTGTATACCAAGGGGGATACCCATGCACAAGACTAACCCTACCTTGGAGCCTATTACTTATAGGTGCTACACTGCTTCATAGCCCAACAAGAGGGCTATAAAGCTAAGGAGTAACAAAAGAGGAAAAAAGGTAGTGGAGGAGAAGCCTCCAGATCAGTCACCACCCTAAATGAATAGTTAGCGGCTCTTAGTCAGCAAGTGACCAATGTAAGCGAGCAACTTCAAGAGGTGAAGGCTATCTCTCTGTCATATGAGTGTAGAAGGCAGAGGTTTATAGATCCTCTGATGTTGGACATGGCCAAGGCTCTTAATATCTCTTTTCCTCTGGGTTATGAGTAGGCTTTTTGGGAAAACTCTATTCCTACCGCAAGCTATTTCCCTAAGGGTTCAAGACAATCTTCTACTGCTAATGTTGCTGATACTGTAATGGGAGAGAAAGTTGATAAGAGAGAGGAGGAAGGAAGAGAGGATGAACACTGATTATCTTTTGTTTCATTGTATTTTGTTTTTGTTTTTAGTGAAAGCTTTATATTCAAACTTTCTTTATTGATGTTTTTGTTAGACTGTATTTGGGCATTGCTGTTTTGAACTTTGACGTTGATATTTGTACTTTACCCGGATGTGTTGAGACCTTCTGTTAATGAATGGTATATGGTTTATTCATGCTTATTTTTTGGTTGCTTTTGTTCTTTATACCCTTCCTATTGATAGTGAGGACATTGTCAAGTTTAAGTATGGGAGAGGGGTTTATTTGCTACTTGTTGTACGTTCTCCATTTTTTTGGCAAAAGTTTTTACCAAATTCTTCAAAATCCAATCTTTAGTTTTTGAATCAATTTTGGGTGATGAATTACTGAGAATTAGATCAATTTTGATTGTTTTGGTGCTTGATGAAGTGGTTGTGCATGTTAGAATATGTTAGGCTTTGAAAATTTTTTGTTTTAATAGCTCTCTATGAAGCCAAGTCACGACAATCCACCTTCTAGGTCGTGACGTGAAATGGATTTTTAACAGGGAAAGACTCACTATCTTTAAGTCACGACGAGTACTATTTCAGGTTAGAACTAGAACCCTAAAACTAAGCTTAGTGCTCTCAATGTAGCCAAGTCCCGACCTCACTAATTCTGGTCATAACTTGGACCCTATTTCTGATACATCTATTTTCCTTCTCTTTGCTTTATGCAATGCTATATAGAAGGACCTTTTGAAGCTACCTTTGCGCTTTTTCAAGCAAAATCATTGTCTTTTTAATCCAACCTCATTACATCAAACAATTTTCTCAAAAACCATGCCTATCGTTGAGCTTTAAAAATTCTGGGTTTTGAAAATGATTTCCCTAAGACTTTATGGGTACTTTTGGAATCCATCTATGTTTGTAAGTGATTATTTTGATCCTTTTGATCATCATCCAAAAGTTTTCTTTTGTGATAAGTGTCCTAATGCCTTGTGAATAGTTTATGTTGATTGGAACTTTGTGTATGAGCATTTGAGATATAAACCCTTGTTGGAAGGATATTCTTGAGCCTTAATTCCTATATTGGGTGATTATTCATATGGTTTGCATTCTCTAGAACTTGTTTTTGCTCTTGGTGAAAATTATATGTGTATTTATGATTTTGATTATGATAGAGGCATTTCATTTTACACCCTTTGACCCAAACACAAGCCACAAACATCCACCTATTGTTCACCCCTTTTGATCTTTCACTTCTTTTGTTTCATCTACCATTTTAAGTGTTTGAATTACAATTTCAACTAAGTTAATTTTATCTTGCTAGTTGAGATTATCTAACCTTCATGGGTTTGTGTTGGGAATACTAGCTGTACAGTTGAGGAAAAGAATAAAAAAGTTTGAAAAAAATATAAGTATATATAGAAATAATATATATATATATATGGGAAAAAGAAAGAGAGGGATCTATAGCAATAGAATAAGTTGAATAAAATATTTCCTTGGTGGTAGAAGATTAAGATTTAAGCTTCTTTGTTTAAGAATAGATAAGATTTGACTCACATCACTTTACTTTTTGGCACTCGATTCCACTGTATTTCTGTTTCATCTAGCCTTTCCATCACTACAACCTTAAAATCTCTCTTGATTCTTTATGTGAATGCTAAATGGTAGTAGAGATTTTAGAGCTATTACAAGCCTATGATAGGGCGTTTGCTACTTGAATTTGAGTGAAAAGAACCCCAATGAGGAGAGATGAGTGAGCTAAACACTTATATCCTTTGAGTGAATCTTTGGTGTTCATGTATTTAGAATCAATTCTACCTTGTATCTAATTACTTGGTATTGTTCATGTTGTTGTTTTTGTTTTCCCAAAAGATGTTGATTGATTGGTTCTTGAGATCATTTTTGAGCATGCTTATTTCCTTGATTGTGCCTATACTTTCTTTAGATTGATTCAAGTCTTTATTTGGAAGTACAAAGGTTCAAGTGTAGGGGAGTGATAGAACCTAATCTTTACATGATTTTCTTAAGTATTTTCTGGTATTTTGTAACACTTTTGCCCTCATTTTATATGCATTTATGCCTTTTTGATTATGTCAATTTATGCATTGCATTTTGTTGATTTAAGGATAAAAAAGGTCAATTATTTCATCCAATCTGCAAATACCTTGATCTTTAACTTCTTTAATTTTTTACAAAGCTCTTTGCTTTTGTTTGTAGGCATTTGGAGGAGGCTCAAAGACCCAAGATGGAGCATTTAAAAAGCCACAAGTTTAAAAGAGCCAAAACACAAGACTAGAAGTGCCTCTGTGTTCATAAGTTGCAATATAGATGCTACCAGGTCACGACTTGGATGCCTTTTTAGTGAAACCGTGCATTTTGAACTAGGTCATTCTGCAATGCCTCTGTGTCTCCAGGACATGACTTGAATGCATGTTTAGTAAAATTGTGTGTTTTGAAATAAGTCATTCTACATTCAGACAAAGGGGAACCATCAGCCATGAAAAAAGGGGCTGATTCTGCAGATTGGTAGATATATAAGTCTCAAACATTCTCTCTCAAGCGTCTACTCAACTCTAAGCAAAATCTTCCATTTTTCTTAATTTCTCCACCATTTCCTTTAATTCTATAGCGGTTAAACCACTTCCATATCTTCTTCTCCATGTTTTCAACCCCATTTTTGGCCCTTCTTATGGTAGAAAACTCTTGGAGCAATTGTGGCAAGGTTGAAACTATAAGAGGCTAAATACTTAGTCTCATGGTGATAGAGGACAAAGCTTGAGCTCATAGACACATTAGGAGAGTTTCCTTTGGGCATGTTTGGATGAAATCAAAACCATAGTTTTAAAAGTACTTTTACGGTGTACGAAGTAAATATATGGAAAAGTTTGCCTCGTTTTATGGAGAAGTGTAACATCCAGTATTATAGTAATTAGGAATAGGAAATATTCCTAAATAATTAAGGGCCAAAATGATAAGGAGAATTAGAAGAATTTTGGTGGAAAATAATTATTATGATTTTCCAAGGCAATTATGGAAATTTGACTAATTAAGGAAAATTGGTCAAATATAATAATGGAATAATATTTTTGAGCCTTAGAAAATTAAGAAAAATAAGGATAATATCCTTTGAGAATTATATGGGATTATAAAATTGTTTTTATGACCAAATTACCCTTAGAGAAATTACAGAGGAATTTAAGGGTGATTTAGGCCAATTTAAGGGATTTTATTTGGAAAATTCCAAATAAATATTTTTAAAGGGAATAAAATTCTAAGAAAATTCTTATGATATCCCAAGGAATTATAAGAGATTATGGAATTAAATGAAAACCCTCAAGTATCCAAGATTTTTCCCAATATCTTCAGAAAGTGGAAAAACCCTAAAGAGAACGAAATTAGTTTTCTTTTTATTTAATTATTGGGAAATTAATTTTGAGACAAAGAGGGTAATTCGGAAAGATAAAAATAAGAACAATAAATTAGGGATCTGACAGAAAATAATTGCAGAGGCTAAAATACTATAATTATAGAAACGAAATTAAACCCAGAGTCAAAGTGCACCGATAAAGCAAGACTAGAGTATTGCAATTCAAATGGTCCACAATTAGCCATGTGTCAAGCCCCTAATAGAGAGAATTTGAACTTGCCAAGTGTCCTTCCTCTGAATTTTGGTAATTAATTTCATTTGGATTTAGTTAATTATGAAAGAGAAAGTAAGATTAAAGGGGGTAATGACACTTGGAATTTCATTAATGATGGTGGTTGGGATATTTTGGCTCATTAAACAAGCTCTCCTCCCCCTAATTTCAGATGGTGGTTTGGCCAAGTGAGAGGAAGAGAGAAAAGAGAGGGTTTTGAAGGAGAAACAAGGAAAAGCTATCAACTTTGGTCACCTAATCAAGGATTCAAGGTTAGTTTTTGGTCTTAAGTTGTTCTCCACCTTGTTTGCTTGAGTTGTATGGTTGAAAAATTCTATCTCTTGTCATTTTTGGTGCTGGCCGAACTGGTTTATCATGAGGGGGAAGAAGTTTGGTTAGTCAAACTTGTTAAGACACTTCAAAGCATGATAGTTTCTAGTGGTTGCAAGTGGTTATTGGTTGTTTTCGAAGTGTTTTCTTTGGTGTTTTTCCTAAGGTTCATTTTGGCCAAGATAGTAACCAGACCCTAGGATGAGTTTTTCAATGTTTTAAGGCTTCCATGGTGCTCAAAATGAAAAATGGTATAGGGTAAACCAAAAGGAACAAGTCTTGGAAGCATTAAAACCAAAGTTGTAATTTTTGGGTTAAAGAACCCTCTTGGTTTGGTCAAGAGCAACTGAAAGGAGGGGTTTTATTTTCTTAAGTCTAAGCATATTTTTGGAATCTGCATGAAAATCCATGTAGGAATAAGTCAAGAAACAATTTTTAGGGTTAAAAGGAAACAAGTTCAAAAATAAAGAACAAAGGTGGAAGCTTTAGGGAGCAAGAGTCATATTTAAGTTGTGTTCTTGCTTTTACTTGGTTTGGTTAATGACTTTTTCTGCCTTTTTTGGTGGAATGCCATGCTAGGGTTTGATATTTGTGAAGGAGAAGAAGAGAAACAAAGAGAACTCAAGCTTTTGGAGCAAGGTAGCAAGTTGAACCTAACTACTAACATTGACTTGGCATTATTGATTATTGCATGATTAATTGCTATTATGTGGATGAACTTTCTTGATTGTGATGTGGATGCTCTTTGCACTTTCTTGCTTTGGCCTTTGCATGATCGAGTTTGCCAAATGATAAGCATGCTAGTTCACCAATAGTAGTTAATATAATTATGCATGTTGATGATGCTTGTTGATGATATAGTTGGTTAATTTGCTATTGGGATTTCAAAGAAATCTCATTTCCCAATTGCAATCTAACATTTTAAGACCTAAAACATCCAAGGGCAAGCTACAGATTGAAGGTTAAAATTATGGTATCATACCATAAAAATTCATGGATATTTGGGTTATGTAATATTATGCTGGGCAGTGCTGTAAATTCACTGACACCACCATATTTACGCAACATTTTGATTAAGTTTCCAAACGTGTTTAATTATAAAATTTGGCATGTTTGTAGATCATGTTATGAGCTTCATTTTTATATCTAACACGTTAAAAATTGCCAACTACAATTTTTAATGATTTTTCAAAGTTAAGGTTCAGAATCTGAAAAAGGGGTTTTTGCCTAATAGACAAAGGTGACTTTCACAGAAACCTGACGCTTTTTCCAATGGAATTGGTTCACAAGTATATTTTTACCTAAAAGAGCATTCAAAGATATTTTTATAGAATTTTGAACCACTCCATTTTGATTTTTCTAGATTAAGTTATGAATTTTTGAAGTTGGGCCAGAAAACTGGATTTTTACATGATGAACAGTGAAAATCCGAAAATTAGTGTTTTTGAGATAAAATTGAGCCCAAGACCATCCAATGTGATCTAAGATGGTTATAATTGAACCCTAAGATGATACGATAATAAGGTATAACATTTTGGTATCAGAACGGAGGTTATGGCATAGTATAGAACACTCTGCTTAAGTTGCTCGTTAGATAACGGGGTTGGTTAAGGAGGAACTAACACGTCTTTACAGGAATCGGGATGGAGAACACCATGGACTGGGACCCTAGATCTGAGCCATCAGTCAATGATTGGAAGCTTAACATTATTGATCTCACCAAAGAAGAAGATCTGGTAGAATGGACTATGGGAGATGCCAGCCCAGGCCATTCACCAATGAGCTCAAATGACTATGCTGAATGCTATCCTGAGCTGCTAGGGATCACTATAGAACAGTTACTATACCTTCCCAGACCCGGTGACTTGATAGATCCTGTAACTGGCCTATACTAAGAACCAGTAGACCTAGGCCTTTACATTCAGTCCATTAGGTAGCCTGCTACCCTTATTATACATCCATGTAACATTTTCGGACCTAGTACCAGACCAGTTATACCCCCAGCTCCTGTAACACCTGTAGCACATACAGTACCAGTTGTACTTGCCCCTGCTTTACCTAGTTATGAGATCCATAGTGTGGGTCAGCTGAGTGACCGGCTAAGGTTCCTAGGGCATCACATCAGGAGGGATGTGGACGCAGACCTGAGAGTACACCTAGACTACCTCCAGGGCGTGAGAGAGCTGTACCAAGCCCATGGACCAGGCAATCGTTACCTGGAACCTTTTGATTGGTTATGTGAGATAGTAGAGGTCCTACCCAACACTCCATTCTTGACCCATGAGATCATCCGCCTACACTACATACTTGGAGATGATGTGGAGGATTGGATCCAAAGCCTCGAGGGCTTTGTTGTTGTTCACTTTCTATAGATGATTAGGACCCTCCTATTACTAACATAAGATGTATTTTGGTGCAGCTAACCATAGTAGGTTAGGCTGGCAGTGCTTGATGTATGTATGCTTTGAACTGCATTGTTGATGCCTAATGCTTAAATGTTGAATGATGTATGCTTCTTTTGTTAAATGAAATCCAAGCATGATATTTATTTCTTGTTCCTTATTATGCTATCCGGTTAGTTAAACACGATGGTAAGAACCTAATGAAACTCTTTACCAGAGAGACCCCCAGTTCAACATGCAAGGTTCCCTCTCGATCCATTGTAAATAATTTTGGAACGTCTCGAGCAGCAGCAGAAGACCATCAAAGAGATGAGGGCAACACAAGCTCGCCAAGAACAAGAGAGGGATGCAGCGATAGCTGCAGCAGTAACAGTGGCAATGGCTAACCTTGACAAGAGTCAGCCAGAGGAAGAAGTCTCTGCAGTATAAGCATCAGAACAATTGCCCAAACCAGCAATGCGAGCAGCAGACCTCAACAACATCCAAAAGTGGATAACTCGCTTCTGTAAACACAACCCACTGTCATTTGATAGAATGTTTAATGTTTAAGTGGCAGAAGATTGGATTAACTGTCTAGAGAAGATCTTCAAAGTATTAGACTACTTATCAGAGTGAAAAGCCCAGATGGCGATATATAAGCTAGAGAAAGACGCCGATCGCTAGTGAAAGAATACTGAAATTCTTCTGGATGCTCGGAACACGAGGGTGACTTGGGAAGTGTTCCTAGAACAATTCTATGAGAAGTATTTTCCAAGATCCATCCGAGATGAATGGGAAGCAGAATTTCTGACCTTGAAGCAGAGAGATGATGAGCCATTTAATGAGTATTTGGCTAAGTTCATCTGTCTCTCTAATTACTCAAGTTATCTCCGCTACCGAGATGACGAGAGGTGGACGACAGAGAAAATGGTTCGAGGACTAAGACAGCCTTTGAGGGAGATGATTGCTGCCAGAAAATTCGAACAGTTCAATAAGGCAGTCGAGGTTTGCCAAATCACGAAAAGCAGCTTAAACCATCATCTGATGGTCAAGACTACTCCCAAAGAAGAGAAGGGAGATCAGGGAGGTCAGGGTGGCACTTCATCTAATCCAAGTAGGAAGAGGAAGCAACCATGGAACAATCGTAAGAATAAGAAAGGAGTATACAAAGTGTGGCAAGAGTCATGTGACAGACCATATATGGCTGGGCAGAATGTTTGCTACACTTGTGACAAACCTAGACATTTCTCGAGAGAATGCCCACAGAACACTGAAAAGGCATGACCATGCACCCAAGGCCGAGTGTTTGCCCTCACAAGGGAAGAAGCCCGAAAGTCCCCAGAGATGATCCAAGGTACGATCATGATTAACAACTCCCCAATGATTGCAATGTTTGATTTGGGTGCTAGTCATTCTTTTATCTCGTATGCCTGTGTTAAGAGACTTGGCTTGATTATGAATACATTGCCGTATGATATTCATGTGTCCACACTAACACAGAATAGGGTAATTACATCTGATGTGTGCTTGAACTGCATAGTTTGTTATGAGCATTGTTGTACTGTTATAGACTTAATATGTATGCCCTTCCATGAAATTGATGTGGTGATTGGACTAAATTGGTTATCATCCCACAATATCCTAATGGACTATAAGAACAAAACCCTAATCTTACCCTCGAGAGATTTAGAGTTGAATATGGAGGTTAGATTGAATTTCTTAACGGAAGCCCAAGCAGGCAAATGCCTACGGAAAGGTTGTCAAGGATTCATCATTTTCTTCTCGATGCAAGTAGAGGTAGAAGAAGGGATAGAAGAAATCCCAGTTGTTAAGGAGTTTCTGGAAGTGTTTCCGACAGAGGTCATAGGACTACCCCCAGACAGAGAAGTAGAATTCACGATTGACATCATACCTGGAGCAGGACCAATTTCTAAGGCCCCTTATAGAATGGCTCCAAATGAAATGGCAGAACTTAAGAAGTAGATAGAGGAATTACTTGAGAAAGGTTTTATTAGACCAAGCGTATCGCCATGGGTTGCTCCGGTGTTATTTGTTAAGAAAAAGGACAGTAGTCTAAGATTATGCATAGACTACAGGGAGTTGAATAAAGTCACAGTCAAGAACAAGTATCCGCTCCTTAGGATAGATGATCTATTAGACCGGTTAGTTGGTGCCAGTGTGTTCTCTAAGATTGATTTAAGATCTGGGTACCACCAACTCAAGATTAAACCAGATGATGTCCCTAAGACTGCGTTTAGAACTCGCTATGGGCACTATGAGTTCTTAGTGATGCCGTTGGATTGATGAATGCACCTGCGATATTCATGGACTATATGAATAGGATCTTTCGCCCTTACCTAGATCAATTCATGGTAATGTTTATCGATGGTATCCTAGTATACTCCAAGTCTCCTGAAGAACATAAGACGCATTTGAGAATTGTCCTAAATACTCTAAAAGAGAAGCAGCTGGTGGCCAAACTTAGTAAGTGCGAGTTTTGGCTTGAGGAAGTCTGATTTCTCGACCATGTGGTTTCCTAAGAGGGAGTGGCTGTCAACCCCAGTAAGATTGAGGCAGTACTCAATTGGGAGAGACTCAAGATGGTGATCGAGATCAGAAGTTTCCTCAGACTAGCGGGGTATTACAGAAGATTCATCCAGGACTTTTCTCGAATTGCTCTTCCACTGACCAAGTTGACCAGGAAGAACTAGCCATTCTTGTGGGACGAGAAGAGTGAGGCTAGTTTTCAGGAGCTGAAGAGGAAGCTCACCTCTACTCCCGTACTTGTACTCCTTGATCCTTCGCAACCCTATGTGGTTTATACAGATGCTAGCAAGCAGGGACTGGGATGTGTGCTTATGCAGCAAGGACGGGTAGTAGCATATGCCTCACGCCAGTTGAAATCTCATGAGGAGAATTACCCGACCCATGACCTGGAATTGGCAGCGATAGTTTATGCATTAAAGATATGGAGACATTATTTGTACGAAGTAACAATAGAATTGTTTTGCGACCACAAGAGCCTCAAGTACCTCCATGATCAAAAGGAGTCGAATATGAGACAACGAAGATGGATGGACTTGCTTAAAGACTATGATTTCCAGATTAAGTACCATCCAGGCAAAGTGAACGTAGTTGCAGATGCCTTGAGCAAAAGGCAGTGCAAGGAGCATCACTAATGATTAAGGAGCAGAAGCTGGTAGAGGATTTCAGAGATTAGGGTCCTCTATATCAAATGCAGTTAGTAGAAGGAAGTGAAGGTAGAACCCAGTTTACAGCTCTGCTCGAGGGGCAAATCAGAGAAGCACAGTCGCAAGATTGGCTAGTAGAAATTCTCAAAGCAAAATTGTCTAGAGACGAGACTAAGAACTTTGAAATTTCAGAGGAGGGGATATTGAAGTTTAAAGGAAGAACCTACGTTCCCCAAGTAGCTGACCTCAAGAAAAGACACTAGCAGAAGCCCATAAGAGCAAATATACTCTTCATCCAGGAATGACAAAGATGTATCATGATGTTAGAGAAATTTTCTGGTGGCCTGGAATGAAGAAGGATATTACAGAGTATGTGGCAAAGTGTCTCACTTGCCAGAAAGTAAAGATGGAACATCAGAGGCCTGCAGGAGAGTTGCAACCCCTAGATATCCCTGAGTGGAAATAGGATAGCGTATCTATGGATTTCATAGTAGGATTACCGATGACAGTGGCTAAACATGATGCGATATGGGTTATAGTAGACCTTCTAACTAAGTTCGCGCACTTTTTTGCTATGAATGTTAAAGATTCTCCTGAAAAGTTAGCGAGGCTTTACATCAAGGAGGTTGTTAGGCTGCATGGTGTCCCAAGCAGTATTGTTTCAGATCGAGACCCAAGATTTACTTCTAAGTTTTGGAGGTCCCTACAGAAAGAAATGGACACTACTCTCAGATTCAGCACGGCCTACCATCCCCAGACAGATGGGTAGACGGAACAAACGATTCAGACATTGGAGGATATGTTACGTGCTTGCATTTTGGATTTCGGTGGTAATTGGGATACATACTTACCGTTAGCCAAATTTGCCTACAATAACATTTTCCATTCAAGTATTCGAATGGCACCATACAAGGCACTCTATGGGAGGAAATGTAGATCTCCCTTATGTTGGACAGAGCTTAGTGAAAGAAGCATCCTTGGTCCAGATATGGTAGATCAAACTTCCCGACAAATTAAAGTTATTCAGCAATGACTTCTAACGGTTCAGAGTAGACAGAAGAGCTATGCAGATACAAGAAGGAGACCGTTAGAGTTCAAAGTTGGTGATCACGTTTTCCTTAAAGTGTCACCAACAACGGGAGTTGGTCAAACCCTAAGGACCAAGAAGCTGAGTCCGAAGTATGCGGAGCCATTTCAAATTTTGTCCAAAGCTGGACTAATGGCCTATAAGTTGGCTCTTCCCCAGAAATTAAGTCAGATTCATGATGTCTTCCATGTCTCCCAACTGAAGAAGTACCATCCAGACCCGATACATGTCATAAGCTATGATAACATTGTGCTCTGAGACAACCTGTCTTTTGAGGTTAGACCAGAGCGAATCATTGATCAAAAGATCAAGTAGCTGAGGAACAAGAAGATTTCACTGGTCAAGGTGGTCTGGAAGGATCTTTCCTCTAAAGAAGCCACATGGGAGATGGAGACTGAGATAAAGGAAAAGTACCCTGAACTTTTCCATTAAGGTATGCTTTAAATTTCGAGAATGAAATTTATTTACGGGGGAGAAATGTAACATCCAGTACTATGGTAATTAGGAAGAGGAAATATTTCTAAATAATTAAAGGCCAAAATGATAAGGAGAATTAGAAGAATTATGGTGGAAAATAATTATTATGATTTTCCAAGCCAATTATGGAAATTTGACTAATTAAGGAAAATTGGTCAAATATAATTATAGAATAATATTTTTGAGCCTTAGAAAATTAAGGAAAAATAAGGATAATATCCTTTGAGAATTATATGGGATTATAAAATTGGTTTTATGACCAAATTACCCTTAGAGAAATTACAGAGGAATTTAAGGGTGATTTAGGCCAATTTAAGGGATTTTATTTGGAAAATTCCAAATAAATATTTTTAAAGGGAATAAAATTCTAAAAAAATTTCTATGATATCCCAGGAATTATAAGAGATTATGAAATTAAATGAAGACCCTCAAGTATCCATGATTTTTCCTAATACCTTCGGAAAGTGGAAAAACCCTAAAGAGAACAAAATTAGTTTTCCTTTTTATTTAATTATTGGAAATTAATTTTGAGACAAAGAGGGTAATTTGGGAAGATAAAAATAAGGAGAATAAATTAGGGATCTGACAGAAAATAATTACAGAGGATAAAATACTGTAATTATAGAAACGAAGTTAAACCTAGAGTCAAAGTACACCAATAAAGCAAGAATAGAGTATTACAATTCAAATGGTCCATAATTAGCCATGTGTCAAGCCCCTAATGGAGAGGATTTGAACTTGCCAAGTGTAATTCCTCTGACTTTTGGTAATTAATTTCATTTGGATTTAGTTAATTATGAAAGAGAAAGTAAGATTAAAGGGGGTAATGACACTTGGAATTTCATTTATGATGGTGGTTGGGATATTTTGGCTCATTAAACAAGCTCTCCTCCCCCTAATTTCAGATGGTGGTTCGGCCAAGTGAGAGGAAGAGAGAAAAGAGAGGGTTTTGAAGGAGAAACAAGGAAAAGCTATCAACTTTGGTCACCTAATCAAGGATTCAAGGTTAGTTTTTGGTCTTAAGTTGTTCTCCACCTTGTTTGCTTGAGTTATATGGTTGAAAAATTCTATCTCTTCTTATTTTTGGTGCTGGCTGAACTGGTTTATCATGAGGGGGAAGAAGTTTGGTTAGTCAAACTTGTTAAGACACTTCAAAGCATGATAGTTTCTAGTGGTTGCAGGTGGTTATTGGTTGTTTTTGAAGTGTTTTGTTTGGTGTTTTTCTTAAGGTTCATTTTGACCAAGATAGTAACTGGACCCTAGGATGAGTTTTTCAATGTTTTAAGGCTTCCATGGTGCTCAAAATGAAAAATGGTGTAGGGTAAACCAAAAGGAACAAGTCTTGGAAGCATTAAAACCAAAGTTGTAATTTTTGGGTTAAAGAACCCTCTTGGTTTGGTCAAGAGCAACTAAAAGGAGGGGTTTTATTTTCTTAAGTCTAAGCATACTTTTGGAATCTACATGAAAATCCATGTAGGTATAAGTCAAGAAACAATTTTTAGGGTTAAAAGGAAACAAGTTCAAAAATAAAGAACAAAGGTGGAAGCTTTAGGGAGCAAGAGTCATATTTAAGTTGTGTTCTTGCTTTTACTTGGTTTGGTTAATGACTTTTGCTGCCTTTTTTGGTGGAATGCCATGCTAGGGTTTGATATTTGTGAAGGAGAAGAAGAGAAACAAAGAGAACTCAAGCTTTTGGAGCAAGGTAGCAAGTTAAACCTAACTACTAACATTGACTTGGCATTATTAATTATTGCATGATTAATTGCTATTATGTGGATGAACTTTCTTGATTGTGATGTGGCTGCTCTTTGCACTTTTTTGCTTTGGGCTTTGCATGATCAAGTTTGCCAAATGATAAGCATGGTAGTTCACCAATAGTAGTTAATATAATTATGCATGTTGATGATGCTTGTTGATGATATAGTTGGTTAATTTGCTATTGGGATTTCAAAGAAATATCATTCCTCGAATGCAATCTAACATTTTAGGACCTGAAACATCCAAGGGCAAGCTGTAGATTGAAGATTAAAATTATGGTATCATACCATAAAAATTCGTGGATATTTGGGTTATGTAATATTATGCTGGGCAGTGCTGTAAATTCACTGACACTTCCACCTTTACATGACATTTTGATTAAGTTCTTGAATGCGTTTAATTACGAAATTTGGCGTATTTGTATATCACGTTCAGAGCTTCATTTTGATAGCTAACACGTTAAAAATGGCCAACTACAAGATTTTTAATGATTTTTCAAAGTTAAAGTTCAGAATCTGGAAAAAGGGTTTTTGCCTAATAGACAAAGGTGACTTTCACAAAAACCTGATGCTTTTTCCAATGGAATTGGTTCAAAATTCTATTTTTACCTGAAATATTATTCAAAGAGATTTTTATAGAATTTTGAACCACTCCATTTTGATTTTTCTAGATTAAGTTATAAATTTTTGACATTGGGCCAGAAAACTAGATTTTTACTTGATGAACAGTGAAAATCTGAAAATTAGCGTTTTTGAAATAAAATTGAGCCCATGACCATCCAATGTTGGTCTAAGATGGTTTTAACTGAACCCTAAGATGATACGATAGTAAGGTGTAACAAGAAGCGCTTTTGGGTGCTTCCAAACACCTCTTTAGTCTAATTTTGTGCCTGAACATGTGTTGGATATTTTTAGATTTAGAAATTTCTACTGTTTGTGTAAGACCTAATTACTGATTGGTAATTCTTGTGATTAGACTATTGTAATTGAATTGGATAATGTCTTATGTTAGATAATATATATATTTCAGTTTTGCTTCCTTGTTAGTTAGTTGATTGTCAATGATTATTGATAGTTAATTTGCTTGCTTGGTTTCTATGGTTGTTAATTGACAATCATTGAGGACATTTACATCATCTATTTTAATTGCACTCTAAGTGGTTTTTAACAATGTTTTGAGTGGTCATAATTAACTTTAATCAAAGTAAGTTTTCGTTAATTAAAACATTGGATCTAAGTGATTGCTTGTGGTTTTTATCTAGACATAGAGATCATCATAACTCTCATATCATCTTAAGAGCAATGATAGCCAAGTTTTCATCATCAAGAGCCTATCTCGTCATATTTTTCTTTTAATTAATCCAAAGCATTCCTTTGTTAATGCGAAAAGATAAAAAAGATTTACTTCTTTGCATTTTACTTTTATTGCAAGACTGTTTTTTCTCAATTAAAACCCCCTTTTTATCCAAGCCAAATGTTTTTTATAACCAATTTAGTCTAGGTTTTTCAATAAAAGCGCTCCTTAAGAAAAACGATAGGTTGTGCTCTATACTACATTATTTGGTGTAATCATAATTTTGATGATTTGAAAGGTGACATCCCGGTCTAATCATCAACCCAATGCTCAAACCAATAACCTAAAATTAATCTACACAATTAAGATAACCACATATTAATATAAGCTAATTAATTAAGCTTATATATATTAGTTAAATTTTTAATTTAATTTAATTTAATTTTTATTCTAAATTTTCACAACTCTCATAACCCAAAATTAAGTATTTTAGAACTAATTTATAATTTTCTAATATGAAAAATTATTCATTTACATCCTCCAAATTATTTACTTCAATAAAAAGGATTTTCCAAAATTTTTGAATATGAAATTATTATATTTTAAATTCTAAAAATCCCATTTGAAGTTTAAACCTTAGAACCAAACCATCAAAAATTCAATAGCACCTAAAAAGTTTATAAATAAATAATCTAATTAAAATTTTAATGGTATAACTATCAGTTTTTTTTTAAATAATAGACTTTTTAGCTAAAATAATTATTTTAAAACCTCTAGTCACCCAATAAATAAAACTAAACTGATTAAAATCTCAATAATATGTCAAACAATCCAAATAAATTATTTAACTTAAATTTGATCTATATAAATATGATATATCTCATAAATAATAGATTTGTCAACTAAAAAAATTAATTTTTAAATACTAAAACTAACAAAATGGACAAATCTAAATCGATAAAAATGATCTACTATATTGTGTTAACACTCATCAAAACTAAACACTTGCTCCAAACTCTAGATCTAAAAATTTTCTCAAAGCAATACAAAATTACTATTATTAAATAGATTTAACTGAGGAGAACAACTTTCATGAAGGAAATTTTGTAATTAGGAGTAGTTTTACTTACCAAAATTATCTGTAACAATGGAGAAGGAAGTGAGAGAGAGAGAGAGTGACACTGCGAACACGGAGAGAGAGGGAGAAGAAAAGAAAATGACGAGAGGCGGTAAAAGGAAAACATTCAAGGTAAATTGAACTTAAAAACCCTATTTAAAATGGAGAAAATAATACGTTACAACCACAATTTTTTTTTATTTTCAAATATTTAAATCCTAAGAGTAAAAATTAAAATGTTAATAGCTCCCCAAAATGAAGAAGAAAATCATTTTGCTAGGTCTTAGAGGGAAGAATAAGAGAAGGGTGTACTTTGAAACATTACTCACTTGATTCCCATACTTGCAAGCTCTTAAACGTTGACAGCTTCTTTCTTTCTTCTTCAGCTCCCATCATGAATTTTTCTATCTCTGCCTTTATAAATGTTACTAAGTTATAGAGGAGTTTTTAGTTTTTTAGGCGTGATTTGCTAGTTGCAATTTAAGACCCATTCCTTAAAGCAATTAAGCTTATTCAGTTGTGTATTTTGCTAATTTAAGGGTCTTTTTTGTGATTTTTCTTTCAAACTTAATGTGCAAGAAAGCAATCAATTTCTTTCTCTATTTTTCATTATTTATTTATTTTTATATTTACTATTTTTTCATTGGTTGCTGGACAAGGCATTGTATTCAGAGTGTGTAAATAAATCTAATATGGAAATAGTAAGCTGATTAAGTTGGTGGCTTGTATTGGGAATGCTTTGCCCCATTCTTATAGGCTAAACAAAGAACAAAGCTTAAATTGTTTCATTTTTTGGTCTAGCATCTCAACTCGTTATTTTCATTTCATTTAATGGAATAGTTATTTTTTTGGGCCAACGATAGAATTGTTTTCTAGACTATAAAACTAAAGGTAAATTTCCTACAATGCTTGATGTATTCTTCATATAGGTGAAGGAATAAAAATACCTATAAACTTTTATCCAAAATGCACTAACCATCATAAACTTTTTCAAAGCCCAAAAGTACCCAGAAACTTACAAAATCAGAGAAAAAATGAGTTTAAGAAAGAGATATTCCAAACTTATATTTCTCTTGGTTTAACTCTATTCTCTTGAATCCACATTAAATTCCAAAACAAGCTACTTAAGATTTTTTTCACTTTAATCCACAAGTTTAAACTAAACAATTATGAAACTACTAACTCTTCTCTTAAGAGATGTCTCAATCTTGAACTTCTATCCAAGGAATATCATACCCTTATTCGTTAGGGATATTTTTGTAAACATTTTTAATTTCATGTCATTTTAATACATTTTTCTTGAGTTTTATAAACTTTCATATGTTTACGTATATTTTGAATATTGAACAAAGGAAAATATGCATGATATTTTTGGTTACGCATTATAGCTTAATTTTGCATATTTTGGCTTTCATTCTTTATACTTATGAGATTATAAAGAGTTTATTATAGTTGTGTGTAATATTTTGGTAGAAGAATTAAATGTGTCAAGCCACTTGAAAATCGTTTGAAAACATTTAAAGACCAAAGTTGATTCAAAAATATATTATAAAAATCAAAGATGAATAAATTGATGCCAAACCATGGGTTGAACACATCATTTAAAGCAGAAAAACTTATTTTTTTTAGAAGCAAAAAGAGCTATAGCATACTTTAACTTGGTTGTAGCCTATAAGAACGATTCTTCTAAAGCTCATTTTTTGATAATCAAACCTTTAATTGAAAAGTTAGCCATAGCAGAAAGAGATAAACCTTAGAGTTACAAAACCACTATCACATGGCTATAAAGAAGGGATAAGATGCTTAAATGTTCTTGAAGTATGAACGAAAGAGCACTTGGCACCTAGAAGATTTTTCTTGGCTCTTATATGCCTTGAAAGTTTATTTTCATCACAAAAAAACCTTAGTTGTTATTCGCCGTTAGGTTTGACTGTTAAATTATGAGGTTTGAATGATGTTTTTAATGGTCAAACTTAACAGTGAATAATGATTTAGGATAGAAATGCTACAAAATAAAACTTTCAAGGCATATAAGAGCCAAAAAAACTTTTAGATGTTGGGTGCTCCTTCATGGATACTTTTAGGATATTTCTGCCCCTTATCCCTAAAAGGAATAAAACTCAATTTACATGCAAATCATGCTCAGAAAGGCTCCACCTAACTAACATGCTTAAAAAGATTCACACCCTCTAATTGATCAAAATTTACAAACATATATAAAATCGAAAATTGGGCCTTAGACTGTTGAAGTCAAGAGTTCATCATTTAACCACAAGCCTAATCCACACAACTATTTCTTGAATGTATATACTTTAAAAATATTTTTGAAGTAAAACCATAGAGCACCACTATTTAAAAGTTAATAGTTCAATTGAAAGATGTCATAAGTAGTAACTTAGAGGCATCTTGCTTTCTACCAATAATCTATCTAAAACTAGTTAAGCAAAATTATTTAAATAAGTTAGAGTAAGTGAATGAATCCTAGGTGGCAGTATGGAACAAGTCAGCATATAAGCAAAAGAGTTTAATGGAGTGTTTTCATGATATGTATATTCTATGAACTGCCTTCAGTTTGTGTGCTTAAATTTTTTCACTCCCATCCACATACATTAACCGTTCCCACCATCCAAATTTGAATGACATGGTAAATATTACAGTTAATGACCTAAGCTTTCTTTTTATTTCCATTCCAATCCTATCTTAGATGGGTTTGTACCTAATCCACCAAGGGTGGATCGACCCATATTCTAACTTTTCCCATTCATACTTGGTGGATTTGTTGTTGTGGTCTCTCTCCTTCTCTTCTTACTTTCATACTAAGTGCTTGCTGCAGTCATATGTGCAAGACATCATTTAAGTATTTGTACTAGAAATCTCTTATACAAGACCAGTGTAGGACAACCTTTTTTGTGTAGCTTCTTTTTAATTTTATTATGCCTTGAATGTCCTAGGTTTACCTATATACACTTTCTCATGACAACTCTAATCCCTCTCCAGTTAGTATAAGACCTAGATTACCCTTCTCGTATGTATAGTATCTATATTTATGAAAACAACAAATGATATCATAAGGAACATGTCTCATATACCAGCATAGGCATGTATATTTCAAGTAATCTTCCTTTTGCCCATATATCATTTTAGTTTACAACAATAGCTTAATACCTTAGATCGTATTTGTCATGATCATAGGTTATATACTAAAGTAGCAGTCACTGAAATATATCTCTATGATAATGTCAAAGTCAACGAACACTAATAGAAGTATTATACCTTCTAGGTACTCACACAATAGTAAAGTAAGGATCTATTTACTTACTTCTTATTTGTAGTTTTGTTGGCATATGTGGTATGAATTACATGTTAGGGTGTTACTCTTGTGCTATAAGAGCGTATGACAATGTGGAATTTGTTATTAAAACCATACAAACTTAAGTCTATATGACATCAATGGTGAAGAATTCATTACCTATCTACAGGCATATGGATATATATTTATGTTTATTGTTGGATCTCATTTTGATTAGCTACACTTGGACTTTGGTTGAGATGACTATAGTTTGTGTTTCCTCTCTACCATATCAACATTTTTCACTACTTTACTGGTAAACACAAAAGTGTCGTCTTTGCACACTTTCCTTAAGTGTCAAAGACAATTGCTTATGTGAGAAAGCCAACCTTATTTGCCTGTACAACATATTAGACATTGTATACTTTTATACAGACACGTAATAATGATAATAAATAACAATTTTGTCAAATCATAATCGCATTACATAAGTTATGTGATTTTACATTCTCTACATGCCAAGCGCTTTCATATGCCTTTCATCTATTTCTTTATATATTGGCTTGGTCAGGAGATAAGCAACCATACATCTTGTTGATATACATTATACGGTGATTGTAATATCCTAAAATTTAGGTCTAGAAGTCTCAGAATTAGCCTAAAATAGATAGTCTACCTGACCCCTTTTGGCAGGAGTTCCAAAAATTCCATGGAAAAACAAGAAGATTCTTAAGGACTAGATCATAAAGTAACAGTTTTCTAAAACCACAAGATAGGCAAGTTAGAGACTCTGATGAAGTCTAAAGGACTTGAGTATGGGTATTGGAGATGATTAAGTGCCAAAAGTTATGCTGGGAATATCAGTGAGATGATTCCAAAGGCTAAACCCGAGTAAGGACCTACTTGTAAATTTGGATAGCTTCGGGGCCGAAAAGGGCAGCAATGGAAAGTACGTCCAAAAATTCTAGAAAAATATGAAAAAAATTTCAGAAAAATAGGAAATGAGGTTTTAAGAATTGTATGGGGTTAAAAATGATGAAAACACCTCTTGTGCAAATTAATAAAATACCTAGGCTTTTGGCTAATTATAAATATTAGCTTAAATTAAATTATTTAAAATATGAGAAGACCTTAGATAAGTGGAGATAAATGGAGAATAAATATTTGAGAAATTATTATAGGTTTTAAAAATGATTTCGTTCCAAGAAAGTAGAGAGGTTGGCTTTAACAGAATTTAAAACCTATTTATACATTGTCTTGAATAGGATGACTTTTGACTTGAAAAAAAATCAAAAAAATTAGAATGTACAATTTTTGCCAAATAAATAGTAAACTTTCATGAATTAATTGTATAAACTGACAAGGGTTAAGTTCATATTTATATTTTTCTCTTGTAGAGAATTAAAAGAGCTTTAAATAAAGACTTGAATCACCTTAATATGATTTTTTTTTAATAATTAGTTATGAATTTTGAAAGTTGGACAAAAAATTTGAAATTTACTAGTAAATAGTAACTCGATAATCAAATTTCACATTTTTAATCTACAGACTTATTTCATGTTCTGTTTGAATCGTAATGCTTTCAAACGTGAACTAAAAGGGGTAAATAGAACAATGTTTTATTTTACTACCAGAGTAAAGGTTCTGGTAGAGGTTTTAGATGGTTTAAATGGAGTACTAGTTCAAACAAAGCTTGATAGGAGAAAAACTCTAGCTAGAAAAGTAATGGGTTACTAGGATTAGTCCAACTAAGACTGAGACTTTCAGGTGATATCTCTTAGGAGAATTATGCACTGAGGAGTATTCAAGAATTATGGTAAGTCCTCAGTGAGCTATAGATAGAAAGAGATGATAGTAAGAGAGTAACCTGAGAGATAAATGGCCACTACTAATTGACTCCCCTTAGGAAAGGAATGATTGAGTTGAGAAAACTGGACTAGGATATAAGTCAAAGTCAAAAGACTCCTCTAGAAAGTAATGGATGAGAGTATAGTAAGCCAAGAAAGGGCGTAAGTCTATACCATAATAGGAAAGTAAAGTGACAATAAGCCTCAGGTGATTGATGTTAGATGTCTGACTAGAATGCCACACAGTAGAGGTGCTTGAATGATCTATGCCTATTATGTAAGATAGTCAATTTATGATGACCAGTGTATAACCATAGGAATGAATGTTCAAGAGATAAGAGAAGTTAAAAAGAGTAAAGGTTAGGCAGTATCACTTGAACATAAAGATGAAGAGAAATAGATGAGATATTAAAGATTATGGTTGCATTAGGAACTAGTATAAAGATAGGAATATGTTCTCGATGATGCCTAGATCTTCTATAATGTTTAGGACTGGTGAGTATCCCCTTATGTCCCTAAAAAATCTATGAGGAGTGTGATCATATCACTTAGACTAGGGAGGAATCTGAGAGATGAGATTCCTACATATGAATGCCATTGCCAAATTAATTAAATGAGCTAGGTAAAGAGCTCCCCCTAATAAGGATGCAACATGTAAAGAATGACCAAGAAAAAGATGGTAACATTCCTAAATTTTTGGCTCTGAAGTACATAAAGTAGTCTAAGATAAAAAGGCTACTAGATCCCTTATGGAAAGAGTCTTAGAGGTTCCCTAAAGGGATAGAGGGATTCTTAGGGACTAAATCACAAAACAAAAGTTTTCTTGAATTGAGAAAAGAGGAAGGTAGAGACTCTAGTAAAGTCTCATGGTTGATTATGAGGAATTAAGGAGATAAAAGGGCTAGAGGTTATGTTAAAACCTCAGTAAGTTAGTGTAACATCCGGATTTTTGGGCCTAGAAGTACTAGAAATAGCCTGAATGGGATAGGCTACCAGACCCCTTTTTAGTAGAGGTCATAAAGATGATAAAGGAAGTTAAAGCAGTTTCAGGGACTAAACTGCAAAGTGAAAGTTTTAAGGGGCTAAAGGGTAATCAAAGTTAGAGGCTCCAGTAAAGTCTCAAAGGCCCAGAAAGAGAAAAGAGGCTAGATACAGACCAAAGGTTAAGTTAAAAGCCTCAAAGAGATGGTTTTATGAGGTTGAGCCTAAGCAGGGGTAAAACCGTAAATTCAGAAAGTTACGGCCATCAGGGGTAAAAATGGAAAGTACTTAGAAAATTCTAAGAAAATTCCAGAAAATGGGAAATAATATTCTAAGGCTCTTTGGTAAAGAGAGATGATGAAAATACCCCTGAGGTAACTTAAAAGGAATTTATAAGTTTATGGCTCAGTTTGAGATGTAGAGGTAGATTTAATTGTTTGAGTCATAAGGAAACCTCAGAAAATTATGGTAAAATGGGGATGTATGATCTAAGAGACTGTAGAAAATTATAAAATTAGTCTCATCCCCAGAAGACCAGCAAAATGGCTTTAAGAATACTTAAAAGCCAATTGTGCCGAAAAAGGGCATTTTAGAGAATGATTTTTAAGTGGGGCTACAGGTTAAGTTATGAGTTGAGAAAATTCACAGATTTTCTCTAGAATATGAGGAATTTTATGATATTTTTGGATGAATTTTTGGAGCTCTGGATTGAATAAAATGCTCCAGTCAAATATTAAATAATTTTGTCCCCTAAATAGGAGACAAAACCAAAGAAAATATCTAAGAGCCATCATGACGATGCTGAGTCAGCATGCTGAGTCGCCAAGCGTAATGATGACACCTACGAGTCATCATGCTGAGTCACCAAGTGTAATCATGACACCTACGAGTCATCATGCTGAGTCAGCAGAAGATATTTATGGACAGCATAAAAATCAGAACGCAGTATGGGAATATTTTAGACAGTCCTTTATCTACCCGTTATAGTGAAATCTCTACTGCGTGACTCAGTAAGGTCAAGTAACCTGTCAGCAAAGCTAATTATTTTCATCTATGCTCCTCTAAGATGGCGCCATATGTGTACCTTTTATTGGCCAGAATTTTAAGAAGAAGTTGTCCCAGTGATATAGGGTAAGTTAGGACCCGAAAAATATCCGATACGGTGCAAGATTGGCTTGATAAGTGGAAAAATAATTAAGGAAATATTTTTACACGAATTTTCCATTTATTTCCTCCCTTTGTTAATGCCAAGTTGATGAATGGGCATGAAAGGAATTCTTCAAGTTGTTAGAAGAATCTAGAGCAATCAAGAAAAGTATAGAAGAATCTAGAGGGAACTAGAAATCTCTAGAAGCATCTACAAGCTTCTTGAAGTCATGACTCACCAAGACACTTGTCATCTTCTTGGGCTATGTTGCTTAAGATGTGTACACATGGAAAGGGTGGTTGAATGGAGGGCTAAGATCAAGTCTTATGCAAGAAGGGCACATGTGGAATTATGAAAAGTATGAAGCTTATAAATACCCACCATCCATAGTTCATTATTCGTTCACGTACAAGCCCATTTTAAGAGGGGAAACTCTTGCAAAATCAAAACTAGAGAGAGAAAGAAGAGAATTCTAGAGAGGGGAAGTGACTTGGAACCAAGGTAAGGCTTCCAAACTTCTCTATGTTGGTTTATGGTAGTTATATGTTGATTTTATGATAGTTTGATGATGATGGGAAGTCATTTTCCTAAGGGGAAGTGCTGCCCAAATTTTATCAAAATGATAGGGAATAATTTTACAAAGCTAGAACATCAATCCAAATTAAGAGAAGAGGGTTAGGTTCAAGAAGGTTAATCTTGAACTTTATATAATTTCTTGGTCCTAATGGATTGTATGACCCATGTGATTATGTTTAGGACCTTGGAACATCCAAGAGGATGTTTGATGATGTTGACCGAAAGCCCTTGTGGTTGGGAAGTCAAGGGAATCAAAAGAAAAGCAAGAGGAAAGCTTGAGGTGCAAGGTAGTGAACTTACCCTTTATGTGCTTGATGTGGTATGCTCATGTGTTGGTTTGTATTTGTTGTTTGAATGATGTTGTGACATGATGATTGTTGCTGGAAATGCTATTTTTAATATGTTTCCCATGGCCATGCATTTTTATACCAAGCATAAAACATGATAGCATGTCACTAGTTAACTTAAGTTTATGAAAAACTACATACCATATACTAGCATCCATCTTGTGCATGTATGCGGTAATGTTTGCTACTGAGATTCCCCCGAATCTCACCCCTTTGTAACCAACCATTTAGGTCAATCAACGATGGGCAATAATGGCATAAGAAGCAAAAAGAAGTAAGCGGAGAATTATTCTTGTTAATGGATGAGACTATTGATGAATATATAATTCTCCTATTTTGTAAACTATGTTATGGATGCCAATGATGCCATGTATTTAATTATAATGTTTATGGCATGAATAGAAATGTATGAGAATGAATGGGAAAAAGTAATCCCAAGTTATGTATGTCAAAGAAATAAAAAGAATTAAAGTAAAGAGTAGTTAAGGGGCAAAACGTAGGTCCTGGGGTAGTGAGTTTGTAGCTCCAGTTTGACCTAGCAAATGAATGAGTTTAGCCACAAGATTTGGCATACTTATAGTACACATCCCAAGATTTAAAATGAGAGTTAGATCGCCTCAATTGGACGTGTACACAAGGAGATACGAATTTTCAAAATTGAGGCACAGAATCTCAAAGTTCCAGATTTTACCAAATGAACAGTAATATTTATTGATTAAACTGTGCGAATTGGGCAAGGATAAGTCCAATTGGATATTTTCTCTTAAAGAGATTTCAAAGAGCTTTCAGTATAATTTAAGAACACCTCAATATGATTTTTGTACAATTAGCTATGATTTTTCAAAGTTGGACCTGTAATCTGAAATTTAAACAGTGAATAGTAACCCGAGTAATTATGTTGAAAATTTTAATCCACGGGCTTGTGTCGTGATCCGCTTGAAGCATAACACTTCCAAACGTGTACTCTGAGGGGCTAAAGGTAGGATGTTTCAGTTAGGACCCAAAAAAGGATGCCAGAACATGTTAGAAACCGGTCATTCTTCCTCTTTAGACATGTTATATAATGCCACATGAGGTTAATTATGATGGAAAAAGGGTGCCAGAACATGTTCTTGGGTTACTGGTAAGTCAGGACCCGAAAAAGTACCTAATATAGTGTAGAATGGCAAAATTAGTGGAGGAATATTTAAGGGTTGCATTTGGCATGAATTTGTTGGAAATTGTGCCCTAGGGGCCAATCATTATGTTTTGAACATTGTTAATTTATGAATTTATTAATTACGTTATCATATTATTTGCATGTTTACTGTGATGACTATCCTTGGATAACTCATGGTTTATCCTAAATGTCCCTGGTCGGTCATCTATGTGGGAGCAAAGATGAAATAAGACCAGTATGACTTTAAAGATATATAGAGATATAAATTAAAGTCATAGGCACATGTAAGAGTACAAGGTGTTGGACCGACCTGCTGTGAGAGAGCTGCATGGGTTGAGTCATAAGCTTCTCTCATATACAAACCATGTCATTGTGCCCTTTGACCTGAGATCATCATGGATTCATACATGAGAAACGCTTAGCTTTGACCTAGTCAAAAGTCACTTTTGACCGAGTGATCATAAAGACTATGTTCAGACTTAGTGGTTTTTCATGCGAAGGAATGTGAATGGTCAAGATGGAATTTGTCCCTCACATTCGTAGAGAGACATTACTGGGCCCCTCAATGAGTGAGTCTGAGAAATGTATGGCCATACTATAATGGAAAGGTAGTTCCATTTCTATACTCAGACTACTCAGGGATCGAGAAAGTAACGGTCATGAATAGGAGGATGACGTTCTCCATGCCTCATCCATGACCAAAATGTCGTGTGACAAAAGGGACGTGATATGGTTGTATGAAAGGTTGCATCGTTCAATGATCCTCATATGTTTTGGGTAGTCGTGATGTCTTGCTAGAGACCGCTTACGACTTGTGAGTCATTATGGTTAATGGCCCACTGCCAACTTCATATGGGCCTACAGGGTCGCACACAAAATAGCCCAACATGAGTTATGATGTCCAGATTCATTGAATCTAGGATATGTCCAGATTCAATGAATAAATAGAGTGGACGTGTGTATATATATATATATATTCATATATATATATTATATAAATATAAGAGATATTAATTGTTAGATTTAATTCATAAGGATAAATTAGATCTATGTAAATTAATTCCGTCATATCTTTATTTTTGAATTAGATAAATAGGTGAATTAAATCTGTGAGACGGATTTAATATAAACCGTATTTATTTAATTGTTCTCTTATCTAATTATGCAATATTTAATATTGTATTAATTTCGGAATTAATTTAGGATTAATTTCGAAATTAAAATATCATTCATAATACCTATAGCATCCTATATATTCGATATTAGGGAGCTAGGGTTTTATGTGTGAGAGCGAAAGCACTGAGCAGATAAGGGACGGCCAAAAGTGAGGAGAGAGGACGGATTTTGAAAACCCTAGACGGACATAGACACTAGCACGTCATTCGAGGTTGAGGGCTACTCGTGTGGATACCAGTAGAGGAAGCCGACCGGAGTTGTCACTTTGAACGACAAAGGAGGCAAGTAGAAGCATCCTGAACGGCCGAATCATCGAGTCACCAGGAAATCGAACACCGAAGGTAATGCTTCTTACTACCTGACTTAAACGCGATCGGTAGATCCGGGCAAGGGATTGAAAGTTTTAAAATTTTAAGTTTTTCCGCTGTGCGTCGTCTTTCAATTCCCTTCAGAATTTCCTATTAATTTTCTCCCTATTTTAATGGCAACATGACGAAGGGACATGAATGGAATAATACACTTTGTTAAGGGTTAAGTTTGGAAGAATGGAATTATGTATGAAAATATTGTGCTTTCTTCACATGTAGGATTATGTGTCCCTTGAGGTGACATTTATATTAAATAAAGAGGATACCCCCTCACCTCTTATTTGTACCAACTTTTGGCCAAACTAAGAGAAAAGGGTATAGTTCCAAAATAAGGTATGTTTATGGTTTTTAATGTAGTTTTTATTATCCTTGTTGTTGTTGAGTTTCGTTATGGGTTTTGTTGGATTTTGGAAGCTTGAAACCCTAGGGTATGGTGCTGTACGAAATTGATTGAGTAAGAACAAGATGAAATTGATGTTAGAATAATATTTAAAGGCTTGAAAGGAACAGGAATCAAGTGATTTTGTGATGAGTTTGCAAGAAATCCAACTTCCCCTAACTTGCATGAATTTTGGCCAGACCTAGAGTTCTTTCTAGGGTTGCATTTTGATGATTTTGATGTTTTTAATGAGTTTAGAGTGAAAAATTATTGGGGTAAAGCTGAGAAATATAGCATCCCCAGGTCTCAGAGTGTAGCCATAGCCACCCTAGGTGTCGCCTATAGATATTGTTTGCTTTGGTACAGCTGTGGCCACCTCATGATTTTGTTCCCCTAGGTGTAGCTGTAGCCACCCAAAAAGCACGTCTAAGAGGAAGAGATATTGCACACCCTTATAAGGCTTGCTTTTTTTCCCTTTCCAACTGATGTGGGACTTCACAATCCGCCCCCTAGGGCCCAGCATCCTCGCTGGCACACCAACCCGATCCTCGCTTTGATACCCAATGTAGCACCCGTAGGTCCTAGAGTGCAGCCATAGCTACATCACGTGTCGCTTGTAGATATTGTTTATTTTGGTGTAGCTATAGCCACCTCATGATTTTGTTCCCTTGGGTGTAGCCGTAGCTACCTAGAAAACACGTCTACAAGGAAGATGTATCTGTACCTTTATAAGGCATGTTTCATTCTCCTCTCCAGCTGATGTGGGACTTCACAAGAAAGCAAGTTTGGAAGCATTAGATTTCAAAATGAAATTTTTACCTTGATACCCTATAGTGTTCGGCTAAGTTGAGTTGAAGGGGAACGACTTGGATTTTGTTTAATTGGAGCTTGAAAATGAATTCTACATGCAAAAAAAATGGGAGAATAGCATGTGAGAATAAATTTAGAAAGATTGAAATCAAGCTTAAAAGTTAGAAGTTAATGTGAAGTTAAAAAGGATTAAGTATGAATGTGTTGATTTGGGTTGTGATTAAGAGTACCTTATTAAATGTTTGATAGGCATTTGACATTATCAAGAGGAGAGCTTTAAAGAGCAAAGAAGGGAAAAGAGGTAGCAAGAACCTATACCTTAATGTTAAGTTGCTTTGTGTGTTGCTTGCTTTTTGTGTGATACCATAAGGTGGTTGAGCTGGATGTGTTATGATCTCCGAAACTCCTTGCATTTGATGCTTTGACAATATATGTAGTTGAGTTGTGAAATGGAATAGTATGATGGCATGCTCCCTTTCCATAGCATGATGATGAAATAATATACATGAGATGTGCATCGTAATTATAATAATGTATAAGATATACATTGATACATAGCATGACATATATTACATTATTGACATTTTGTTGTGGTTTATTGCTACTGAGGTTTCCCCCAAAATCTCAACCCTTCCATGTTTAAATTATACCATCTGGGGGCTAAAAATTTGTCACACCTCCTTTATTACCTCATTATATAACAATTGGAACCACTTAGGGTCACTGTATAACCCTTAAGTATGAGAAAATTTTAATTTCATAATTTCCATTTGTGATACCCAATTTTGTCTGGGCCCTACAAAAAATATTAAATGTAAATGAAATTAAAGAAAAGGAAAAAAAGAATAATAAAAGATTGATATCCTCCTTGATTCTTTCTTGGAGGCTAAGTTTGAGAAGTCTACCATATCACAAATCAAAAAAGGAAAATTAAATAAGAATATCCCTCTTACAATAAATAGCAATAAAATAAAAGGTAAGAATTAAAAGCTAATTTAGGAAATGTGAGGTGGACACATTAAAGAGAAAAATAAAAAAAATCAGAAAATAAAAATAAAAGTTTCTCATTTAAGATGATTGGCTCCTCAATTTAGAAACATATTTTGGAGTTATGATAGTAGAAAAAATAAAAAACAAAAATAAAAATAAAAAGTCACAATTTGATGATGATTTGATATTTAAATAGGAAGTTATATTATGAGTCATAATTAAGGAAAATAAAAAAATTAGAGAAAAATTAGAAAACCCTAGGTGGAGCTTATAAATAGGAGAGTAAGGGTTAGAGGAAGACACTCAAAATTTCCTAGTGAAGAAAGAAAGCAAGGTGGAGAATTTTTCTATCATCTTGTTTCATGGCAATAACTTGGGTTGGGGAAAGAGAGAGGAGGTCTAACTAGAGAAAAATCATTTGTTCATCTTCTTCTTTCTTCTACCCAAGGAAGGCCTACGCTCTTGTGATTGTTATCATATTTGTAAGCTGGAACAGTGATGGCTAGAGAGTTGAATCCTACATATTTTAGTTAATTCTCACTACTCCCCTTTCTTTTTTATTTATTCGAAACATGCCTTTATCTATTTATCCCCCACATGTTCTTCTTTTTTAATTTTCATTTTATTTCATTTATTCTATTTTTGATTTATGTCTTTTTACCAATATGTGTATATAGATTTTATTTATTGGCTTATTATACAATGTATTTTTGTGTTTTAGCCAATTGATAAGTAGAGCATCAAGTTTGAATTTCCATTCCTATCTATTAACTTGAGTTTCATGTTGACTTATTTTTTTAGTGTTCTTTCATTGTTTTCAAAAGTGCTTCTCTTCTTAAAATCTTTATCATGTGAGGTTTTTAGAACCTTCGCAGGTCTCTAGATTCATTGGTGTCACATCCAAAAATTTTACAACTACTAGTAAGGAAATCCTTGGACATTTAAGGGCCAGAGTAGTGGAAAGAAATATGAAAATTTGGAAAAATATGTTAGAAATTTCCAAAATTTGGCAGACAATTATGTAAGGTAGAGAAAAGGTCCCTGGATGGTATTTGAGGCTCAAAGGATGAAATTATGACAGAAGGCAATAATTATTGAATTTTCAGTAATTATTGAACATTAACTAATTTGGAAAGTTGGTCAAAAATTAATTATGAAAAATAGTTTCAAGCCTTAGAAAATTAAGAAAAAATAAGGATAAAGTGTCTTAGGAATTATAAGACATTGTACAAGTGATTTTATTTCTAAAATACCCCTAGTAAATCTTTAAAGGAATTTAAAGTCTAATTATGCTAATTGGGGTTTTATTTGGGAAAATTCCAAATAAATACTTATGAGACTAGATAAATCCAAGAAAATTAATGGAACTCCTATAGGATTATCAGGAAAGTTTTAAAGAGCCTAAAGACCTGGAAAAGTAACTCCTGAGCAAGAAAAATAAAATAGTAAAGAAATTGATTTTTTTTCTTTTAATAATATAAATTAATTATGGGAGTAAAGGAGGACTCTTTAGGAAGATAAAATTGATAAGAAAATGCTAAGGATCTGATAAAAATTAATTAGAAAGCTCAAATCAATGATATAGAATAAGACGGAGCTAATTCAGTATCAAAATAGTGCTAAAAAGTGAGAAGTACACTCATTTTTGCTTGGCTCTCATTTTGCCACTTTTCAAGCTAGGGGTAGAAAGGATTTTGACTTCTAAAATTCGTTTCATTTAGAATTAAATTTGAAAATGGAAATTTAGTTTTCCAAGACACCCTATTCGGTCAAAATGAGATCTATAAGGAGGGATTGAATTTTCACAAATCTAAGTAGATATTGAGATTCTTTGGATAAAATTGTGTAGGATTAACCTAAGAGAACAATTTTTACAAAGCTAGAACATTAATCCAAAAATTAAGAGAAAATGGTTAAGTTCAAGAAGGTTAGTCTTGAACTTTACGTAATCTCTTGGTCCTAATAGATTGTATCATCAATGTGATTATGTTTAAGACCTTGGAACATCCAAGAGGATGTTTGATGATGTTGACCGAAGGTACATATGGTTGGAAAGTCAAGGGAATCAAAGGAAAAGTAAGAGGAAAGCTTGAGGTGCAAGATAGTGAACTTTCATATTGTCATTGCTTGATGTTGTATGCATGTGTGTTGTTGTGTACATGTTATTTGAATGTTATTATGACATGTTTTGGCTATTGTAATTGCTATTCATGATGAGTAGATTATGTCTCTGTTGGAAATTGTGCCCTAGGGGCCAATCATTATGTTTTGAACATTGTTAATTTATGAATTTATTAATTACGTTATCATACTATTTGCATGTTTACTGTGATGACTATCCTTGGATAACTCATGGTTTATCCTAAATGTCCCTGGTCGGTCATCTATGTGGGAGCAAAGATGAAATAAGACCAGTATGACTTTAAAGATATATAGAGATATAAATTAAAGTCATAGGCACATGTAAGAGTACAAGGTGTTGGACCGACCCGCTATGAGAGAGCTGCATGGGTTGAGTCATAAGCTTCTCTCATATACAAACCATGTCACTGTGCCCTTTGACCTGAGATCATCATGGATTCATACATGAGAAACGCTTAGCTTTGACCTAGTCAAAAGTCACTTTTGACCGAGTGATCATAAAGACTATGTTCAGGCTTAGTGGTTTTTCATGCGAAGGAATGTGAATGGTCAAGATGGAATTTGTCCCTCACATTCGTAGAGAGACATTACTGGGCCCCTCGATGAGTGAGTCTGAGAAATGTATGGCCATACTATAATGGAAAGGTAGTTCCATTTCTATACTCAGACTACTCAGGGATCGAGAAAGTAACGGTCATGAATAGGAGGATGACGTTCTCCATGCCTCATCCATGACCAAAATGTCGTGTGACAAAAGGGACGTGATATGGTTGTATGAAAGGTTGCATCTTCAATGATCCTCATATGTTTTGGGTAGTCGTGATGTCTTGCTAGAGACCGCTTACGACTTGTGAGTCATTATGGTTAATGGCCCACTGCCAACTTCATATGGGCCTACAGGGTTGCACACAAAATAGCCCAACACGAGTTATGATGTCCAGATTCAATGAATCTAGGATATGTCCAGATTCAATGAATAAATAGGGTGGACGTGTATATATATATTCGTATATATATATTATATAAATATAAGAGATATTAATTGTTAGATTTAATTTATAAGGATAAATTAGATCTATGTAAATTAATTCCGTCATATCTTTATTTTTGAATTAGATAAATAGGTGAATTAAATCTGTGAGACGGATTTAATATAAACCGTATTTATTTAATTGTTCTCTGATCTAATTATGCAATATTTAATATTGTATTAATTTCAGAATTAATTTAGGATTAATTTTGAAATTAAAATATCATTCATAATACCTATAGCATCCTATATATTCGATATTAGGGAGCTAGGGTTTTATGTGTGAAAGCGAAAGCACTGAGCAGATAAGGGACGGCCAAAAGTGAGGAGAGAGGACAGATTTTGAAAACCCTAGACGGACATAGACGCTAGCACGTCGTTCGAGGTTGAGGGCTACTCGTGTGGATATCGGTAGAGGAAGCCGACCGGAGTTGTCAACTTCGAACGACAAAGGAGGCAAGCAGAAGCATCCTGAACGGCCGAATCATCGAGTCACCAGGAAATCGAACACCGAAGGTAATGCTTCTTACTACCTGACTTAAACGCGATCGGTAGATCCGGGCAAGGGATTGAAAGTTTTAAAATTTTAAGTTTTTTCCGCTGCACGTCGTCTATCAATTCCCTTCAGTCTCCATGGCTATGCATCAAGAAGTTAGCTTTGAGCATGCTAATATGTCACTAATTAACAAGAGAATAAACAAGTCGCGTGTAGTGCATTAGCATCCATCTAGCATGATTAATATGGTATTGTTTGCTACTGAGATTCTCTTGAATCTTATCCCTCACTAACCAATCATTTAGGTTAATTAATAATGGCAATAATGGCATGAGAAGGAAAGAAAATAAAGTAGAGAATTATTGATGTTGATGAATGAGGTTAATGTTCAATGTATAATTCTCCTATATTGTAACTTATGTTTATAAATGCCCATGATGTAATGTATGTGTTTAGAATGACTATGGTATGAATAGAAATATATGACAATGAATGGGAAAGAGTAAGCCCAAGTTTTACATGCCAAAGAAATAAAAATAATTAAGGCAAAAGTTAGTTAAGGAATAAAACATAGGTTCTAGAGTAGTTAGATTTGAACTTTAGTTTGACCTACCAAATGGACAAATTAAGCCACAAAATTTTATAGACTTATAGTACACATCTCAATCTTTAAAATGAGAGGTACATCATCTCAATTGGATGTATACAAAAGGAGATATGAATTTCCAAAGTTGAGGCACAAAATCTGAAAGTTCCACATTTTACCAAATAAATAGTAATTTTTATTTATTAAACTGTACGAATTGGCCAAAGATAAGTATAATTAGATATTTTTTCCTTAAAGAGCATTAAAACATATTTTTGTATAATTTTGGAACACCTCCATACGATTTTTCTAGAATTAGTTATGATTTTTCAAAGTTGGACCTGAAATCTAAAAAATGTACAGTGAACAGTAATTTCCGAAAAGTAACATCCTAAATGAGATTTTTGAACTCAAGATCATCCAATATGGTCTAAAATGATTCTAGTTAAACTCTAAGCCATTCTAGAAGTATGATGTGATAGTTGGTAAACCGTGTGAGACTATAAGAGTCTCCACAGGAATACCAATATGGTTGTGCAAATTTTCCTTTTAAAATAAAAAGAAAGAAAATAAGTTTGGCACCATGTTTATAAATAAATAATAGAATAGAAAATCTTTTTAAAATATGTACATATAATCTCAAAAATGTTTTTTTAGAGCCGTGTGAGTTTTTTAGAACGTCCGCAGGCTCGAATGGTTATTCTCCTGTGTGAGGTTATAGGAACCTCCGCAGGGAGGATAATCCAAAATTTCTTTCAAAAAACACTTTTAAAATAAAAAAAAACTTGTTTTCATATACTAAAGAATACAAACCCACCAAAAACACTTTTTTAATTGAATAAATATTTTCTAAAAAATACCAACTAAGTGACATGTATTTTTATCCCCGAACTACGTGGGTTTTGATTCTCTAAAGGGTACGTAGGCCCTGGGTTCTTATCCGAAGTCAAGTCCAACTTTATAAATAATTTAATTTTTTTTGCTTTTGTAAATAAATTTCTTTTATTTGTTTCTTTTTTTAGGGTAATTAAAGTATAATTGAAAAGGCTATATTAATTTTGAGTAATTGATTTAGGGTAACCGTTCTCTTGAACGGGTGTTGTGGGATGCCTAACACCTTCCCCACACACAATCGACTCCCGAACCCTATCTAGTTTTTGCAGAATACATATTTTTAGGTTTTCAAAATTAACCTTTTAAAATTTTGGTGGCAACTCCTCTTTCTTTGCTTTTTACGGGATGACCAGGATTCGGGCATAGCACCATTTTCGGATTTTTGTACACTGTTCATAGCAATTCGGGCCAACTTTGAAAATTCATAACTAATTGTAGAAAAATCAAAACGAAGTGATTCCAGGCTCTATAAAAAGCTCTTGGCATGTTCTTTAAATGAAAAATACTCATTGGTATCCAGATTTCATGCATCAATCCCAAATTTTGTTTAAAGTGGTACTGTTCATTTAGTCATTTTTCAATTTTTGAGGTTTTATGCCCAACTTTGGAAAGACATAACTTTCTGTACGAAAATCCAAATTTAATTAATTACCACTTTTTTTAAAGCTAAAATTGAGATATATAAGGATGACAAATTTTAGATTCAGATTCATCCAATTACCTAAAATCACATTGGTCAAACTTTACTTCCAAAAAGTCAACATTTATCCCCTTTTTCGTATAATTCTTGTGTTTTCTTTTCCTTTTCCTTTCATCTAGCTTTTCCAATCATATAACACATGCACAAACATAATTCCTTAGTCAATTGCTCATAGATAGAGCATTCTTAATGATTAATATAATATTCCAACATAGTTTACAACAATACATTACAACTCGTAATAATTTACAAATCATAACTTCAATAACATTAAGCTTAATCCTCTTCCATTATGACTTCCAATCCTTTGTCCTTGCCCTTGGCAACACCACTTGCGGTTCTTATTATTGTTTATACATTGAGAGGAGTGAGATTTCATAGAAATCTCAGTCGCAATGAATCGTAATCATCATGTTAATCAAGGTCCACAAAATGTGACATGTTACAATGCATAATAATCAATTCCAATACCATGAATAGCACATTATTCCATCAAGAAAATTATTACATATTCACATTTCATATCAATGTGCATTTGGCCTAAGCATAACAATATCAAAGAGCATTCCATACCATAGTATAAATCAATCAATTCATAGAAACATAAGGCAAGCAACACATATACATTAAGTAAGCAAGAAAAACAATCAACTTAGATTCAAAGCTACCTCTTTTATACTTGAAGCAATTCGGCCTCTTCAATTCCTTTAGGTTTCTTCTTGTTCTCTTCCATAGTGCCTATCAATTCATGCATAAACACATTCTAGTTCATCAATAATTCAAGCATAAACACTAATGCTTGACATTAAACACAATTAAACATCTTTTTTCTTGATTTTTGACATAATTATTTTCTCTTTGTTTCCATTAATCTCTTGGTCCATTCTTATATAATTTTTGTGTAGAATCCAAATATCAATTCAGATTTATGAAAATCAAACTCCTTCCCTTTCATTTAAGCTTGGCTGAATAGGATAGTATATATTTCAAAAATTTTATTTTTGATTCCAATGATTTCAAACACTTTCCCTTGGTGTTTCCCTACACAAAAACACCTTTTGAACTGATTGGAATCATCAAATCACATCAAAATAAACTCTTACCCCAAGAACAAGTCATGGCTGAATAGGATACTATATAACTCTAACTTTGATTTTTTCCCAAATTCAATCCAAATGTCAATTAAACATATAGTTCCAAGCCTTAAATCATGGTTTTTATCCTTCCCTAATCATTCTTCATGTCAACCGAAATTGGACAGCGTATTACCCTTGGGAGACAACTTAAAATTCCAACCAAAATAAGCTTGAACCTTAACCAAAACAAGCTCAAACTTACCTCAGCCAATCCTTGATCAAAGCTTGGTGTTTCTCCCTTTAATTGCATGGTTGGAGACTCTCTTCCAAGGTAAAGAATTCAGTTTGGTAGGACCTCTCTATGTCTTTCTATTTTAGCTGAATTTCAAGCAATACTAGGGGGTATTTATAGAGAGAAAAATCTAATCTCTCTCCTTCACTAATGGCCAAAATTTGGCTAGCAAAATGGCCATGTGGCTTGTCAGATCCTGAATTTTGGGCCTAGAAGTACTAGAATTAGCCTGAAACGGGCAGGCTACCAAACCCTTTTTGGCAGAGGCCCTAAAGGTTCCCTGGAAGGACAAAGAGATTCTCAGGGACTAAATCGCAAAGGAAACGTTTTCTGGGATCAAGAAAAGAAGAAGTTAGAGACTTTAGTGAAATCACGGGGCCCAAGAATGAGAAATAGAGATAAATATAGGCCAAAGGTTATGTTGAAGGCCTCAATGAGGTGAATTTTGAGGTTAAGCCAAACCAGGGGCAGAATTGTAATTTTGTAAAGTTTGGGGCTGGTACGGGTAAAAATGAAAATTATGCTCGAAAATCCCAGAAAAATCCCAAAAAATGGGAAATGGTAGGGTAAGGCCTAAACACTTTAGAAAAATTTCAAAAAAATAGGAATAAAGTTCAGAGGCCTATATGAAGCTAAAAATAACGAAAATGCCCTTGGAAGGAATTTGTGGAATTCCTAGGGTTTTGACTGATTTAGAATGTTTTAAAAAATGAATTATTTAAAGTATAGGCAGGCCTCAGATAATTAGACAAAAATGGAAGAAAATACTTAAGGAATTATCATAGGTTTTAAAAATAATTCTGTCCCCAAAAAGCGAAGAGGTTGGCTTTAATGGAATTTAAAGCCTATTTACAAACTATCAGGGGAAGTCAAAGTCAAATGTCTAGAGGTTGACTTTTGACTTAAGAAAAATTAGATGAATTCCCCGTGATAAATAAATAGTATTGGTACCTGAAGATAGATTCTTGGAGTTGTGGATCGGCAAAAAGAATTCGGTCAAGATCACTCTGAAATAAGTATGATTAATTATTTTAATGGAAGAACAAAGGAAGAGTAAAAATCGCCTTGACTTGTCTTTGCTTACACCTTGGGGCCAAATTCAAAATTAATCCAAGGATTGTACTATAGGCACAACCTCGGGTCGTTTCACTTGTGGAGCCGAAATTATGATCCTAGATTAACTAAATGCCATGGTTATGCAAATTGAGCTAGAAAAGGTTGGGGGGGTTTAATTAAGACTTGTAATTAAGATAAACACTACAAGAAAATGTTGAGTTAGCAGCGGAACATTTCTAGCGGTTCAGCAAAACCGCTAGAAATTCTAACATTTTTAGCGGTTTTTAGAAAAACTGCTGCAAATTATTGACGGTTTGATTGCCCGCACATTTCTAGTGGTTACCACCTAACCGCTAGAAATTTAGAGCTAAAAAATTTTCCGGGTTTTGGCGGGAAGTTGGCACCAAATTTGTAGCGTTTATTTTCTAGCGGTTCAGGCGAATAAACTGCTAGATACTGAAAATTTCTAGCGGTTGATGCATGAACTGCTAGAAATATTTTAATTTCCCGAGGAGTTTAGCAATTTCTAGCTGTTTATAGATAAACCGCTAGAAATTTCTAGCGGTTCGTGTAAAAACCGCTAGAAATTAGTAGCGGTTTTTACACGAACCACTAGAAATACTTGTGACCGTTAGGATGTTCTAGCGGTTTTTCCAAGAACCACTAGAAATTTCTAGTGGTTCTTGGAAAAACCGCTAGAAATGCTTCGCCTATATAAACCCCCCCACTTTCACTTCTTCACTCATTCTGGAAGCGAAGCTCTGCTGAATTTTCTCCACAAAACATATTCAAGTTCTGATTCAGTTGCAGATCCTTATTATCAGGTAAAAGTAGTAATTTATTGATAAATAATTTTTATTTTAGGTTTTATGTTATTTAATTTATTATGTTGTGGCTTATAAATAATTTTTCTTTTTATTTTATTTATAAATAATTACTATTTGTTGTTATTAGGATGAGTCGTCGGCACGGGAAGGACCCAGTTGATCCTGAGAGAGCTGGACCCAGTGAGGTTCATCATGATGCTGGTGAGCCATTCCCCAACATTTATGACTACGATCTCAGCGAGGAGGATATCCTCAGTTTTATGGAGCAGGATGATATTGAGCGGACTGAGGAGGCTCATTTTACTGGGGATGAGCAACCCCATGCTGATGCTGATGCTGCTGACGAGGAGGAGGAGGAGGAGCAGGATCAGGGGAATGAGAATCCCCAGGCTGCGCAACGTCCTGCTCCGAGACGTCAGGCTGGTTTTGAGGTGGAATTTGTCGGTAAGTATTTATTTAACTTTTTTAAATTTTGATCAGTATTTAATTTATATAGAAATTGTATTAATTCATTGATATATAATTTATTTCTTAATTAAATTTTGCAGACACTAAGGGGAACAGGTCCTATAGGAGGCTGACAGCCAGAGAGTTGTCTATGATGACGAGAGGACGAGTGGTTGTGCCGCTCAATGAGTTGGGCCAACCGACGAAGAAAGGTGGCCAGTTGTACAACAAGTACGTGCGCCTCCTTGGTCAGCAGTGGACGTTGTTCCCCATCTACGTGCAGGACTGGAAGAAGATCACCTTAGAGAAGAAGCAGCAAGGTTGGGAAATGATGAAGGTAATATAAAATTGTTATTTATAATTTTTTGTAATTTAAATAAATGATTATATATTTTGTTTTCAAATAATTTAATTGTTTGATTATAATTTTTTATTTATTTAATTTGTTTGTTATTTATAATATTTTTAAAAGTAGTTAAATGAATATATATATTTTTTATTTAAATTATTTAAAAGTAGTTAAATGAAAATAATTTGTTATTGATTTCATTAATTTATTACTTATAACAATTTTAAATTTAGTTGAGTAAAAATATTTTTTCATTTAAATTACTTAATTGTTTAATTATTATTTGTTTTTGATTAATTTATATTTTATTTATAATATTCTTAAATTAGTTAAAAACTAAATATTTTTATTGAAATTGCTTAATTATTTGTTTATAATTTATTATTTAGTTAATTTATTATTTTAATCATAGAGTAAATTTATTCTGGCGGAGGAGTTGAGGGCTGATACGATCAAGAGGCTTGGGATGGCATGGAAGAACAGGAGGGCCGACCTGTGGAGGGAGAAGAAAGGTGACGGGACGAGGCCCCTCCAGGAGATACTGGCAGATGTACCTAGTGGAGTCCCGGAGCAAGACTGGTCCAGTTACGTCTATTTTAGGATGACGGCTGACCAGATAGTATGATAATATTGTATTAGTTATAATTTCTTTATTTTTTATCCGACTTGACTCATTTAATTTAATTTTTTTACATTTTGCTTCAGGCTCTTTCTAGGAGAAATGCTGGGAGCGTCAGGCATCAGACATACGTCATAGGGCTGGATCCAGGAGCTTTGCGATCACTTATGACGAGATTATGAGTACTTGAAATAAATTTATTAAATATGTATATGTATTTAATTTGTAACTAATTATTTCTTTGATTTCATTTACAGAGGGAAAAGATACGGCAGGAGCGGGGATACACGACCACTTATGGCGAGATATGGCCGATGGTGTATAGACCTCGAGACGGGCATGCGTCGGATGAGGTTGAGGAGATAGCGGTAAGTAATAAATTAAATATTAATATAATATCACGGTGTAGATATCATTATATTATAATTAACTTCTTTATATTAATTTTGGTAGGCACGGATGACTCAGGTCGATTCCGAGTTGCGTGAGTCTCAGGGGTCTGCCTTGGATCCCACTGCCTCACTTTTAGCGGGTCGTGGCCGGCCGCAGCACCCTGGTCGAGTTAGCGGGCTTAGACTTGGACCTACATCGACTAGGTTGCCCCGCTCAAGTGGCGCTAGCCCTTCATATACTGCCGGGAGCTCTCAGGCGAGTGCGAAGCGGCCGGGTTCCTCATCCTCAGAGGAATTACGAGAGGAGCTCAGACAAGAGTTCGAGGCCAGGATGGAGGCCAGGATCATAGAGCGTGATCGTCAGCTCCAGACGCAGCTTAACCAGCTCTTGGCAGCTACTACTGCTCTGCGTCATGTGGTGGTCAGTATAGCTCCAAACATCTCGATTCCTGAGATCCCTGACCTACACCTGCCACCAGTCCCGCCCCTACCCCCCCATCCGCCAGTCCAGTCCCAGCAGGTTGAGCGGCCTGCCCACCCCCAGCCGGAGGATCCAGCAGAGGATGATCACGATGATGCTGCTTCTGCCCCTCACCCATGATTTATCTTGCTTTCATTGTATAGGATTTTATTAGAATTTTGATTTTATGGTTTTATATACTATTTAGATATTTATTTAAATTTTATATTTATTTGTTTACTTTATTTATTTATTTCTATAATTTTATTTATGTCAAGTATTAATTAATATTGAAATATTTATTTATTTATTACAACATGAACATTACAATTTATTAAACACGTTAAACATGTTAATTAATCAAAATAATTCTATAATCATTTATTAATTTAATAAATATTTATTTTTGTAATGTTATTAATTTATTGCGCAGTATTTATATTTAATATTTAAAAATAATATCATTTGTAGCGGTTCTAAAACCGTTAGAAAATTCAATCGAATTTCATTACAACGCGAACCTTTCTAGTGGTTACAAAACCGTTGGAAAATTATGTAATTTTCTAGCGGTTTATGAGAAACCGCTAGAAAATTACATAATTTTCTAGCGGTTTTGTAACTGCTAGAAAATTCAAAACCGTTGGAGACAAAATTTCTATCAGTTTATAACCGATATTTTGAATTTCTAGCGGTTAATAACCGCTGGAAAATGAAACTTTCCATTAAAACCGCTACAAATTTGTAGCGGTTTTGTAACCGCTACAAAAAAATGACCGTTCCACCACATTGACAGCCTCCTTTATAAGCTGAAGCACTCCAACTGAATTCCATTTTAACTTCTCTTTGAGCTTCTTGTGTCATATTTTCATGAAATTTGAGCATTATTAGTGATGGATAGGTCGTGGATCAACTTGCACCGGTCGACTCCGCAATACTTGGCTGGTCTAAACTATTTCTTGGATTTTGCTTTCGCCAATGCTGCCGTAAATGGTAAGATTCAGTGTCCCTGTCCTAAATGTAATTTCAAAAAGTGGCATCCCAAAGATATTGTTAGGGAACATTTAATCTTTAAGCCTTTTCCAGGAGAGTACGTATTTTGGCAACTACATGGGGAACGGCTAGATATGGGTGCTGAGTCAGTTCCAGTAGTTTCACAGATGGGAGTTCGAGTGGATGAAGCCAATGCCGTGAATGATGCTGTGCGTGATGCTTTTGGTGTTCACGAAAGCCTGAATCCCAACGAAGATGAAGTAGAGGGACCTCAACCGGAGTTTCTAAGAAACGAAACTGCTCGGGAATTTTTTGACCTCATGACCGAAGCTGACAAGCAACTTTATTCTAGGTGCACAAAGTATTCGAAGTTGTCATTCTTGGTGAGGCTGTATCACATCAAATGCTTGTGCGGTATGACTGACAAGGCGATGTCCATGTTGCTGGAATTACTCGGAGATGCTTTCCCCCAAGCTGAATTCCCTCCATCTTTTTACGAAGCAAAAAAGATTATTAACAAGCTTGGCTTGAACTATAAGAAGATAGATGCATGCCCAAACGACTGTATGCTATACTGGGGAGATGATGCCAACAAAGAGATTTGTACGAGATGCAAGACGTCACGCTATAAGTCGGTACGGAAGGGCAAGAAGCAAAAGAAGAAACCGGCCAAAATTCTCAGGTACAAATTATTACAGTGTGTTACTTATTCCGTCTCTAAATATTCGATATTTGAAATTCTTAAAACAATTGATTATGTCATCAATTTTTTTAAATTGAGTCAATATTTAGTATTTAAATATTCGGTATTTTAAATTTTAATACACTATATATTTTCTTAGATACTTTCCTTTGAAACCACGGTTGCAAAGAATGTATATGTCATCAAAAATGGCTCAGCATATGAGGTGGCACGCGACTGAGGAAAATCTAGATGGTAGGTTAAGGCACCCACGAGACTCGGAGGCGTGGAAAGCATTTGATGCGAAATTTCCAAACTTTGCCAATGATCCTAGAAATGTACGTCTTGCATTAGCAACCGATGGTTTCAATCCCTTCGAAAACATGAGCACAACTTACAGTATCTGGCCGGTGGTGTTAATTCCATACAATCTACCACCTTGGATGTGCATGAAGCAGAGCTCCTTTTTGCTTTCCATGATCATTCCTGGCAAGAAAGCACCAGGAAATGATATTGACGTATACCTGCAACCGTTGATACACGAATTGATCGACCTATGGACGAATGGTGTTAAGGCATATGACTCACATGACAAGCAACTATTTAATCTCCGTGCAGCCTTGATGTGGACAATAAGTGATTTTCCCGGTTTAGGAACTTTGTCTGGCTGGAATGTGCATACTGGGTTGGCCTGTCCTGAGTGCAATTTTGATTCTGTGCCATGTCACCTTCCACACAGTCACAAGTGGTGCTTCATAGGACATCGACAGTTCCTTGATTCCAAGCACAGACTTAGATTGCAACGGATTCGCTTTGATGGGAAACAAGAGAAGAGAGATCCTCCTGTTACTTTGTCTGGTATGGATATTTTGCGGCAGTTAGAAGATGTTAATGTCGAGTTTGGTAAGAGTGTGGATCCCGAATGATTGGGACGACGATCTCGTGGGACATCTGATATGCAACCTATGCAATGGCGGAAGAGAAGCATATTTTTCACTCTTCCTTATTGGGAATCTAATTTGCTACGACACAGTTTGGATGTTATGCACATTGAAAAAAATGTGTGCGATAATGTGCTATATACATTGCTCAATGAAGCTGGAAAGTCCAAAGACCATCTCGCAGCTAGAAAAGATTTATAGGCCTGGGGAATTCGTGAAGAGGCTTGGCCTGATGAAAATGACAAGTTTCAGCCAGCTAAATTCACCTTGACAAAGCATAACAAGGATATCTTCCTCTCGACGTTGAAGAACATAAAAGTACCAGATGGATATTCTAGCAACATCTCAAGGTGTATCGATCTGCAGGCTCGAAAGGTTACTGGGTTGAAAAGTCATGACTCTCATGTTCTTATGCAACAGTTACTTCTATTGGCCTTGAAAAACACACTTCCTTCTGATGTATCGGTGGTTTTGGTAGAATTATGTTCATTTTTCAAGAAGTTGTGTGCGAAGGTCTTGATAGCGGAAGAGCTTGATCAGCTGCAAAATAAAATTATTCTTACACTTTGTCACTTGGAGATGATATTTCCTCCATCATTCTTTACTGTTATGGTTCACTTGACTGTCCACCTTGTTCGAGAAGCAAAGGTTGCTGGCCCAGTTCACTATCGATGGATGTACCCTATAGAGAGGTACTAGATTATCTTTTATTCCCGCCTCTTTAAATTTCACATTGTTCTTTCATTTACTTGTAATTATTAATGCAATTTTAACTTACAGGTACTTGGAAAAATTAAAATCATATGTTAGGAATAAGGCATGGCCTGAGGGGTCAATAGCAGAAGGTTATTCCGGAGATGAGGTCCTAACTTTCTGTTTGAGGTACTTTGATGACATGGAGACATCTTTTAACCGCCCGCGTTGTAGATGATTCTCCTCCTGGTCCTTCCACATCAACTTTATTTCCTCCTGTTGGGAAACCAGTTGGAGGATATGAATTCTTCATACTCACTCCTACAGAGAAACTCCAGGCACACAGACACGTTTTGATAAATTGCAGCCAAGTTGAACCCTTCATGCAGTAAGTATATATATCATATAAGCTCACTAACTTTTACACTTTATATTTGTTTCTTACTGACTCTTCTAACAAATTACACTTTACTATAGTGAGTTTAGGAGTTATCTCAGGCGTCAGCTACGGGGCCGTGCGCGTTCTGCAGACATTGATAAAAGAGTCCACAAAGAGTTTCCCAGTTGGTTTACACGTCGAATACGTAATGACAACAGCCCATACACAGATGAATTCAAAGCTCTTTCTCTCGGTCCGTTAGACCATGCACGAAGGTTTACCGCGTATAATGTCAACGGCTTCATGTTCTGTACGGTTGGACGTGATCAGGGATTGCTCACACAAAACTCTGGAGTTTGCGAGACATTCGGAACGAGATGTTATGCTAGCAGTAGTGATGGCGATATGCGCTTTGGAGGCGTCACTTACTATGGAAAGCTAATTGACATTATTGAGTTGAGTTACCAGCTTTCCACCGTGACACTGTTCAAGTGCTCCTGGGCAAATACGACAACTTCACGGGGACTCGCTACTGACCATTTGGGCATCACCTCAGTTAATTTCTCTAGACTTATTCATACGGGGGCATCTGAAGATGATGAGCCATATATCCTTGCTTCTGAGGCACACCAAATTTACTATGTCGAGGACGAGAAACATAAAGACTGGAATATGGTCGTTCACCTCAAGCCACGGGATCTTTATGATATGGGTGATGGTGACATTATTTACGACAGTGAACCCTTCCAACCCTCAATTTTGAAGACTTCTTTCCTCAAGGAGATGATAATTTGCCAATTATCAGGTACACGTCTTTTCTTAAATTATTTAAATAATTAACTACTAATTACTAATTTTTTCCAAATACATTATAAATTTAACAAATTTTTTTAAAATGTGTCCTTTCAGGCCGGATGATGATGGAGAATAGCAGCATCCAAAATAAATTATTAAAAAACTTTTTTGTCCATAAATACATATGTATAAATTAAAATTCGTACAGTTTTTTTAAAAATAAAAAAAATTAAATTTGTAGCGGTTACATAACCGCTACAAATTTATTATACAAAATTATAATTTGTAGCGGTTATTAATCGCTACAAATACATATCTATAAATTAAAATTCATTCAGATTTTTAAAAAATAAAAAAATTTAAATTTCTAGCGGTTAAATAACCGCTACAATTTTATTATACAAAATTAAAATTTGTAGCGGTTAATAACCGCTACAAATATAACCGCTACAAAATACTAGGCTTACGCCAGAAAATGAATAACAGCTATAAAATGCAATAAAATGCTACAAAAACACCGCTACAAATGTGTCGTTGATCCCTATAAATACCATATCTTCTCTACATTCATTTACTCCATCTCTTTTCTTTCCTCTCCTATTCTTCTTCATAATTCTCTCTTTTTTTCTTACTATCTCATATGGTGGTTTCTTTCTCTTTACTGTATGGTAAGTGAATTTTATTTCATAATTCATTGTATCTTTTATTTGTTTTTATTTAAAATTTACTAACATATTTATTTCTCCTTTTCTTTCAGATTTTTCTGCTTCACACTTGTCATACCCTCCTCAAATACTCCTCAACCTAACACTATAGGTTCAATATTACAAAATATATCATCTTCAATTCAACTATCTTATTAAATATTCAATTCAATTATCTTATTAAATTAAATTCACTTCTTTTGACACACTCATAATTTAATTACATATTGTTTATTACAAAATTTAAATATATAAAATGTAACATATAACTAATTATACAAATTAACAAAATTCTTCAACATAATTTATTTAATGGTTTTTAAAATTATAATATGAAAAACCATAAATTATTTTTCTGGCACGGTAAACATTTCTAGCAGTTCCAAACCGCTAGAAATATTTTGTCAAATTTAAATTTTGCGTCAAAATTTCTAGCGGTTTTAACCGCTAGAAAATTTTTTTGCCGCCATTCCAAAAATTTAATTGGCGGGAAAATTTAATTTCCCAAACATTTCTAGCGGTTCTCTAACCGCTAGAAATTTCGGCGTGAAATTATTTAATTCCTGGCAATATGGTTTAGCATGTTTCTAGCGGTTATAAAACCGCTATAAATTTTATTCCGTTGAACATTTTCTAGCGGTTAAAAACCGCTAGAAAGTTTCTAGCGTTTTGACTATGATGTGTAGCGGTTGCCATAACCGCTAGAAATTTTTTCTTGCGCCTGGTTTTCTAGCGGTTTTTTTAACCACTACAAATTGTATTTGTTGCGGTTAAAACCGCTAGAAATGTTTCACTCTAACCGCTACAATTGACATATTTTTTTGTAGTGAAAATACAAAAGAATGTAAATGTATTTTTGGATTTTTGGGAGATTAAGATGAAGTGGAAGGAAATCAAGTACTGACTCAATTAATAAAAGCTCTTGAAAATGGATTCTTGGCAATCATAGTTCTCTTAAGATGTGGGAGTTTTAGAAATTCATTAGGTTTTCTTGATAACAACCTCAATAACTCATTGAGTCCAATGCTTATATTAATGAACTCATTAATGAAAACATTGTTAAGCTTCGCTAATGTGTAATTAAGAATGATTAATGCAAAAGGTTCAATGCAATAGAAAATCAACTCATCATCAAAACATGACTATGCAAGATGAAAAGAATCAATAAAGCTACAAAGAACATATATGTAACTACATATATTGAAACATGAAATCCAACATTAACCAATCCAACTACAAATATGAATCATCAACTAATGATTACATATCAATCAAAGTCTTTCACTAAGAATTTACAAATCCTAGACCTAAGAATTCATAAATACATAGCTAAAACTAAGATAAAACTGAAACTCCCCTTTTAAGCTCTTAGAACTCATGCCAATCATTCATCTTCAAGAGCTGGAGGAGGCCTAGCCACTCATGGTGTGCAGAAACATCTCAATTGAAGTTGACTCAGTGTTGCCCATGGATGAAGGTGACAGTGGAAGGTGAGGGATTAGGGTTCTGGTGGGAGAGATGAGAGAAGATGAAGAGAAAAACGTGGATGGTGGCTGAATATCAGTGTGTGACCTCATTCATACCGAAAATAGGGTTTCTAACCCGAATATGACGTGTCTGGGTCGGTTCATAAAAGTGGGCAAGTCAAATTTTTCCAAAATGGTCGGTCTGAATGTGCTGATACGAGGGGTTCGCCGCAGCGAACCATGGCAGAGGCTCTTCTTTGCTTGTGTGCCTTGAATCTTCAATCTTGGCTCCAATCTCAGGTGTCCTACATTGAAAAGCAACAATTTAAGGCATCAATTGTCCTAAAAATTAATTGAATATAATTAATAACTAATTATGACGATTTTACCCTAAAAAAGACACTAACTTGCTGTAACATCCCGAATTTTGTAACCCTAATAGCCCTGAAAGTACGGGTCAAAAATGAAGTAGCCCGTAATGGAGAATTGATGTGAGAAGAATGTTAAGGATGATGAGAAAGTCCCAAAAATATCTGGCTGGTGTAAATTGGACACCGGTAGATAGGGGAAAATTATCTGATAAGATTGGATAATGGAAATTTCAATATTTCCAGAAGGGCTGTAAAAAGGAAACTAAATAGCAAACAATGATACTTGAGGTCTAAAAGAATTATGAGAATTTTTCTGTAATTTTCCGGGACAGTCAAAAATACCGGATATTTGGACTGAAATAATTAGGGGTATTTTGGTAAAAATACCCAGGGACCTCAATAATTCTCGGGAAAATTATGGAAAATCCCTTGAGAATTATAGTAATTTCAAAAATTAGTTCCAGCCCAAATTGATGAGCAGAAGTACGATAATGGATTTTACGGTAGAATTCTTATCGGTAGAAAGCCCGATTTCTCAGGAATGGGATTTCTGAGCAACTGAGAGTTCAGAAAATTCTCAGGTAAATCATGGATCACCCTTGTAATAAGGAGAAAATTACGGGGATCTGATATATGATTTTTGAGACAGTGGATTTTATCGGGTTACCGATAAATTAAACGGACAATCATTCAGGAATAAGTGAATTTTCCGGAAGCTTGGGGTACGAAAATATTTAATAAAACCCCAAAAGTGATTTTTATGAAGAAAATGGATTTATGGAATAATTAGGGAAAAATTAGGTAAAAATAAAATGTTGACCAAGGGAGTTGACTTTTATTTTGTAACCTAATTATAAGTTAATCCCTAATTAATTTAATAAGGTTTGTGCCACAAGTGTTTTGGAGAATTTAAGTGGTCAAAAATAGATTATATTGACTTTAAAAAAAAAGTCAAAGAGGATTAAGAAAATTGGTCAAGGTAATTAAAGGAATTAACCTTGATTAATTAAGGCCAAAATATGTCATTATGTGATAAAATCATGTGACATAAATTATGCCTAATAATTATTACGAAAATTGGCATAAATATATGATTAATTAATGCCCAAGAAAAGATGATGAATTATGGTCCAATTATGGTTAAGGAAATAGTTATGATTTGGTTAGATTATAACCAAATAATTAAGTTAGATTTGGTTAGTTTGTAACCAAGGAAATTAAGCCTTTGTGTCTCTTTGTGTGTCAAGCAATTAAGTCAACAAAAGAGGCAAGAAAGAGAGGTGCATGGCGTCATTTTTAGTGGCTTGAAGAGCAAGATTGTCTTGAGAAAATATCAAGAGAAAGGAAAGGAAGGGAAGTATGAAATGTGTTTTCATTTGCCACCATGTAATAAAATCAACATGTGACCATATTAAGAGGCTATTATAGCACTAAGATAAGAATGAGTTGTGGTTAAATTAGAACCATGAAAGATGACTTGTCTTGAGTGGAAACAAAGCTTGAAACGTGGCTTGATGTGAGCCAAGTTCAAGATCAAGACAAAATGAAAGGCTAGGATGTAATCTTGCACCAAGGACCTTTATGCAAATAACCAATAGTTCAACCCTAATTTTTGTCTATAAATAGACACCAAGGAGGAGCATTCACGGCACAAGAGAAAAGAGAAGAGAAACTATGGAAAAATTTTTCCAAGAGGGAGAAAGAAGAGAGAACCAAGAGGAAAAGCTAGGACGAAGTTCAAGTAAGTGTTCTCTTCTTCCCTAGTTCATTTGTTCTTAGTTTCTCCTCATCTTTGGGTGAATTTTGGATGGATAAAACCTAGGGGAGGTGCTGTCCAAAATTCCTAAAAATGATGAAAGTTAGTTCAAAAGGTTTAAGGTTAAGATTAAAGCTTGTTTAAGGGCTTGAATCAAGAGATTTCAAAGAGCTTTTCATGAAAAATCCTTCCCTTTCACTTTGAGCTATGTCACGGCCTAAGTAGGGTTTACAAAGGAAAATGTTTTGATTTTAATTGGTGCTTCCAATGAGTTTAGAAAATGGTGTTGTGTATAAATACACCAAGAAAGCAAAGTTGGAAGCTTGAATTTTTAAAAGGATTTTGGAACCCTAAGTCCCTACATGTCACGGCCTAGAGAAATTTTAAGGAGGGAATGGAATTTCATAAAACCAATTCCATATTTGGATTCTACATGAAAAATCATGTAGGATTAGCCCTTAAAAGTTTCAAGAATTAAGTTAAGAAAGTTAGGCCAAAATTCAAGATAAAAGGGTTTTGAGCTAGAGTTAAATTATGGGGTTTATGTAATGATCTAAGTGGCATTGTTGGTTGTTAAATAGGCTTTATACAACCTCAAAGAAGGGCCACGGTTTGGAAGAGGAAAAAGAGCCAAGTAAAGGTAGTTTTACATCCTATTTATAAGTGTTACATACATGTTCATTTTATGCTATGTATGCTTTATTTTATGCCATGATGCCTCCATGATTTTTATGTTATGATGTTGATACATGGAGATGATATGCTATGTCATGATATGATAATGTTATGTGTTTAAATTCCATGGCAAGTCACATGTTTATGTGTATGTTTGCATATAGCTAAATGACATGTTAAGTTGTAACCATAATTGTGATGTATTACTACTAAGATTCCCAAGAATCTTACCCCCCATATTTAACAAAACCCTAGGGCCTTCACTAGCCAAGAGCAAGGGCAAAGAGGTGGCCAAGAAGAAAAGGTAAAGTATCTTGAAGAAGTTGGAAATTCAAGAAGACATAGAAAAACCCTATTTGCAAAGTTATGTAATTAAAGTATGTTTTAGGGTTTATGTCTTCATGCATGGTAGAAAAGCATGCTAGATGTTATTATGAAGTTATTTGCATGCTTATATGATGGTATGATAGCTCTAGGTCCAAAGAGAGACTTTATCCTTCCAAGGGGGATAAAAGTCAACTCTTTAAGGCTTAAACTTTGACCAAAGTCAAAGTCCACATATGAGTGAGTTAGGACCTAGGATTCGGTGAGCAGATAGCTTGTATTTTTATCTGCAATATGAGATTTGAATCACTGAAATCCGATAACCACGCAAAACGTTATGCCCTTCCAAAGTTGGGCTAAAATAAAGTGGAAAATGGAAAATTGACCAAATGAACAGTAACTTTTCAAAACGAAACTGGTATTGATTTTCAAGGAAATAAATTCTCAAAGTATTTTTCCTCAAAAGGATATGGAATAAGCTTTCCGTAGAAATTGGAAGCACTCAGTTTCGAGTTCTGTAGCTCGAGATATGAATTTTTAAAGTTTGGTCACTTTTTAAGCAAAAGTGAATAGTAAACCGAGAAAGGGTTAAAATTTTCTATGTTTTCCAAACTTTGTGACCATCCAAAATGCTTCCAAAGACTTCCGCTGAGCCTATTACGTATGTTAAAAGTAAGGTGTTACACTCGCTGCAAGGACTCTTGATCTAAAATAAGCTCAATTATAGCTAAAAGCCAGAAAATGCAACAAAACCATAGATGAGGTAATAAAAAGATAAGAATAATTTGAGCTCGATCAAATTCCCCCACACTTAGACCTTTGTACTCTTGGACAAAGTTCAAAGAGATACCAGCACAAAGAGAAGCACTACCATGCTTAAAGATGAAAGCAGAAGATTAGTAAGAAATTCTCATAAGAGTTGACAACAGTAAAACAAGGATATGCTAAGAAAATAAGCACAATGGACAATTAACTCAAAAGATTGATCAAAAGAGATCTATCTTATGGATAAGTGTTTCACTCTTAACTCACTTGTTTTGGGATTATTTCACTCTAAGTCTACTCAATCCAATTTCTACCATAGGCTTGTAATAATTCTACCTCTCCACCACAAGAAGCAAACTTTGCAAATCAAGAGGACTTTTAGGGGTTAGAATTTGAATGAAGGCCAAATGAAATGAATGGAATGAGAATGAAAATGGAAATGAGTACAAGCATACAAATTATTAAAACAGAATTATCCTAAACAAACATAAAGAGAGAAGCTACTTATTTTTATTTTTATTATTTTTATTTCTCTATCTATTCTTTTCTTTTCTTTTTCTCTTTTTATTTTTCTCCTTCTTTTTTTTAAGCAACTCTCCTCGTTTTTTTTGCAGGATAAAATAATGACAAAATAATTGCATGCATATACTCAAGATGAAGGTCCAAAAGGGTTTACAATGGTAAAATGATTGGGTTTGTGTTTGGGAAGTGAGGGTTTAAAAACGAATGCCTCTATCATCTTTACAAAAACTTGATTCACTAAGCTTCGATTAAGAATTAAAACAAGTTCTAGAGAAATATGAAATAAGCAGATTCACTCAATTTAATAACTTTAGGCCTAAAAATCCTTCCAACAAGACTAAAATCTCAATTAATCAATCTCAAGGGTTAAAAACCACACAGTCATAATTTCAAAGCATATCATCATTTACTATCTATCAAAAACATGAGAATAACTAGCCCAAGTTCAACCCTCATTTAAAAGCATGGAAAGTTTTCTAACAGCACAAGTACAATTTGAACTTTCCATCAGTTTAAAAAGGATGCAAGAGCATAAAGAATCTAAGCAGGAAAAATTTCTGAAGAGCAACTGAATTTGCAAAGCATTTATTATTTATTAATATTATTATATTTTTTTTAAAAATTCTTTTTTGGGTTTGCTACGGTGAAGAATGGGGGTTGCCACGGTGAAAGCTCACAGAGAGCAAAACCTGGAGAAAAGGCCTGCTTCACCACGGTGAAACATAAGTTGGCCGCAGTGAAGTGTGGCTGAGAGCTAAATTAATGTTGACAAGAGGGGTTTCGCCGCGGTGAAATCAAATGTTTGCCACGGCGAAAGGTGACAAAGAGTAGTATTCAGTTCAATTTTTAACTCTTTAGAAAACTAAGTTCAAAACATTCACAATTCAACCAATTTATCAGTTCAAAAACACCTCAAAATCAAATAGATACATAGATGCATGAGAATTATTTGCTAGAATCCACAATAAGTCCCTCCCCCACACTTAAACACAACATTGTCCTCAATGTTTAAAGCATTATAGGCAAACAAATCACAAAGTGAATCGGAAGTTGTGAAGTCCAATTGAAATTGAAGCACAACACATCGAATTCACAAAGAGAAGGGAGAAGGTGATAGGTTGCATGCAAAGCAAAGAGGAAAAGGAAAATAGAAGTTAGGACCAATGTAAGAGTAACAGCAAAATGTAAAGGCCATCAATAGCCAAAGAGTCAAACAACATCCAATGTAACATCCAAAAGGTTTAACAAGTAACCAGCTACACCAACTAAAAAGAAACAAAAAGAACAATAAAGAAAACAAAACACAAACAACGAGCTACGACTGTGTCCCAGTATTATCCGCCCCAGACCCAGATGGTCCTGCACCAGAAGTGCCTGCTCCAGATGTCCCAGCTCCGCTCTGAGGGTCTTCCTCTTCGAGAGGTAGGATGAAGTTCAACCGGTTAGCAATCAGAGCATACACACGACGGCGATAACATCGGTCTCGATCATACAGAGCATAGCAGTCCTTCTGCCTCTTCATCTCGCGGAGGAGGGTGACTCGCAACTAGTGGACATGGTTTGCCAGCTCATCAATATCATCAGCCAAGTGTCCAAGGTGACAGGTTCAGGAGCTTCTGGATCTTGCTGTTCTTCTTGAGCTTCAGGAGCTGGTGCACCAGCTGCATGCGCTGTGCCAACATCATACACAGGGTGGATGGGTGGAGGGGGTCTAATGACAGGCTGTTTAAGGCAGTCATAACAAAACAAAGGGGCTGGCTCAAAGTAGTTGTCATTGTTGTACTCAGGGACATTGGCAGCTCTAAAAAGGTCAGTGACTAGGTGGGGAAAAATGATGCTGTTGGTGAGTTTGGGGGTGTTGATGGCATCATGGAGGGCTGAGTAAATGGTGTCGGCTACATCAAAGGATCGGCCAGTCATAAGAAGGTAAATGTAAAGGGCTTGGCGTTTTGGAACATTGGCTAGGTGGCTGGTGGGTACTAGGTTGTTGCAGACAAAATGCAGCCAAGTGCGAGCCTCAGGTCAGAACTCGGATCGCTTGAGGTATTGCTCAGAAGTGCGGGGGCGATACCAAGTGGCTCTGTCATGACACAAGGTTTGGACCACATCATCAAAAGGGTAGTTGTCTCTGTAAGCCGAATAACTCGAATGGTGACAAGGGGGAAGGTGGTGATGGAAACGGATGTTGTCAGCGGTAAAAGAATGGCGGACAAGGACATTGTAGAAGTCGGCGACCATGGAACCATGGAAACGGGCATAGGTGTAAAAATGGCAAACAAAAGCATCATTACCTATAGAACGCTCTTAGACCAAACCGGTCAATTGAGAGGCACCGAGCTGGCAGACAAAAGGGTGATCAGGGGGGTCTAAGGGAAAAGGTCGCTCCTTAAGGAGGGGTCTCTGGTCAATCTTTCGGTATAACTCCTCAAAAGTGTACTCATCCCCCGAATCAGATTCAGACACAGGCGCAGGGTTCTTAGTACGAGGCATACTCTAAACACAAGCAAAACACACTAAACAAAGGCCAAACAAACAGCAACGAACACTACCCCAGAAAAACCAAAATCACAACCTAGATAGTAGCAAATGGCTATGTAATGATTCATAGGTTTTCAGTTTATCAAAAACTTTCAGAATTATGTAAAGAGATTAAAGAAATACAAAATGCACCATGAATCATTAGAAAGCCTAAGGGCTACGTAACTACAATCTAACATCAAAATAACCCAACCTAACAACACAATAGCAGAACAAATAAACAAATTAACAACTAAACAGAAATAAAAGAAAAGAAAGAACAAAGGAAGAGAGAAAACCATACCACAACCAAGGAGGAAGAGGGCTTTAGCGCAGACTGGAGAACAGAGGAAGAGAAAAGGGAGAATGAGTAGAGAAAAGAGAGGAAGGGGCGCAGGAGAGGAACGGAAAAGGGGGAAGGCTGACAGTTCTGAAGTTTGAAAGTGAAGAGGGGAGCGGTTTCAGAAATATAGGGGACCGACGGTTTTAGTGGGGGGTGACGGTTTTTAGGTGAAGAAACTGAAGGATAAGTGGGGAAGGGGGGTTAATGGAATGGGGAAGGGAAAAGACGGAAATGAGTTTAAGATAATAGAATGGGCGAGTCAGAAATGGGGGCAAAAAGGGAATTTCACAAGGAAAAATAGGGTAAAAACGAAACTAATCAGCGCTGAAATGGTGAGTTTGCCACTGTGAAGGTACAGGTTCGCCGCGACGAACCCTTCCTGAGACAAAAAGCAAAAGGAGAAAAAGAGGTTTCACCGCGGTGAAGGTAGAAGTTCACCACGGCCAAACCATCCCGAGAGCAATACCCAGAAGCCGACGACCTTCGCCGCGGTGAAGGCTGGAGTTCGCCGCAGTGAAAGGTCACAGAGAGCAACCTAACAGACACGAACCACTTTGCCGCAGTGAAGGCTTAGGTTTGCTGCGGCGAAGTGTCACAGAGACGCACAGAACAACACAGAAACACCCAAACAACAGAGAAACACAACACACAAACAACAGAGGTAGCTGGATACTTCAAAAACTTTAAAGTGCATCAAAAGAGATCAAAAGGTGCTCAATAAGTCTATGATTAAGTAGTATACCACAAACAAGCTTTCTCAATCAATTTGATTCATATAATTCATTACAAGCACCATATTACCAACAAGCACAAAATGAGATAGGATAGAGATCAGAACTTGCAGGGGATCTTATTGAATTCAAACAACAACTACATTACTATACTACTGAAATGGTTTCTCCCCCACACTTATTCAATATACAATGCACAAAACATAGCAAGATCAATAATTAAGCAAAAGCATGTAAATGAGTGAAGGAAAGAAACGACCAGGGAATTAAGGAGGCTTTTGATTTTCATGGTAGAGCTTCAGTAGATGGCCATTAACTTTGAATCTGGCCCCGGTGTCCTCATGTAATAGCTCCACCATACCGAAATTGTGCACTTTAGTGACTGTGTATGGCCCATCCCATCTGGTGTTGAATTTTCCTTGCTTGAAAATAAACCGAGCAATGTACAATAGCACTTTATCGCCTTCCTAAAAGTCCTTTCTCAAGATACCCCGATCATGCACAAATTTGGTCTTTTCCTTGTAGAGTCTGGAGTTCTCATAAGCTTCAAGTCTAATCTCCTCCAACTCTTGCAATTGCAGCTTCCTTTCCATACCAGAGGACTCTATATTCATGTTGCACTACTTGACCGCCTAATATGCTTTGTGTTCTAGCTCCACTGGCAAATGACATGGCTTTCCATAAACTAGACGGTAAGGAGACATGCCAATGAGCGATTTGTATGCAGTCCGGTATGCCCATAATGCTTCTTCTAAACGTGAGCTCCAGTCCTTCTTGGATGGCTTAACCATTTTCTCCAGAATATGCTTCACTTCCCTATTAGATATTTCAGCTTGACCATTGGTTTGGGGGTGATAAGCAGTAGAGATTTTATGAGTGACACCAAATTTGGACAACAAGTTGATAACTGTCCTATTACAAAAATGTGTTCCTCGATCACTCACTATAGTCCTAGGAATCCCATACCTACAGAAAATATGTGATTTTAGAAATCTATGAACAGTTGGGGCATCATCTTTTCTGCAAGGTATAGCTTCAATCCATTTGGATACATAATCTACAGCTAATAAAATATATACAAAACCAAAGGAAGAAGGAAAGGGTCCCATAAAGTCAATTCCCCAAACCTCAAAAATCCCACAAAACAGAAGGGGCTGTTGAGGCATGTCATGTCTTTTTCCTAACCCCCCAAATCGCTGACACTTGTCACAAGATCTATAAAATGTAAAAGAATCTTTGAAGAGGGTAGGCCAATAAAATCCAGAATCTAAGACCTTCCTAGATGTCCTCCTTGCACTAAAATAACCACCACAAACCATGGAATGGCAAGCTGAAATAATAGGCTCAAAATCCTCCTCCGGCACACACTTCCGTATCACTTGGTCATTGCACATCCTCCACAGATGAGGGGCATCCCAAATGTAATACTTTGACTCGCTACGAAGCTTTTGTGCCTGAAATCTAGACATAAAGGGAGGAGTGAGTCCAGACATGAGATAATTCACAATATTAGCATACCAAGGCTCTATAGTAGCCACAGAACATAAAGCTAAATCAGTAAAAGAGTCACAAGTCAAGTCAGAAGAATCTACTCCCCTTGTGTCCTCCGGTAGCCTACTCAGGTGATCGGCTACTTGATTCATTGGCTCGGGTCTATCCTTAATCTCAATGTCGAACTCTTGAAGCAGTAAAGCCCATCTGATCAATCTTGGTTTAGATTGTGGCTTTTTAAGTAGATAGCAGACAGCTCCATGATCTATATACACAACCACTTGAGAATTGATTAGATACTGTCTAAACTTATCTAAAGCAAATACAATGGCAAACATTTCTTTCTCAGTGGTGGTATAGTTGACTTGAGCTGGATCGAGTGTCTTAAGAGGCATAGGCTATGACTCTAGATTGCTTCTCCTCCTTCTGGCCAAGCATAGCACCCACTGCACAATTAGAAGCATCACATGAGAGTTCAAAATGTAAATTCTAGTTGGGTGCAGTCAAAATAGGAGGTGAAACAAGCATAGACTTGAGAGTATCAAAGGCATGTCTACATTTTTCATCAAAATTAAATTCAACATCCTTTTTAAGAAGAGTAGAAAGGGGCAAAGCAACTTTACTAAAATCTTTAATAAAATGCCTATAAAACCCTGCATGCCCAAGAAAAGATCTCAAATCTTTTAGACAGGTGGGGTAAGGCAAAGATGAGATAACTTCAATTTTAGCCTTATCAACCTCAATCCCCTTACTGGAGATGAGGTGACCTAACACTATGCCACTACCCACCATGAAATGACATTTCTTAAAGTTCAAAACAAGATTTTTGGCTATACATCTATCTAGAGCTTGCCTTAGGCTATTCAGGCACTGATCAAAGCTCTCCCCATAAACCGTAAAATCATCCATGAAAACCTCCATATTGTGCTCTAAAAGGTCACTGAAAATCGCTATCATGCACCTTTGAAAGGTGCTTGGAGCGTTACATAACCCAAATGGCATCCTTCAATAAGCAAAGGTACCAAAGGGGCACGTGAAAGTGGTTTTGTCCTGATCCTCGGGGGCTATAGGTACCTGAAAATAGCCGAAAAGCCATCTAAAAAGAAGTAATGTGATTTACCAGCTAGTCTCTCCAACATTTGGTCAATGAAGGGTATAGGAAAGTGATCCTTACGTGTTGCATCATTAAGTCTCCTATAGTCTATGCACGCACACCATGAGTTTTAAACCCTTGTAGGAATTAACTCATCCCTTTCATTCCTTACTACTGTTACCCCACTCTTCTTTAGCACAACATGCACCGAACTGACCCACTCACTATCAGAAATTGGATATATTATCCCAGCACTCAATAATTTAGTAATTTCTTTCTTAACTACATCCAATATGAGAGGGTTTAATCGTCTTTGGGGTTGTCTCACTGGTTTTAATTCCTCACTCAGTAAAATTCTGTGTGTGCACACAGCAGGACTAATTCCTAGTATATCTGCTAGTGTCCAACCTATTGCCTTTCTATGCTCTCTCAAAACAGACAAGAGTTTCTCTTCCTCACTCTCAGACAGTGAGTTAGCAATTATAATAGGTAGTTGTTCATTAGACTCAAGGAAAGCATAATTCAAAGTAGGTAGTAAGGGTTTCAAATCAAGTGTAGGTGGTTGCACAATAGAAGGAATCAATTTATGAAGTTCAAGAGAAAACAGATTACTCCCCTTTCCTTCAACCAATGATAGTTCCTCAGCCTTGTAGTAAACTTCCTCTCCAAGCGTTGAACCCTCAGCCTTGTAGTAAACTTCCTCTCCAAGCATTGAACCAACTTCTAGTTGATCTACAGCAACTGCCTTAGAGGGATTCTTCTCCATGACATCTTCCCCTATATATGAAACAACAACAGGAAACCTTTCCCCAAGGGAATCATCACTGATAATAAAGGAATCACAGTCTAACTTGGAGTCAAGGGAGGAAACAGAAAATGTATGTGGGATAGAAAGCATGCAATTAACCATAGTACAATCAAGGCATGTAACATCACCACCACATGAACAAGTAGAAGGTGTAGAGTAAAGAGATGAAAAGGAAGAAATAGATTCATTCTCATCAATAGAATCATCAGTGTAAAGATCAGAATAGAAAGAGTCATTTTGCAATTCAACTTCAGAGTAAGCATCCTCAACAGCAATGTCTATCATGTTAACCCCCAAAAGTGAATATTCCTCATAAGGATGTTTCATTGCTTCATACATGTTAAAAGAAACTTTATTATCACCAACCTCCATAGTTATGGTGCCCTTTTTCATGCTAATCATGGTATTAGCAGTCCTTAAGAAAAGTCGACCAAGGATGAGTGTAGTGTCATTTACAGGTTCAGAAGACATGTCAAGCACATAAAAATCAGCAGGAAAAACCAATCCCTTAACTTGGACTAAAATGTCTTCAATAATGCCCTCAGGATACCTAATAGTCCTATCAGCTAGTTGGAGCACAACAGTAGTAGACTTAAGAGTCTTGACTCCTAGAGAGGTGTATACAGACTTAGGCATGACATTGATGGCTGCACCTAGATCTAACAGGGCTCCCCCTATAGTAACCTTTCCTATAGTGCAAGGGATAGTGAAAGATCCAGGGTCTTGACACTTTACAGGAATTTGGGGTTTAAACAAAACAGACACATTAGAGGGTAATTGGACTCTTTCATTAGGTTTAAATCTCCTCTTTTGAGTACATAATTCTTATAAGACCTTAGCATACTTAGGAATCTTTTTAATCAGGTCAAGCAAGGGTATATTCACTTCTACTTTCCTAAATGTCTCAAGCAACTCATGATCTTGCCTCTCCTTACCCATTTTAACATTTTTCAAATAAGCATGAGGGAAAGGTAGTTCATTGATGTTTACCTCCTTACCTTCCTTGTTTGAGGCTCTATGATTGCTTGGCTCAGATTCCACAGCTTTACCCTTGCCATCATGTTCTTTTGGGGCTTCTTTAGCTTTAGCCTCATTTCCTTGGAGCTTTCAGAATTCTTGACCTTTGAAGATGCTTGTAACAGCTCATCACACAAGATTTCCTCATCTATAACTTCATCCTCCTCTTGTTTAAAATTCACTTGCTTCCCACTCCTAAGAGTAATGGCATTCAAGCCCTTAGGATTGATAACAGTGTTGGAGGGGATAGCGCCACTGCTCCTTGCTTGTTGCTCACTCATGTTGTTGGACAATTGAATTACATAGGAGTTGATGTTCTCAGACTTAGTTTCCCACTATTCCATCCTCTTTTCCAAAGAACTAAATCTAGCATCATTCTTGGATGAGTCTTGTTGAATTAGTAAGGTTAAGGAGTTGAACTGAGTAGCGTTAGCAGCCCTTTCTTCCTTCATTAAGGCCATCATCTTATGTAAAAGTTGGTTGGTATCCTCCTTGGGTGGGACGGTTAGGGCTTGAGATTGGTTTTGGAACTGGGTTGAAGATGGACCAGCTCCTCCACTCTTCTGAAATCTGTTTGAAGGTCTACTATCATCATTCCTCCAGCCCAATCGAGGGTTTGCCTTCCATCCCTCGTTATAAGTGTTGGAGTAAGGGTCCCACTTTTGATTTGGACGGCCTTGGTAGACTGCCTGGACATACTCTAGAAATATGCATAACCGAGCCACAAGTCTCACAACTAGGGGCAGTAATATCCATAGGGGGTGCTGGTCTATGCACATTCATATTCTTCAATTCCGCAGTGATTACAGACAGTTGAGAGGTCATCGTGCTTTCCAACGAATCCATCTTTGATTCCAAAGTGTCCATTCTTCTATTGTGAATTGAAGTAGCTCCCAACTCATGTACTCCTCTAGTATCTCTCACACTGTATTGTTGATGATTCAGGGCCATCTTCTTAATCAAATCCCAAGCTCCTCAGTAGTAGAGTCTATCAAAGATCCTCCTGATGCAGCATCCAACATACCCTTCTCTTGGTTCTTCAACCAATCATAGAAATATTGCACCAGTTGTTCATCCAGAATTTGATGATGTGGGCATCTTGAAAGCATGTCCTAAAATCTATTCCAATAATCATAGAGAGATTCATCATAGTCTTGCTTGGCAGAATAGATCTCCTTCCTCATTGATGAAGTACGAGAAGCCATAAAGTATTTCTCCAAGAATGCTTTCTTTAAGTTCCCCCAACTGTGATATGCATCAGCTACATGCCTTGGAAGGCTCATGTACCACTCTCTAGCTTTTCCCTCCAATGATATGTGGAAAACCTTCCATAGCACTTGATCTAACAATGCTCCCACAGGCTTTATACTCTGGCAGATCATAGAAAGGGATTGCAAATGAAGATATGGATCTTCTCCTGTCAAGCCATGAAATTTTGGAAGGGAGTTAATCAATAATCATTTAATTTCAAAATTAACTTCAAAATTTGGACAAGCAGCAATAAATGGGTCAAAATTGACATCAGATGTGGTTACTTCCCTAATTGTTCTTCTTCTAGGGTTCCCATTATTTTCTCCCACTCTCTCTTGTTCTCCATTCCCTCCATTGCCTCCATTCCTCACTTGGTTGGCATTGGGGTTAGGATTAGGGTGGTTAGGTGGTAAATCAGTCATTATCTCTTGATCAGTAGGCTCACTCTCACTACTAGATAGGCTAGATTCCACAGAAATGTTCTCTTGTTCAACCACAAACTCACTTGTCCCCTCAACTCTTTTCTCTCTTCTTATCTCTCTGAGTTTTCTTTCAATCTCAGAGTTATAGGGCACAAGTTTTGCTTTTCGTGGCATGCAAGAAAAGAGTCACAAGAGAAAGAGCAAACAAAATTGACTTGCAGCACACAAAGTCAGATAAAAGTATGAGTTGTGATGGATGCAAGTGTATGGATTAGTATGAGTATGTATGCACAGAAAAAGAAGCAAAAAGTGTAAGTTTCAAAACTTTTCAGGATAGTTCGCCGCGACGAAAGCAGTGGTTGGCCGCTGTGAAAGGTGACAGAGGCGAACAGACAGCTGAGTGCAGGAAGTTTGCCACAGCGAAAGCAAGAGTATGCCACGGCAAAGGTATCCAGAGAGGAATCCTTTGATTTTTCAGAAAGTTTGCCGCGATGAAGGGATAGGTTGGCCACGGCAAACTATCGCAGAAAGCTTATCAGATACTGGAGCCACTGATGCAAAGTGAAAATGCTGAAAGTGTAGAAAATCAGTATATTTGTTTGTATTTCCAAAAATTTTGATGCTATGCAAGATGAAAACCTATACTATGAACAAATATGCAACTAAACTAACTAAAATGCAACCTAAAAGGATCAAAACTTCAATTGACAACCCAATGACACAAGCTAACCTAGAGAACCAATTTCTTGGCTCCCCGGCAACGGCGCCACTTGAAAATCGCCTTGACTTGTCTTTGCTTACACGTTGGGGCCAAATTCAAAATTAATCCAAGGATTGTACTATAGGCATAACCTCGGGTTGTTTCACTTGTGGAGCCGAGATTATGATCTTAGATTAACTAAATGCCATGGTTATGCAAATTAAGCTGGAAAAGGTTGGGGGTTTTAATTAAGACTTATGATTAAGATAAAATGCAAAAGAATGTAAATGTATTTTTGGATTTTTGGGAGATTAAGATGAAGTGGAAGGAAATCAAGTACTGAATCAATTGATAAAACCTCTTGAAAATGGTTTCTTGGCAATCATAGTTCTCTTAAGATGTGGGAGTTTTAGAAATTCATTAGGTTTTCTTGATAACAACCTCAATAACTCATTGAGTCCAATGCTTACATTAATGAACTCATTAATGAAAACATTGTTAAGCTTCTCTAATGTGTAATTAAGAATGATTAATGCAAAAGGTTCAATGCAATAGAAAATCAACTCATCATCAAAACATGACCATGCAAGATGAAGAGAATCAATAAAGCTACAAAGAACATATATGTAACTACATATATTGAAGCATGAAATCCAACATTAACCAATCCAACTACAAATATGAATCATCAACTAATGATTACATATCAATCAAAGTCTTTCACTAAGAATTTACAAATCCTAGACCTAAGAATTCATAAATACATAGCTAAAACTCCCCTTTTAAGCTCTTAGAACTCATGCCAATCATCCATCTTCAAGAGCTGGAGGAGGCCTAGCCACTCATGGTGTGCAGAAACATCTCAATTGAAGTTGACTCAGTGTTGCCCATGGATGAAGGTGACAGTGGAAGGTGAGGGATTAGGGTTCTGGTGGGAGAGATGAGAGAAGATGAAGAGAAAAACGTGGATGGTGGATGAATATCAGTGTGTGACCTCATTCATACCGAAAATAGGGTTTCTAACCCGAATATGACGTGTCTGGGTCGGTTCATGGAAGTGGGCAAGTCAAATTTTCCTGAAATGGTCGGGTCTGAATGTGCTGATACGAGGGGTTCACCGCGGCGAAGGGTAGGTTTGCTGCAGCGAACCATGGTAGAGGCTCCTCTTTGCTTGTGTGCCTTGAATCTTCAACCTTGGCTCCAATCTCAGGTGTCCTACACTGAAAAGCAACAATTTAAGGCATCAATTGTCCTAGAAATTAATTGAATACAATTAATAACTAATTATGACGATTTTACCCTCAAAAAGACACTAACTCACTGTAAGAACTCTTGATCTAAAATAAGCTCAATTATAGCCAAAAGAGCCAGAAAATGTAATAAAACCATGGATGATGTAATAAAAAGATAAGAATAATTTGAGCTCAATCAAAGAGCATCACTCCCTCTTTGGGTATGTTATATAATACCATGTAGATTTATTTGAGGTGAGAAGATGATGCCATAACATGTCCCAGTGGTCCTGGGAAAGTCAGGATTCCAAAAAGTACCCTATAGGGTGTAGAATGGCAAGATAGGTGGAGGAATGCCTAAGGGTGATATTTTGCACGAATTTTATATTAATTTCCTCCCTATTTTAATGCCAAAATGATGAAGGAATATGGCAGAGACAAGTGTATGGTTAGATGGAAAAGAAGGTATTACATGTACGGCTGGATGCAAGACACGTGTATGGTCGAATTAAAAGAGAAAACGGATGGTCCTAATCAAGCCACACATTTTTAAGATCAACAGCCCAGATTCAGTCTAGTTTTCTATAAATACCCCCTCCCCTCCCTCATTTTCGTCCAACCTAGAGGAAACCTTGGGGAAGCTCTGGTAAAATGGTTTCTAGACAGAGAAAGAAGAGGGAGAAAGAAAGGCCAAGTGGTCTGATGTAAGATCAAACTCTAAAACAAGGTATGTTCATGGTTTTTGATGTAGTTTTCACTACCTTTGTTGTTGTTGAGCTTGGTTATGGATTTTAATGATTTTTGGAAGCTTGAAACCCCAGGGGATTATGCTGCACCGAAATTCTTAAGAGTAGGGGAAGATGAAATTGATGTTAGAATAATGTTCAAAGCCTTAAAAGGAACATGAATCAAGTGGTTTTATGTTGAATTTGGTTGAACTACATGATTGTGTAATATCACATCCTAAATTTTGGGCCTAGACGTACCAAAATTAGCCTGAAATGGGCAAGCTACCAGACCCCTTTTAGGCAAAGGTCCTAGAGATTTCCTAAAAGGACAGAGGGATTCCCATGAACTAAATCGCAAAGGGAAAGTTTTCTACGATTGAGAAAAGATGAAGTTAGAGACTTGGATGAAGTCCCAAGGCCCAAGAATGAGAAATAGAGATAAATGTAGGCTAAAGGTTATGTTAGAGGCCTTAATGAGGTGAATTTTGAGGTTAAGCCAAACCAGGGGTAAAACCGTAATTTTGTAAAGTTTTGGGCTAGTTAAAATCTCAGAAAAATCCTAAAAAATGAGAAATAGTAGGTTAAGGCCTGAACACCATAGAAAAATTCTAAAAAAAATGGGAATAAGGTTCAGAGACCTGTATGAGGCTAAAAACGACAAAAATGCCGCTAGAAAGAAATTGTGGAATTCCTAGGGTTTTGATTGATTTTGAATATTATTGAAAATGAATTATTCAAAGTATAAGGATGCCTCAGATAATTGGAAGAAAATAGAGAAAAAAATACTTGAGGAATTATACCAGGTTTTAAAAATAATTCAGTCCCCAAAAAGCAAAGAGGTTAGCTTTAATAGAATTTAAAGCCTATTTATATACTATCTGGGGAAAGTCAAAGTCAAATGTCTAGAGGTTGACTTTTGACTTAAGAAAAACTAGAGGAATTCCCTGTGATGAATGAATAGTATTGATACCTAGAGATAGATTCTCGGAGTTGTGGACTGGTAGAAAGAATTCGGTCAAGTTCACTCCGACATAAATATAATTAATTATTTTAATTATTTTAATGGAAGAACAAGGGAAGAGCATCACTCCCTCTTTGGCCATGTTATATAATGCCATGTGAATTTACTTAAGGTGAGAAAATAGTGCCAGAACATGTCCCAGTGGTTTTGGATAAGTCAGGACCTGAAAAGTACCATATACAGTATAGAATGGCAAAATAGGTAGAGGAATACCTAAGAGCTGTATTTTACATGAATTTTATATTAATTTGCTCCCTATTTTAATTCCTTAATGATGAAGGAATATGGAGGAGACAAGTGTATGGTTAGATGGGAAAAGAAGGATTACGTGTACAGTCGGATGCAAGACACGTGTATGGTCGGATTAAAAGCATGTGGATTGATGATATAAGCATGATATCATCATGATGAGGTGAGCATAGTGTCATAGGATACTTGTCACCACAAGATTAAATGAGAAAATGGACAGTCCAGATCAAGCCACGTATTTTTAAGATCAACAGCTGAGATTCAGTCTTGTTTTCTATAAATACCCCCTCCCCTCCCTCATTTTCGTCCAAACCTTATGGAAACCTTAGGGAAGCTCTGGTAAAATGGTTTCTAGAGAGAGAAAGAAAGGGAGAAAGAAAGGCCAAGTGGTCCTGTGCAAGATCAAGCTCTAAAACAAGGTATGTCCATGATTTTTGATATAGTTTCCACTACCCTTATTGTTGTTGAGCTTGGTTATGGATTTTAATGATTTTTGGGAGCTTAGAACCCTTGGGGGAGGTACTGCACAAAATTCTTAAGAATAAAGGAAGATGAAATTAATGTTAGAATAATGTTTAAAGGCTTGAGAGGAACAAGAATCAAGTGGTTTTATGTTGAAATCAGTTGAATTTCATGTTGTGCAACTTGAGTGGTAATTTGGCCAGACCTAGTTGTTGTTTGTAGGATGTGATTTTGGTGATTTTAATACTTCCAATGTGTTTAAAATGAAAAATTGTGTGTGTTAAAGGTGAGAAAACAAGTTTGGAATTGAAAATGGAAATTTTACACCCTAAAGGCATACTATTCAGTCAAGGTTGGTTCATAGGGAAGGAATTTGATTTTGATTATTTTGACATTGGAAATGGATTCTACATGCAAAATTGTATGGGAATAGCATGTGGAATTAATTTTAGAAAGATTGTAAATCAAGCTCAAAAGTTAGAAGTTAAGATAGCTCAAAGAAAACAAAGTATTGATGTTATTGATTACCATGGCTCTAATGAATGAATGGAAATGATGTGTTGGTGCATTTAGGTTCATGAGACATCAAGGAAAATGAATGGCAAAGGTTGAGGAAGCAACCTTAATGGTTGGAAGCAAAAGGGAGCAAGTTGAAGATGTTAGTGGCAGTCTCACCCAAGAGGGGGTGAATTGGGTGAGATAGAAGAAATTGCGTAATTAAAAATTAATACTATTGAAAACAGAGAGTGTAAGTTTAGGAAGGTTTCACCGTAGAGAGACAAACACAAGGTTTATATTAGTTCGGTCTTAACCACTTGACCTATGTCCAGTTCTCAGAACACCTCTGAGTATTCCACTATCTTCCAAGATTGATCGGCCTCTTGGCACCTTAGTACAGTAATTGAGTCACTCAATCACTCCCCTTTACTCCCATAAGGATACAAACCCACTCAAGAGTCCACACTCTTGAGTATCACTCAGATGTGATTAATGAAAGATAGATATTGACTCTCTTACAGAGTAGAATAAGTGATGACCATTGATGCTCAGTAATAACGAAGAAACAGAGTATTGAATGTAACAGTAAATGATTACAAACGGTAGCTGAGTATTCAATTCCGTTCATTAATACTTCTTCGCGCCTTTTATAGTTGAGGTCGTTAAGTAACCGTTAGACGGAAGAGCTTCTAGCCATTGTGACTCCGTTTGCGTGTTTTCTAGTTACAATGGTTCCCCCATTAATGCTTCTGGGTTTCTGACGCAGTAGGTTACAGACTACGTAATACCGTTTAAGAGCCGTTGTGACTTCTCTTTGTAACCTGCAACCATATTTTAAACTTCAATAAGTTAGACCCTGCAGTGTAAGCAGAACTGAATGAATGATAATCTGATTGCTCAATGATTCCAGGTGAAATCAAAAGTCTGTTAAATGTGCAGAAAGATAATCTGGACAGTTTGATCGAAGTGATGATCGATCACTGGTTGATTGATCAGGTTATCGATAAACGGAGTTAAAGTTCTTTGGATTAGTTGAAAAAGATTATCGATCAGATGATGGAACATTGATTTATCGATCATGTGATTGATAAAATGCAACAGAAAAACTTATGCTAATATGTAAACCAGAGTCCCTTTGAATATAAATCTCTTAGCAAAATAGTCATGATGATTATGCAAGCTAAAATCAGTTTGGAAGAAAAAGAGAGTTAAATTTGAGAACCATCATAGCTAATTGAGATAGAACTCGAAAAGTAACATGATCGAACAGTTTATCGAATACTCTTTGATCGATCAGATAATCGATAATTCAAGTGTTACTAAAATGAAACTTCAGATCATGTTGATCGATTACATTATCGATAAATTTATGATCGATAATGTTATCGATAAATACCATGTGAAAATAACTTAGTGAAGAGTAAAGATAAATTGGGTTTATCGAATAGTGATCGATCAGTGATTGTTCGATCAGGTTATCGATAAATACCATGTGAAAATCACTTAGTGAAGAGTAAGGATAAATTGGGTTTATTGAATAGGTGATCGATTAGTGATTGTTCAATCAGGTTATCTATAAATACCATGTGAAAATCACTTAGTAAAGAGTAAGGATAAATTGGGTTTATCGAATAGGTGATCGATCAGTGAGTGTTCGATCAGGTTATCGATAAACTGTGAAACTAAGATTTTGTTCTAAGCTATTTATCGATCATGTTATATGAAAAAGTACTATTCAGAAAGATTATATTATTGATAATGTTATCGATAACTTGGTTAAGTAAGAGCAGATAAAATACTGATTATCGATCATGTGATCGATAACTTGGTGATCGATAATGTTATTGATCAGCAGCTATGATGAGTACCTGCATTCTGAGAGTCAATGAGCAATGTTCGATCATATTATTGATAAACGAATGATCGATAATGTGATCGATAAATAATGACAGAATCAAAGTGCAGAACAGGTAGAGTGTCTTACCATTTATCGAGGTTGTTATTGATCACTAATTTATCGATCATGTGATCAATAAATACACTTCAGATTTACTTCTTTTTATCTGTTACTTGTTCGATCATCTTATATTATCGATCAATGGATTATCGAACAGCTTCTCGATCAAAACATCTAACATTTTACTGATTTACACTGAAGATTTATCTGACAGCTTATCGATAAACACTTGATCGATCAGATAATCGATCAACATACTTAACTATTTTAATCTAACTTTGTTATCATCAAAACCATAATCCTAACATTCTCCCCCTTTTTGATGATGACAAAACATAAGTAAAAGGTATAAATCAAACATCAACAAAAACATCAAAAATTGAGCATTAAACAGATAAGCAGACGGCTAACATCAGCAAAATGTATCAGTACATGAGTAATGGTAGCAAAAAATTCATCAAGGTAGAAACATGACAGAAAAAAAAACTTAAGCAGCACAAAATGTCATAAAACTACTAGTAAACAACAGAAAACTATTAAACAGCTAATCAATCAATGTCCTCAACATCAGTGTTCTTCTCCCCCTTTTTGTCAGCATCAAGTGAGGGAGAGGGAGTGGAAACAGTGGGAAATGTTAATGGAATAGGAAGAGGAGGAAGGCGAGAAAGTAGATGAAATGAAGGAAAAGGTAAGGTGGGAACTGGTTGAGGCACAGTGATTAGAGCAAGTGTGGTGGAGGTAGGGACAGAGGTAGATGGAGCAGAAGTGGTAACAGGAGAAATGGGTAAGGGAGAGAAGGGAGGTGCATGCTTAGGGTGAGGAGGAGAGGGTGGATGAAATAAAAGGTCCTCATAGCTGAAGCTTGTGCTGGGGGCAGTGAAGTTGTTACAGAGAGAAGTTACCATCCCTTTGAGCTCTCTAATTTCTCTGTTCACTGAATCAAATCTCTCTGAAACTTCTTTTTCCAAAACCATCATGGCTTGTCGGTGAAGGTCTAAGATTTTGGAAATGCCCTCAAACTTCTTATTAGAGATTTCCCCATACTCTCTGGTAGTGATGTACACTCTATTTTCAAACGCTTGAAGCTCAGCCTGAAACATCTCCCTGAGTGATCTCTCCATAAAAGATGGACCAGGGGCATAAGATGGAGCGGCAGTGGATTCAGCCTCATCCTGAGTTCGAGAGGTACTTGCAGCTGGTTGCTTCCCTTTATCCTTCTGAGAGATTTTCTGTGATGACTGGAAGGGAACAGAGATCCGTATCTTGTGGAGCTGTGTGAGACCATTAGCAGGAACCTTGGTCTTGAGTTCTCCAGGCTCAAATGGGGCAATATTATGTGCCTGAAAAAGGTAGGTGGCCAACTGAGGGTAGGGAATTGCGGTGAATTTGGACTTGTTAAGGACAAAGTCCTTCATCTCAGTGTAGATAAGATCCCCAATATTGATCTTCTCCCCAGTAATAATCCAGGCTAGAAGAAGATAGTCATCGTGAGTGAGGTGTGAGAAACTTCCAGATTTATTTACCATGCTCCTAGAGTAGATGTAATGAATAATCTGATAAAAATCACACATCTTCTTAGGAGGAAAACTCAGCTCACCATGATAATCATCACTCTGCATCAATATTCTGTAGGCCTTTACCTCATTCATTTCTCCCCTGCTCATAAACTCCTGGGTTCCCAGTAACTCATTTAGCTTGGCACTTGTAATTTTGAATGATCTCCCTCTCAGTGTGACCTTCAAATAATCCTCTATAAGGTTGTCCTTATCATCATATTCTTCTACTGATTCCATGTTACAGTAGAATCTTTTAATCACCTCAGGACAGTACTCACCACCAATGATTAACCAATTTGAATAGTGTTGTAAGGGGTCACCTAGGTCGAGGTTAATCTGTTTATTTTTCTTGAGGCTTTCTATGTTAACAGATACCACAGGGCAGAATTTTCTATTGGCAAAATCAGTCTTGTATTTTGCTATATTCACATCATTATCCAGATTGCTAGTAAGTAGCTCAGAAAATTCGGTTGAAATACCTTTAGTAGGAACTTGCCGAGAGCTACCTTCCCTTGTTCTTTTCCTTTTCTGTCAAGATTGCCGAGGTACAGAAACCTTCAGGGCTGATTCCACAGCTTTCTAAATTGAAGTCTCTTCATCGAACTCAGTCTCAGATTCTTCAGTGACCATAGGCAGCTTGGATTTAGCTCGAGGAGACTTTCTGAGTTGTTCTCTGGACTGTCTCTCTTGAATTTTTAGAACCCCCTTTTCTTTGTTGATTCTTCTCTTACTTTTGGTCTGTAGCGTTTCTTAGTTCCCGATGGAGTGGTCTCGCCTAATTGAGCTTGTTTTTCTAGACTCTCTTCCCTCTCCATATTGGGTTGCTTCACTCGTGCCATTTAAGGGTTACCGAGGAGCGTCTGAGTGATTGATCGGTTTAAATGAGATGTTTGGAGCTCGGTGAAGGTCAGAAATGTAGTAGAAATGGATTAGAGTATAAGGGAGGTAAGAAATTTAAGAAAACAGTGATTTTGGACCGTTGCGAGAAATAGGGGATGGGTATTTTTCGAGTTAGGGTTCAATAACTGACATAGGAGTTTCAAAAGATTATAAGCTTCAGAATTATCGATCAAGTTATTGATCAACTGATGATCGATCACGTGTTCGATAAATATGAAAACACACATGAACACAGAACAGAATTATCGATCAAGTTATCGATCAAGCAATTATCGAACATGTTATCGATAAAACCAGTAATAGAGACGCGTACCTGGTCTTGTTTATCGATCATTTGATCGATAATCTAATCAATTAATGCTTACCAATTCTGAAAGAGAAATCTCAAAACCTTGAGGCTCCTGATTGATGTTCTAATCGATAAGGCATTTATCGATCAGCTTATCGATAATTGCTATGCTGGAGTGCTTTCTTTTCTCACAAACTGAATTTATCGATCAGGTGATCGATAAATTACTTTCTTTTTGCCTTCATGATTATCGATCATTTGATCGATAATTTCATACTCTGTTTACCTCTCTTTTTCTTCATCGAAACAGAGCTTCCTGCAAAACAAATTTCTATCTACTCCAATGCTTAAGTTAGTTATCTAATCATCAAAACATTAAATTTAAATAATGAAATTTAAAAGATAATGTGAGATTTCTTACAACTCATTAGGATTTACCATTCCCAACTCTCTTCGAAAGAAGTTGAACTTCTATTGATTTAGGGGATTCGTGAAGATGTCGGCTATTTGATATTCAGTGGGGATGAACTCAACCTTTACATCTTTCTTTTGAACATGGTCCCGAATGAAATAATGTTGAACATCAATATGTTTAGTTTGGGAATGATGAACTGGATTCTTGGATAGACTTATTGTGCTTGTGTTATCACATAGGATTGCAATCTCACGTAAGTTGATTCCTAAATCCTGTAGTTGTTACTTTAACCATAAGATCTGAGACAACAGCAGGCAGTGGCTACATATTCTGATTCAGTTAAGGAGATTGCCACGGTATTCAGCTTTTTACTTGACCATGAGACGAGACATCCTCCGAAAAATTGACATTGTCCACTGGTGCTTTTTCTGTCCGTCTTATATCCCCCATGATCTGCATCTGAGTATCCCATTAGATATTCGGCTCCCCTTTTTGGATACCAGATTCCTAAATTCTAAGTTCCTACAAGATATCTGAGAATTCTCTTGATAGCTTCTTTATGTGACTCTTTTGGAGCTGATTGATATCTTGTGCACATTCCCACACTAAATTGAATATCTGGTCTACTAGCAGTGAGATATAGTAATGAGCCGATCATTCCCCTGTATCTAGTCAGATTTATGTCTTTGCCGTCTTCGTCTACATTAAGCGAGATGGTTGAGCTCATAGGAGTCTTTACACTTTTGGCATTCTCTGCTCGTATTTCTTTAATAACTCCTTCAAATATTTCGTCTAGGATATAAATATCCCGTCTTTCTTCTGCTTGATTTGTAATCCCAGAAAGAAATTTAGCTCTCCTATCATTGACATTTTGAACTCTCCCTGCATTAGCTTAGCAAACTCTTGGCAAAGATCTTCATTAGTAGCACCGAAAATAATATCGTCTACATAAATTTGAACAATCAAAAGATCTTTCTTCTTTCTTTTAATAAAAAGTGTGGCATCCACTTTGCCCCGTTCAAATCCTTTTTCTATCAGAAAGTTGCTAAGTCGTTCATACCAAGCTCTGGGAGCTTGCTTTAAACCATATAAAGCCTTTTTCAGTTTATAAACATGATCAGGAAAATTTGAGTCTTTAAAACCAGGGGGTTGTTCGATAAAGACTTCTTCTGAAATATAACCATTTAAAAATGCACTTTTAACATCCATTTGATACAATTTGAAGTCTTTAATGCAAACAAACGCTAAAAGTACTCGTATTGCTTCCAGTCTGGCTACTGGAGCATATGTTTCTTCATAATCAATACCTTCTTCTTGATTATAACGTTTAGCTACCAATTTGGCTTTGTTTCTGACGATTTGTACAGATTCATCAAGCTTATTTTTGAATACCCATTTGGTGCCTATGACCGAATGATCATTAGGTCTGGGTACCAATTCCCAAACTTGATTTCTCTCAAATTGGTTAAGCTCTTCTTGCATTGCGACTATCTAGAATTTATCGGATAGTGCCTCGTCAACATTAGTAGGTTCAATGTGAGATATGAATGCAAAGAAATGCACTTCATTGAACACTTGTCTCTGGGTTTTAACCCCTTTATTGACTTTACCAATGACTTGTTCCAGTGGATGATCTCGGTTGTCTCCAGGCCTTAGGTTGCTCTAAATTTTCTTGTGAAGATGATTCATTTAGATCATCCCTGTTTTCTGAAAAGGTTTCTGAAGGTAATTTGTTTGAAGACTTGTTCAAATCCAATTTTTGAAAATTTTGAACGATCTCAGCATCATCATCTAGAGGTTTTGAAATAGGTTCGGTTTCAGCAAACACAACATGAATTGATTCCTTAATTGTAAAAGTACGTTTGTTGAAAACTCTATAAGCTTTACTACGATTAGAGTAACTAAGAAATAAACCTTCATCAACTTTAGGATCAAATTTACCCAAGTTTTCTTTGTTGTTGTTGTGAATCACTACCAGAAAAAAGGCTTTTCACGGCGGTTAATAGTGGCTTTTCACGGCGGTTTTAAAGGCGAAGTTGATAAAGGTAACGTTGAAAGGTAAAGAAAACACAGCAGTTTAGAACCGCGGTGGAAAATTGATTTTCCACGGCGGTATTTTTTTTTTAAATTCTGCTTGATTTTCATTTTTACCACCCTGCAGTTTACAGTTCCAAATAAATGTAGGCAGTGCAGAATATGCAGAACAAGATCAATTAGCTAGTTAATATATATACAGCATTGAAATTTCTTTTACACAATGCAAAAATAGGGAAACCGGCCAATAGAACTAAGGGGTTAATTAAGACCAAGGAACACGTATTGGCTAGGTCCAACAATTTTGAAATAGAAGTAACTATTTCTTTGTACAATAGAAATCAGGAACATGTACATATGAGAGGGAACCAAGAGAAAACATCTAACAATGAATTTTTTGAGAAATGACCTAACTGTTTGAAAGCTAAATTTCAATAGTTTGTACCAATGTTGTTGACAAAGTGTCCCTCATCATCCATGAGATATGGTGCAGTATTTTGAAATATCTGTTAATAAAAAATAACTTAGTAAACTTAGTCAAAAATGTGAAATGAATTGAAGAACGTCATGCAACATAACTCATCTTTACCTCGTCTAATTTCTCAGTCGTTCCTGTCTCAATTATGTCATTTCAGGTTTCCACACCAAACCTGAAATGCAGGGTCTTCACGTTGCTTCACAAAACTCTCCCATGCCTCGTCACTAATAAATGAATATCGTTCCTTGGGATGCTCACCCTTTCTTTTTCCATGAATATAATGTTTTGTAAGCGTGGCCTTAAAATCCCTCCACCGTTCATGAAGTTGCTTAAACAGACAATCTCTCATTTGCTTAGTGGCAGGAATATCAAATGTCAGTTGCAATACAATAATAGCATAGAGTTATAAAGTAAATAAGCAACTATAATTGAAACCAAGTAGAGAAAACAATGCACAATATACCAATATATACTCCCAAGTGTTTTTCTTCAAATCTTTGTCCACCTTCTTCCAGCTAGGAATGTCAATGACAATCTTACTGCGTGCGACATAACCCACATAACTAGTAAATTGAGCCCCAGCCTTTCCTATAGGCTTTAGATCATCATCAAACTCCACTGTAATCCTCACAGGCTGTGTGCTCTTATCACGTAAAGCTAAATGCCTCATGTGGGTTGGCCCTCTACCCTTTCTCCGGCTTTCTCCGGCTAGTAAAAGAGCTGTCGTCACCAGAACCCTGTTGACCGGATCCGTCCATTTCCTGTTTAAAGAACAATGAATTAATAAATGTAAGAATAAGAAATATCAAGTTAATATAAAACATTATATTATTAAGTATATTTAGCAAAAAAAAATCAAATAATTCATTTAAGGCTTACAAAGATTATCCTCCCAAATTCCTTTACAATGATCATCTCTAACAGCATAGTCATCATCTACCAAATCTAATTCAACTGCTTTAGGTCGAGTAGCTGTGAAGGGCGGGGTTTCATCAAGATTAAGCTCTAAGTCACCATCATCTCCACCAACTCCTTGCCTTTTACCTTGAAGCACGATAGACAATTTCTTTTTTGCTAGATCAGGAACGAAGAACACTTGTTTTGCTTGACTTGCCAAAATAAATGGCTCGTCTCCATATCCAAACCTCTCAAGATCGACTGAAACAAATCCAAATTCTTCATCCACTTGCACAACATTACTATTAACCCACTTACATTTGAAGACGGGAACTTTAAACTTGGTATAACTAACCTCCCATATCTCTTCTATTATTCCATAATAGGACATTGCCGCCAACATTGGGTTTCTGTCTTTAGAACTAGCAAAATGCATGGCTTCCGCTACTACCATCACCCCACTATTCTGCATAGTACTCTTATCATCTTGGGTTTTTGTGTAAAAAGAATAACCATTTATATCATATCCACCCCAACACAAAATCTTAAAAGAAGGCCCTGCAGCTAGCCTCTGTATTGTCTCAGAAGGATTGTCATCTTTTAACACTTCTCGCTTGAACCACTCTGTAAATGACTTATTATGTTCATTAGCTAGTTGCATATCACTCTTTCTTAGATTCAAGTTCCTCAGTATATTCTTGTGAGCATTTAAGTAAGGCAAAACTTCATCCGTGTTGTTTAAAATGTATAGATGTGCCTGCATTACAACTTCTCTTGACATAGACCTCACTATGACACCCTGTGTTCCCTTGCTTCTTCTCCCCTAATCATGTTGAGACTGAGGAAGACCAACTGTCTTTACCCTATCAAGATATGCGTTACAAAACTCAACTGCTTCCTCAGCTACATATCTCTCAACAATTGATGCCTTAGGCCGATAAGGATTCTTAGAGTACCCTTTTAGGATTTTCATGTATCTCTCAAAAGGGTACATCCATCTTAAACACACAGGGCCACAAAGTCTTATCTCTTGCACAAGATGAGCTATCAAGTGGACCATAATATCAAAAAATGATGGAGGAAAATGCATTTCCAATTGAGAGAGGATCACATAACCTCCATTTTCTAATTCATCCAACTCAGCAGGATCAATGACTTTGCTGCAAATGGCACTAAAAAACATACAAAGTCTTGTAATAGTATTTCTCACATCGGTTTTCATAATGCCTCGAATAGCAAGTGGAAGTAATCGTTGCATCAACACATGACAATCATTAGACTTCATTCCCGTTATCTTCAAATCTTGCATTGAAACAAGTTTGCTTAAATTAGAAGAATAACCTTGTGGCACCTTAATACTATTGACAAAACCACAGAAACTTCTTTTCTCTTCTTTTGATAATGTGTGCGTAGCTGGATGTAAATAAGCCCTCTTACCATCTCTTTCTTGTGGGTGAAGGACATTTCTTATTCCAATTTCGACTAAGTCTCGTCTTGTATTGATTCCATCTTTAGTCTTTCCACTTATATGCAAAAGTGTACCAACAAGGCTCTCACATACATTCTTCTCCACATGCATCATATCTAGACTATGCCTCACATCAAGACTTTGCCAATATGGAAGATCAAAAAAGACAGATCTTTTTTTCCATATATTTCTCTCACCGGCAGTCTTCTTCTTCTTACTGAAGACCACATTAATTCCCTCCACCCGCTGATAAACTTCTTCTCCAGTTAATGGTCTTGGAGCTATTTCATATTCTTGTGAGCCATTAAATGCCTTTTTCAATTTACGGTAAGGGTGATACCGACTAAGAAACCTTCTGTGACCAAGGTATACTATCTTCCTGCCATGTTTAAGTTGCATATAGTAGGTGCCTTCTTCGCATATCGGGCATGCTTTATGCCCCTTAACACTGTATCCTGACAAATTTCCATATGCTGAAAAGTCATTTATCGTGATGAAGATCATAGCACGTAAATTGAAGGTCTCTTGTTTATATGCATCAAACACATCAACACCTTCCTCCTATAATTTCTTCAGATCCTCAATCAAAGGTGCCAAATACACATCGATATCATTTCCCGGTTGTTTTGGCCCCGAGATCATCAAAGATAGCATGATATACTTTCTTTTCATACATAACCAAGGAGGCAAGTTGTAAATTATGAGGAGCACTGGCCAAGCACTGTGTGTGCTACTAAGATTACCATATGGGTTAATTCCATCCGTATAAAGCCCTAGCCGAAGGTTTCTTGGCTCGCCACCAAATTGAGGAAATTTTTTATCTATTGTTTTCCATTGAGGAGAATCTGTCGGGTGACGAAACTTTCCATCACATATTTTCTCATCGAAATGCCATCTTAAGTTCTTTGCATCTGTGGCATTAGCAAATAGACGCTTAAATCGTGGTATTATTGGAAGATACCACAGAACCTTCAAAGGAGAACCTTTGGTCATCTCATTATAATCACCATCATCTTTCTTCATTTTGTATCTTGAAGTCCCACATTTAGGGCACTTATTCAACCCTTCATAATCATTTCTGAATAATATGCAGTCATTAGGACACGTATGTATCTTCTCATATTCCAAACCCAATGGACACAAACTCTTTTTTGCCTCATACATTCGTTTCGGAAGTGAATTCCCTTTAGGAAGAATATCACTCAGCAATTCAAGCAATTCCGTAAAACTAGCATCGGTCCAACCATTTCTTGCTTTCAAATTCATCAATTTCAATACGGTTGTCAACCTTGTGTAATCATCTTTGCACCCCGGGTATAAAGGTGTCTCTGCATCACTACACAAAGTTTCAAAGGTGGAAGAGAACTGTGTAGAGGATTCAGACCTTATATCACGAAACATATCCGAAATTCTATCACCAAAGTCTTCATTCACAACCTTCTCATTTGCAGATAGTGTAGTCTTTCTAATTTCTCCATGCCATATCCAATTTGTATACCTCAAATTTATCCCATCATAGATAAGATGCTCTTTTATCTCAGAAATACTCCGTCGACTATTGTTTAAACATTTGACACAAGGACAATAGTACAATCCATCACTTTTACTAGGGGCATTTCTCTGAGCAAACTCAAGAAACTTTTCAACCCCATCCTCATATTCCTTGCTAATTCTCTTAGCTTTCATCCAACTACGATCCATTGTTCTACAGATTATTTAAACAACACTTTACTATCAATCAAAATTCATAACGAAGAAAAAAAACACAAAATAACAAACAAATTATTTATTACTAAATTCTTATATTTATTACAAAAAAATTACCAAAAATTTGAAATAAATATCAAAAAATTATAAAAAAATTTAAAAACTTCACAACTAATCAACTCCAAACATTTAAACATGTTTCTAATACAGTATATAAGAAGGAATTAAGGTTTTCTCACATCCAATGCCCACCAATCAACACCAATCAACGGTTCAACCACATAAAAAATGCAAAATGAACAATACAATCCAACCACAATGTAAAACTAACAAACCCATTTCATATATAACAGATTTTCATGGCTAAAACATTCAAAAAACCAAGAAAAATTGAAAAGAATGAAAGAAGAGGATACTCACAGAGCAGAGAAGATTCAAATGCGAAATGAGGGCGTTTGAACGGCGGCGGACGGCGGTAACGCACCACAACCTCAATAGAGAAGTTTAAACGGTGGGATAGTGGGGTTTATGGCCGGTTTTCAGTGGAGGGACAGAGGGGACCACGGCTGAGCAAGAATGATGCGAAATGAGGGGCATTCGAACCACGACGGACGGCAGCAAGGCACCACAAGCTTAATGGAGGAGTTTAAACAGTGGGGTAGTGGCGGGAATGGCCGGTAATGGCAGTTTTTTGGTGGTGGGGCAGAGGGGGACCACGGTGCACTGATGAAATGAGAAAGAAAGTGACAAAATCAAAGTGGAGAAGGTAAAGTGACACACTTTCCACGGTGGTTTTCTTAAAAACCGTCGTGGAAAATGAAAGCCTCTTCAACTTATTTACAAAAATGCCACTGCCTTTTTTTCCACGTCATTTTTTTGCTTAACCGTCATTATTTTGCGACGTTAAAAGTCTTTTTTCTAGTAGTGAATGTAGCACTTACTCCTGAAGATCTTTAAATGAGCTAAGTTAGGCTTTCTCCCTTTGTATAGCTCGTATGGTGTCTTCCCGAGTAGAGTTCTGATGTAGGCTCTATTGGAGATGTAGTAAGCTGTGCTCATTGCCTCTGCCCAGAATGCTTGTGAAACTCCTTTTTCATTCAGTATTACCCTTGCCATTTCTGTGAGCACTCTATTTTTCCGTTCGACTACTCCATTTTGTTGAGGAGTTCTTGGTGCTGAAAAATTGTGGTCAATTCCATTCTCATCATAGTAGTCAGTAAATTCGTTATTTTCAAATTCTCCTCCTTGATCAGACCTGATTGACACAATGGAAATACCTTTCTCATTTTGGATCTTTTTGGCAAAAACAATGAATGCACTAAACGTTTCATCTTTAAAGGAAAGAAACAAAGTCCAAGTGAATCTTGAATAGTCATCAACTATCACAAGAGTGTACAAGTTTCCACCGAAACTTTTCACTCTCGATGGACCAACCAAATCCATATGAAGCATTTGGAGTGACCTTTCAGTTGAGACTATCTTCTTTGATTTAAACAAAGACTTTGTTTGTTTACCTTTCTGACAGGCATCACAAATAATATCACGTTCATACTGAATTTTTGGTAAACCGAAAACTAAATCCCTTTTTGTTAATTTTGAAAGTTGATTCATGTTAACATGTGCAAGACGTTTGTGCCAAATCCAACTTTCCTCCTTTTTACTAATAAAACAATTTTCAGAGGATTTAGAATCAATTTGAAGTGTATAACAGTTATCGTCCCTCAGAGCTCTCAGCTTTATATTCAATTGCTCTTTCTTCAAAGGTAGGTCTTCTTTGCTTATTACTATGCATTCTTCATAATCGAAGATCACCCAGTTGTCTTTATCCGTACTCTGACTAACGCTGAGTAGATTGTGACACAGACCTTCCACGTAGTATACATCATCAACTTTCATGCCTTTGTCACTTCCTACCTCTCCTATTCCAACAATTCTTTTGGATTGATTGCCTCCAAAACTTACTTTGCCTCCGTCTTTTGGTTTGAGAGTCGTGAACTTCTCAGTATCACCCGTCATATATCTGGAACATCCACTGTCCACGTACTATTTGTTCATTCTGGATGCTTTGAGGCACACCTGCAAAAACATAATCATGTTTTAGGTACCCATATCTTCTTGGGTCCTTTTTGGTTAGTATGAGTTGTCCTAGGCACATAAGTACTTTTGGGTACCCATTTTAATGTCCTGTAAGTTCCTTTCTTCTCGTGATAACAAGAAGAGGTTGAATGACCTTTACGGTTGCAGTAAGAACATAGTACAAATGAATTTGAAGAATGAATAGTATTTCTAAAGTATGTAAGATACGATCTACCACTACTCTTCTTCTTTCCCTTCAACTTATCCTGAGCAGGATCATATCCTATACCAGTTTTATCCATCGAACACCTTTGAGCTCCTAGGATTACTTTGAGCATTTCACTACCCTTAGTGAATTTCTCTAGAGTTCTTGTAAGGTTCTCAGCCTTCTTTTTATTCTTTTTGCATTCCTTGCATACTGGAGGCGGCAGATCTACGTTGTCTTCAGGTTTTGTTTGTTGTTCCTCTAGAACTTTTATTCTTTTCTTGGAGCTTACCAACTCCTTAGCAATTCTTACTAATTCTATATGTAGTGCATTGTATTCGGACTGTAATTTATCATAAGATGGTTCAGAAATTATTACCTCATCTGTCTCTGATTCTTTGTTTTCCTAGGCCACTAGACAGGTGTTAGCGGTTTCTTCATCATCACTTTCTTCTTTTTCCTCCGAAGAGCTATCTCCCCAGATTGATGTAACGAAGGCTTTCTTCTTTCTAAATCTTTCTTTCTTCTTTTCTTTATCCTTCATTCTAGATAGTTGGGGACACTCTGCCTTGATATGTGCTGGCTTCTTGCATTCGAAGCAGATGATTGGATCCTTTGATTCATTCTGAGATGTTGAGGCTCTGCGTTTTGGCTGGAACTTTTTCCAGTTCTGTTCTTGTAGAATTTCTTGAACCTTCTGACTATAAGGCCCATTTCGTCATCTTCAAGATCCTCTTCATTATCATCTTCGCACTCTTGAGTTTTAAGATCGATGCTTTTCCGGTTCTTCTCATTCATCTCCTTTTTGTATTTTTGCTTGCTCTCGTATTCAGCAAGGCTTCCAAACAGCACTGCAACAGAGCCAATAGATTCTCCTTTGGTTTCTTCAATTGTTGTTACTTTCGGTTCCCATTCTTTTGTGAGACCGCTCAGTATTTTCCTCACTTGATCTTCCTGACTGTATTTCTTTCCAAGTGCCGTGAGGTGGTTTATAAGATGTGAGAATCTGACCTCTATGTCTCGGATACTCTCTCCATCCTTCATTCTGAGTAACTCGAATTTAGTGGTGAGAGTGTTGATTCTGCTATGTTTTACACCCGTGGTTCCTTCGTGAGCTATCTCCAGGGCTTCCCACATTTCCTTTGCAGTCTCCTGACTAGACACTCTGAAGTATTCTTTTTGGCTCAGCACACGGGTGAGTATGTTAATGGCTTTGTCGTTTAGGATCACTAGCTTCTTGTCTTCTTCATCGAATTCTCTGGGGCTCTTGCGTATTTGCTGTCTGCCTACAGTTTTCATAGGAACATAGTTGCCGTGCTCTATCACGTCCCATAATCCATATTCGGTGGCTTTAATGAAGATTTTCATCCTCATTTTCTAAAATGTATAGTTTTCACCATTAAAGCCTGGCAATTTGGACGTTAAACACCCTTCCGGTAGCACGGTATCTCCGAATCCTGCCATGAGATCTCTCTTCGGACTATTAAGTCTTTTCTGAAGAGATTTGCTCTGATACCAAATGTTAGTGGCAGTCTCACTCAATAGGGGGTGAATTGGATGAGATAGAAAAAATTACGTAATTAAAAATTAATACTATTGAAAACAGAGAGTGTAAGTTTAGGAAAGTTTCACCGTAGAGAGACAAACACAAGGTTTATACTGGTTCGGTCTTAACCACTTGACTTACGTCCAGTCCTCAGAACACCTCTAAGTATTCCACTATCTTCCAAGATTGATCGGGCTTTTGGCGCCTCAGTACAGTAATTGAGTCACTCAATCACTCCCCCTTACTCCCGTAAGGATACAAACCCACTCAAGAGTCCACACTCTTGAGTATCACTCAGATTTGATTACTGAAAGATAGATATTGACTCTCTTACAGAGTAGAATAAGTGATGAACACTTACGCTCAGTAATAACGAAGAAACAGAGTATTGAATGTAACAGTAAATGATTACAGACGGTAGCTCGAGTATTCAATTCCGTTCGTTAATGCTTCTTCACGCCTTTTATAGTTGAGGTCGTTAAGTAACCATTAGACGGAAGAGCTTCTAGCCGTTATGACTCCGTTTGCGTGTTTTCCAGTTATAACGGTTCCCCCATTAATGCTTCTGGGTTTCTGACACAGTAGGTTACAGACTACGTAATACCGTTGAAGAGCCATTGTGACTTCTCTTCGTAACCTGTAACCATATTTTAAACTTCAATAAGTTAGACCCTGCAGTGTAAGCAGAATTGAATGAATGATAATCTGATTGCTCAATGATTCCAGGTGAAATCAAAAGTCCGTTAAATATGCAGAAAGATAATCTGGACAGTTTGATCGAAGTGATGATCAATCACTGGTTGATCGATCAGGTTATCGATAAACGGAGTTAAAGTTCTTTGGATCAGTTGAAAAAGATTATCGATCAGATGATGGAACATTGATTTATCGATTAAGTGATCGATAAAATGCAACAGAAAAACTTATCCTGATATGTAAACTAGAGTCCCTTTGAATATAAATCTCTTAGCAAAATAGTCATGATGATTATGCAAGCTAAAATCAGTTTGGAAGAAAAAGGGAGTTAAATTTGAGAACCATCATAGCTAATTGAGATAGGACTGGAAAAGTAACGTGATCGAACAGTTTATCGAATACTCCTTGATCGATCAGATAATCGGTAATTTAAGTGTTACTGAAATGAAACTTCAGATCATGTTGATCGATTACATTATTGATAAATTTATGATCGATAATGTTATCAATAAATTGTTGGAAATTGTGCCCTAGGGGCCAATCATTATGTTTTGAACATTGTTAATTTATGAATTTATTAATTATGTTATCATATTATTTGCATGTTTACTGTGATGACTATCCTTGGATAACTCATGGTTTATCCTAAATGTCCCTGGTCGGTCATCTATGTGGGAGCAAAGATGAAATAAAACCAGTATGACTTTAAAGATATATAGAGATATAAATTAAAGTCATAGGCACATGTAAGAGTACAAGGTGTTGGACCGACCCGCTATGAGAGAGCTGCATGGGTTAAGTCATAAGTTTCTCTCATATACAAACCATGTCACTGTGCCCTTTGACCTGAGATCATCATGGATTCATACATGAGAAACGCTTAGCTTTGACCTAGTCAAAAGTCACTTTTGACCGAGTGATCATAAAGACTATGTTCAGGCTTAGTGGTTTTTTCATGCGGAGGAATGTGAATGGTCAAGATGGAATTTGTCCCTCACATTCGTAGAGAGACATTAATGGGCCCCTCAATGAGTGAGTCTGAGAAATGTATGGCCATACTATAATGGAAAGGTAGTTCCGTTTCTATACTTAGACTACTCAGGGATCGAGAAAGTAACGGTCATGAATAGGAGGATGACGTTCTCCATGCCTCATCTATGACCAAAATGTCGTGTGACAAAAGGGACGTGATATGGTTGTATGAAAGGTTGCATCGTTCAATGATCCTCATATGTTTTGGGTAGTCGTGATGTCTTGCTAGAGACCGCTTACGACTTGTGAGTCATTATGGTTAATGGCCCACTGCCAACTTCATATGGGCCTACAGGGTCGCACACAAAATAGCCCAACACGAGTTATGATGTCCAAATTCATTAAATCTAGGATATGTCCAGATTCAATGAATAAATAGGGTGGACGTGTATATATATATATTCGTATATATATATTATATAAATATAAGAGATATTAATTGTTAGATTTAATTTATAAGGATAAATTAGATCTATGTAAATTAATTCCGTCATATCTTTATTTTTGAATTAGATAAATAGGTGAATTAAATCTGTGAGACGGATTTAATATAAACCGTATTTATTTAATTGTTCTCTTATCTAATTATGCAATATTTAATATTGTATTAATTTAGGATTAATTTCGAAATTAAAATATCATTCATAATACCTATAGCATCCTATATATTCGATATTAGGGAGCTAGGGTTTTATGTGTGAGAGCGAAAGCACTAAGTAGATAAGGGACGGCCAAAAGTGAGGAGAGAGGACGGATTTTGAAAACCCTAGACGGACATAGATGCTAGCACGTCGTTCGAGGTTGAGGGCTACTCGTGTGGATACCGGTAGAGGAAGCCGACCGGAGTTGTCGACTTCGAACGACAAAGGAGGCAAGTAGAAGCATCCTAAACGGCCGAATCATCAAGTCACCAGGAAATCGAACACCGAAGGTAATGCTTCTTACTACCTGACTTAAACGCGATCGGTAGATCCGGGCAAGGGATTGAAAGTTTTAAAATTTTAAGTTTTTCCGCTGCGCATCGTCTTTCAATTCCCTTCATAAATACCATGTGAAAATAACTTAGTGAAGAGTAAGGATAAATTGGGTTTATCGAATAGGTGATTGATATCAGTGATTGTTCGATCAGGTTATTGATAAATACCATGTGAAAATCACTTAGTGAAGAGTAAGGATAAATTGGGTTTATCGAATAGGTGATCGATCAGTGATTGTTCGATCAGGTTATCGATAAATACCATGTGAAAATCACTTAGTGAAGAGTAAGGATAAATTGGGTTTATCGAATAGGTGATCGATCAGTGAGTGTTCGATCAAGTTATCGATAAACTGTGAAACGAAGATTTTGTTCTAAGCTATTTATCGATCATGTTATATGAAAAAGTACTATTAAGAAAGATTAGATTATTGATAATGTTATCGATAACTTGGTTATGTAAGAGCAAATAAAATACTGATTATCGATCATGGGATCGATAACCTGGTGATCGATAATGTTATTGATCAGCAGCTATGATGAGTACCTGTATTCTGAGAGTCAGTGAGCAATGTTCGATCATATTATCGATAAACGAATGATCGATAATATGATCAATAAATAATGACAGAATCAAAATGCAAAACAGGTAGAGTGTCTTACCATTTATCGAGGTTGTTATGGATCACTGATTTATCGATCATGTGATCGATAAATACACTTCAGATTTACTTCTTTTTATCTGTTACTTGTTCAATCATCTTATATTATCGATCAATGGATTATCAAACAACTTATCAATCAAAACATCTAACATTTTACTAATTTGCACTGAAGATTTATCTGACAACTTATCGATAAACACTTGATCGATCAGATGATCGATCAACATACTTAATTATTTTAATCTAACTTTGTTATCATCAAAACCATAATCCTAACAGAAGAGCAAGAGAAAACTTAGTATACAAAGTAGCAAACTTACCTTTCTTGTGTGCTTGATGTATACGTGTGTATGTTCTATGAATGTTATGATGTGACTAAGTTATGCTGCTGAATTACGATTGCTATGTTAAGCATGCCTTGGCATTATGTTATGTGAATGTAAAGGAACTGGCTTACTCTCCATGGCATTTCACCACACATAAACGATAAAGTTATGTGCACAAGAGTATGTCACACACTTGCATCCATCTTGTATGCATAAATAGTAATGTTTACTACTGAGATTCTCCTGAATCTCACCCTCCCTTAACCAACCATAATGAAATTTGGTATAGCTATAGTACACATCCTGAGCTTTAAAACAAGTAGTAGATCACTTAAAACGAATGTGTGTGCTAAGAGTTATGATTGCTCAAAGTTAGACTAAAAATCTAAAATTTAACCAGTAAACAGTAACCTGAGAACCAATCACAAAGTTCAATCTATGGGCTTGTTTTGTGAATCGCTTGAACCATAATGCTTCAAAACACATACTCTGAGGGGTTAAAGGTAGGATGTTTCATGTAACTTGAGGAAATGTTTCGCCCAGACCTGGCTCTTGTGCCTAGGATGTGATTTTGATGCTTCTGATGTGTTTAAAATAAAAAATTGTAGGGATAAGATGAAAGAATGAAGTTGAAAGTATTGAAATCAAAACTGAAAATTAAGTGGCAGATTTCAGTTTTAGCCTTGGACCAGGGGAAGGAGCTAGATTTTGATGGATCTAAGCTTGTATTTGGATTCCTTGGGTAAAATTTTGTAGGATTGGCCTAAGGGAACAATTTTCACAAAGCTAGAACACTACATTATAAATTAAGGAAAAAGGGATTAAATTTAAGGACATAAGTCTTTCATGTGTAATTCTTGGTCATAATGAGTAATGTGACCCTTGTTGGCTGTGATTAGGGTCTTGATGCATCCAAGAGAAGGTTTGGATGTGGTTGAGCAAGCAACCTTAATGGTTGGAAGCAAAAGGGAGTAAGAAGAAAGCTTAAGGATACAAGGTAGCAAACTTGACCTTACTTTTATGTGCTTGGTATTTGCTTGCATATATAACATGTTCTGTGCTTATATGATTTTATGATCTCATGCATTGTGATTGTGAATATGTTTGAAATGTGTCATAAGCCTATGTGTTTTATGGTTAATGCATGATGATTACCAAATATGTCACTATGTTATAGAAATGTTAAGTTGCAAGCATGTTATGAATGCCAAGCTTGCCATGTATGTTTGAGTGGTTATTGTTTGCTACTGAGATTCTCCTGAACTCGCCCTCCCTTCATCAACCATACTAGGTGCAAGAGGATGGGAGAAGAAATCAAGAAGTGGAGCAAGAAAGAGAGAAAAAGAATTTAAGAAATGTATTACATTATATTGTACACTTTATATACGAATATATGTTGTAAATGTGCTATTGATGGTATGTGAAAATAAATGATGATGTTGGCTTGTGTAATCAACTATGATAATGTATGGGAATGGTTAATGTTTGAATGGAGTAGTATTATGTATGGAAAGACTTAATCATAAACTGTTAGTGCAAGTTAAGGGGATAAACTATCTCTAATTGAGCAACAAAATAGTGGTAGAGTGGAAGTATGGAAAATGATTGATTCTGCCTATGAAATTTGGTATGATTAAAGTACACATCCTAAGCTTTAAAACCAGTGGTAGATCACTTAAAACGGATGTGTGTGCTAAGAGTTATGATCTCCTGAAGTTGGACTTGTAATTTGGAAAATGCTCAGTGAACAGTACCTGAAAACTCTGTGACCCCAAGTCCCGACCTGGAAGCAAAAATGACCTCTGTGATGTCACATCTCGAATTTTAGGCCTAGAAGTACCAAAATTAGCCTAAAATGGGTAGGCTACCAGAACCTTTCTAGTAGAGGTCTTGGAGGTTCCCTGGAAGGGCAATAGGATTCCCAGGGACTAAATTGCAAAGGGAAGTTTTTTGGGATTGAAAAAAGAGGAAGTCAGAAACTCAGAAGAAGTCTCAGGGCCTAGGAATAAGAAATAGAGATAAATATAGGCCAAAGGTTATGTTAGATGCCTCAATGAGGTAAATTTTGAGGTTAAAACAAACCAAGGGCAAAATCATAATTTTGTAAAGTTTTGGGCTAGTAAGGGTAAAAATGAAAATTATGCCCGAAAATCTAAAAAAAAATCCTAGAAAATAAGAAATGGTATGCTAAGGTTGAACTTGATCATGAAAATTTAGGCAGGTGAATACCTGAGATATGACTGTCGAGGATATATGGTATTCCTCTCTGTAAGAGCAGAGATGGAAAAAGGAAATAGAACAGTGACAGAATAATGTTGAGATGGGTTTGAGTTACAGATTCCTTATTATATGGGCTCGGTGGAGTGACTAAAAGGATAGTAGGCCTGATGAAGTTAGGAGTCGATACTCTAGTAAGGAAGTAAGATGACAACTCAATCCTCAAGTAATTAATGTAACCTCAAAGGATGCAATATAACAGGACAAAATATTGAGGTTTATTAAATCCCTAAGTAGTGGTAGGGAAACCCCTAATGGATAGAAAACCAAGAGGGATAGAGAAATTAGATATTATCAAATGAAGAATTAATGATGAGTTAGATACCTGACTTAAACAGAACATAGCATGGTGATTAAATGTTAACTGTGTGATGTGAGAAGGGTATAGTAATCCATATCTGACCATAAGAATAAGTGACCAGAAAGTAAGGCAATTCAGGAAAGGGAAAGGCAAGCAGGATCCCTCTTGAGGATACAATTGAATGAAAATAGATAAGCATATGATAGTTAATGGATGTATTGGGAACGAACATGTCATGAGGGATGAAAAAGTTCTCGATGATGCCTAAAGCCTAAGGATGTTAGACTGTGTAACCCAGGCACCCAGGCTAGTATGAAATATGAGAAGTGAAGTTCCCAATGAGGAATGCCACTACCTATAAAATTGTGTAACTTTAAATGGAGAAGCCCTTTTTTTTTTTTTAGGGATATGGAAATGAGGAGTGTACCCAAACAAGAATTGAATATGAGGAAAACTTGACCACAAAGTAGCTCTCTAAAAGTGGATGTGACTGTTCATCGCAAGGGTTATATTATGTTCACAAGAGCGAACCATGCCAAGGAAAGGTTATGAGAAATGATAGGCTGCTAATTGCTTCGGTGTGAGCAATGCCAAGGAAAGTTGGATTTCTTGCAAAATCAACACAGAACCACTTGATTCTTGTTGTTTCTAAGCCTTTAAACATGTTTCTAACATCTATTTCATATTTTCCTAACATCATCAATTTTGCACAGCATGCCTCCTTAGAATTTCAATCATAAAAAATCCAATCAAACCAACCACCAGGCTCAAAAATAACAAGGGAGGTAGAAACTATATCAAAAACGGCACTCATAACTTGTTTTAGAGCTTGATCTGGCTTGGGATCACTTGGCATTTCTTTCTCCCTCTTCTTTCTCTCTCTAGAAACCATTTTTCAAGAGCTTCCCCATGGGTTTAAGGAGCTTGGACGAAATGGAGGGGTGGGGGTATTTATAGAAAGCTAGAACAACTCCTGGCCGTCAGTTCTGATTCGATCTCGGCCATCCATTCTTTCTTCTTGAATAAGTAAGCTTTCTCTCCAAGAAATGTGACACTTGTCTAGGGTGATGTCATCTTGATGACATCATGCTTACATCATCAAGCCACATGTCTTTAATCTAACCGCACACGTGTCTTGCATCTGACAGTACAAGTGTCTTGCATTCAACCGTACACGTAATATCTTCTTTTCCCATCTAACTGTACACTTGTGAAAGAGAGCCTTTCTGTCGTTCGCCCTGGGGTTCTCAATCAAAATTTAATCCAAGCTATGCAGTATAGTGCAAACTCGGGTCGTTTCACTTTTGGGAGCCTTTATTAATTACCTAAGCTAGACTAAATGCCATGCAATGCAATGAAATGGGGTTTTGGGTTTTTAAGACTTAAACGAATGGAGCCTAAACTATATGCAATGAAACAAAACTAAGATACTATATTTTTGGTGTTTTAAGATAATAATGATGGAATGGAAATGAATGATAGGAAGTCTCTTGAAAATGGTTTTGATAGCAATCATAGTTCACTTAAAATATTGGGAATTTCACAAATCATTAGGTTTTCTTAATAACAACCTCAATAACTCATTGAGTCCAAAGCTTACATTAATAACTCATTAATGAAAACTTTGTTAAGCTTCCCTAATGTGTAATTCTGGAATGATCATGCAATTGGCTCAATGTAACACAAAATCAACTCAGTATCAAAACATAACCATGCAAGATAGGAGAGAATCATGAGAGTAACAATAAGCATATATGCAACTACATATATTTAACCACAAAGTTCAACATCAATCAATCCAAATTACAAATGTAATCATTAACCAATAATTACAGTATCAGTCCCAAGTTCCTAACTAAGAAATTACAACTCCTAGACCTAGAAAGCCATAAATCATAGCTAAAAATTGCAAACTGAAACTAAACTCCCCTTTGAAGCTTGGAAACTCATGCTACTCCACCATCTTCAAGAGTTGATAAACCCTAGCCCTCCATAGCTTCAAGAAAAACTCCAACCAAAGTGAATCTATCAACCATGGCAGCTGGGAGTGGAAGGAAATGAGATGGAGTGAAGGAAAGGTGAAGGAAATGGATGGGGAAGAAGATGGAGGTGGAGAGGCAAGAAGATGAGAGAATAGAGGTCTTGGAGAAGATGGAATGGAGTTATAGGTCGAAAATAGGGTTTCTAAGGGCTTTTAGGGTCAATTTGGGTCGGATCATATGAGTAGAGGGTCCATTTTTGCGTTCTGGATCCGAATCTGACGTTACTGATACGAAGAGGTTCGCCGCGGCGAACTCAAAAGTTGGCCGCGACGAACTATTCCAGAGAGGTATTCTAGTGAGATTTTGAAAGTTGGCCCCGGCGAACTCAAAAGTTGGCCCCGGCGAACTATTCCAGAATAGCCACTGATGCACATTTTCAGACTTTTTGCCACAGCACAGCATTTTCTTGGAAACTCTCATGTTGTGTAATGCTTTGGTCTTCAATCTTGGCTCTAATTCTCAAGTGTCCTACAATAAAAAGCAACAATTTGAAGTATCAATTGTCCTAGAAATCAATTGAATACAATTAATAACCAATTATGACAATTTTACCCTCAAAAAGACACTAACTCAAAGTAAGGACTCTTAATCTAAATTAAGCACAATTATCATTAAAAGGAGCCAAAACCTATGATAAAAACCCTTAAAATGATATGAAATAACATAGAATAAATGGGTTCCATCAACTTGTCTCTTCCATATTCCTTCATCATTTTGGCATTAAAATAGGAAAGAAATTAATATAAAATTTGTGCAAAATATAGCTCTTAGGCATTCCTCTACCTATTTTGCCATTCTGTACCGTATAGGGTACTTTTTTGAGTCCTGACTTACTCGGTACCACTAGGACATGTTTTGGCACCATTTTCTCATCTTAATTAAGTACGTATATGGTGCCATCTTAGAGGAGTATAGATGAAAATAATTAGCTCTACTGACAGGCTATTTAACCTTACTGAGTCACGCAGTAGAGATTTCACTATAACGGGTAGACAAAGGGCTGTCTAAAATATTCTCGTACTACGTTCTGATTTTTTTTATGTTGTCCATAAATATCTTCTATTGACTCAGCATGATGACTCATAGGTGTCATGATTACATTTGGTGACTCAGCATGATGACTCGTAGGTGTCATGATTACATTTGGTGACTCAGCATGCTGACTCAACGCCGTCGTGATGGTCTTTAGATATTTTCTTTCTCCTTTTTCCAAAAATATTATTAAATAATACTCAATCGGGGTTACCTTCTCTAAATTCTTTCTATCGGCTTGTAACTCCATTGATCTATCTCTGGGTTTCATTTTTTCCCTCTCATCACAGGAAATTCCTCTAATTTTTCTCGGGTCAAAAGTCAAACTCTAGACAGCTATTTTGACTTTTCCCGAATAGGGTATAAATAGGCTTTAAATTTAATTAAAGCTAACCTTGTCTGTTTCTGGGGATGAAATTAATTTTACAATCTGTGTAAATTCCTCAACTACTATTCCCCAATTTTTCCTGATTATTTGGGGCCCTCTCATAGCATAAATAATTCAATTTAAGATACTATCTGAAATTATCCAAAACCCTGGAATGACTTCAGGGCATTTTCGTCATTTCTAACCTTATATCGGCTTTGGGATCCTATTCCCATTTTTTGGAATTTTTCTAAGTCATTTGCGCCCTTTTTGCTAACTCTAAGCATTGGCCGACTAGAACTTTTATTATTTACAATTAGGTCCCTACTTGGCCTAGGAATCTTTTCTTTTCAATTTGGTCCCTCCTTAGGCCTAACCTTCGGAACCATCTCGTGCAAGTTTCTTGCATAACCTTTGGCCCTTAGTTGTTTCCAGTTCGTCATTCTTTAGTCCCTGAACACTATTGTTTTACACATTTGCCCTTAGAAAATCTCTTTTTCCTTCTGAGGAATCTCCAGGACTTTCATTACATTAGACTCAGTAATCATCTTTTCCTTGTAGTATTACTCGTATCTATGAGTCAAAATTTAGGATGTTACATAAGGCATCAATAAGAAGTGTGACCGTAGCAATCAGGCCAATAGGGAATCTAAGAGAGGAGATCCCTATTGACAAATGCCACTACCAAGATGATCGAATGAGTCAGGTCGAGAGGCTCCCCTAATAGGGGTTTGACATGCAAGAATGTGTCGGGATAGAGATTAAGTAACCGGCAGGTATGACATGGCATTCATAGCACATACACACATACACATCAAGTACACAAGAAAGGTAAGCTCACTACCTTGTATCATAAGTTTTCTCTTGCTCTTTAACATAACCTTTGGCCTACATTTATCTCTATTTCTCATTCTTGGGCCCCGAGACTTCTTCTAAGTCTCTAACTTCCTCTTTTTTTAGTCCCAGAAAACTTTTCCTTTGCGATCTAGTCCTTGGGAATCCTGCTGTCCTTCTAGGGAATCTCTAGGACCTCTGTCAAAAAGGGTCTGGTAGCCTCCCCATCTCAGGCTAATTCTGGTACTTCTAGGCCCAAAAGTCAGGATGTGTAATGCTTATGAAAGAATAGAAACCTCAATAAATTTGGGAGATTGATGGATAATTGAATGAATTGGCTTGCTTTCCATGGTATTTTATCGTTTATTCATAGTGAAAATTGTCCATTATATAGAAAAGGGATGCCGATCACTACTAGAATAGACCCTTCCAAATCTTGTCAAGAATTGGCCCAATAGCTTACAGATTGGCCCTACCCCCTAATCTAAGCCAGATTCATGACGTCTTCCATGTTTCTTAGTTGAAGAAATATCAATCGGATCCCTCACATGTCTTGAAATATAAAGACATAGAGTCGCGAGATAACCTCATCTTTAAGGTAAAACTAGTAAAAGTGATAAACCAGCAAAGTAAGCAATTACGAAATAAAGCTATTCTGATAGTCAAAGTTGTTTGGAGGGATTTAGCTCAGGAGGAGACTACATGGTAAAAGGAGGACGACATGAAGGCCAGATACTCAGAATTATTCCATTGAGGTATGTTTCTAAATTTTGAGGACAAAATTTATTTTAAAAAGGGGAGGAATTGTCACATCCCGAAAAATTTAACCTGGATATAGGGAATTCAAAATTGGGATGAGGGTCAATGTAGGAACTAGACGCGTTTGGAAGTGTTATGGTTCACAAAATAACCTTGTAGATTGAACTTTGTGATTGGTTCTCAGGTTACTGTTTACTGGTTAAATTCCAGATTTTCAGTGCAACTTTGAGCAATCATAACTCTTAGCACACATATCCGTTTTAAGCAATCTACCACTTGTTTTAAAGCTCAGGATGCAAATTTCATGGGTAGAGTCAGTCATTTGCCATACTTCTACTTTATCACTATTTTGTTGCTCAACTAAGGATAGCTTATCCCCTAACTTGCACTAACAGTTCATGATTAGGACTTTCCATACGTAATACCATTCCATTCATACACTAACCATTCCTATACATTATCATAGCTAATTACATAAGCCAACATCAAACCCCATTCATGAATCAGGCCTATATGAGCTAAGCATATAGGTAACCCCATCGTAAAAACCCTGCATGTGTCCCAGGCACTAAATGTATTTAATGCATGGAAAGTTTCCATGTGTATTGGAAAGGAAACAGTTACGATGGGGTTGACAATGTTATGAAGCTAACAGCATGTCCTCTCAGAGCGGCAGAGTTGACGCCGTACCTGTAAAAGTGTTATGTCCTCTATTAAGGTAGGGAAAGCGATTGAGTTGACATACTCTGGTGTGAGCAACACGTCCTTCCACAGGAAGAGTAACAGCAGCCGCAGAAAGGCTCACAGAGTTAACCTTACCCCAATTAGAGCGAAGTTGGCCAAGAGTAATGAAAGGATGGAATACTTGAGAAGATGATAGAGATGATTTTACAAGACCTTGAGAAAGAAAATCGTAAGATATGACAGATTAGCATCGATATGATGACAAGCCCAGAAGGCCATGGATATGAGCCAATGGTCTAGAAAATTAAAAGGGCATAATGAAATGGCAATGGCTTGAGGTAGCTAAAAGTTAAGAGAAGAGGAAAGGCCGGAAAGATGAATGATTCTGGAGTTAACAGAAAGGATTAAGTAAGGCCTAAGAAGACAATACTGGCATTTGTGATCAGTCTTGGGGAATAATCAGTCAAGTTACTAGCTGAGGGTAGGTGACTTATTCCTTGACTCAGTCCACTAGTCTAAAGGCTCCTAAAGAGTAGACATGGCTCAAGCAGAATGGAAAAAAGTTGAGGGTCACAGTAGATCCTGAAGAGGCTTACGGGAGAGCGCGGTAGCTCTTAAGGTCGCAGTAGACCAAGCCTAAAGGAAGGTTATTAAGCCACAAGGGTGGTATCTCTTTAGAGCGTGAGAATGAGACGACTAGGGATAAGTCTAAGATGAGAAAACCTCCTCAGATTGGTTATTTAGTACAGAGAGAGTACTCTTGACTTTTCCACAGACACTATTATTGTTGAATAGGCCGAGCTTAATTCTGTTCTAGTCAACAAAAGAAAGTGAGAAAATTAAAGTAAGAGCTGTAAGTCCTGAACAATATGCATTCAGGCAAGCTATATGTGAAATAAGAATGTGAAAGAAAGGAGACAGGCCCTTAAGGTAAAGATGAGAATGACAGAATATGTCAAAAAGACTTGATAAAGGTACTGTTAAAAGAACTTGAAATGCCATGGTATAGTAAAATACCATGAAGACAAGTACACTGTCATGGCATTATTATGAAAGAATAGGCCTAGAGTATAGTGAGAATGCGAGCAGCAATGATAAGATACGCAAAAGCAAAGGCCATGCTTGTATAATGATAGAAAAGTAAGAAAGGGAAAGCTAAGTAAGGATTATGGGATTGAAACCTAGCAATGAGGTATAATGGAAAGTTAAAGAGGCCAAGTTGAGTATAAGTAGAGATATTCTCCTTAGTTAACCTCTCATTAAGGGTAAGGATAGAGATTTGACCTAGAAATTTTGGGGACAAAATTTCTTTTGAGAGGGGGAGAATTGTAATATCCTGAATTTTGGCCCCAGAAGTACCAGAATTAGCTTGAGATGGGTAGGCTACCAGACTATTTTTGGTAGAGGTTCCAGAGATTCCCTGGAAGGATAGAGGGATTCCCAGGGACTAAATCGTAAAGGGAAAGTTTTCTGGGACTGAGAAAAGAGGAAGTGAGAGACTCAGAAGAAGTCTCGAGGCCCAAAAATGAGAAATGGAGATAAATATAGGCCAAAGGTTATGTTGGAGGCCTCAATGAGGTGAATTTTGAGGTTAAGCCAAACTAGGGGTAAAATTATAATTTTATAAAGTTTCGGGCTAATAAGAGTAAAAATGGAAATTATGCCCAAAAATCCCAAAAAATGAGAAATGGTAGGTTAAGACCTGGACACTTCAAAAAAATTTCAAAAAAATGGGAATAAGGTTCAGAGGCCTGTATAGGCTAAAAATGATGAAAATGCCCTTGGACGGAATTTGTGGAATTCCCGGGGTTTTGACTGATTTTGAATATTAATTGAAAATGAATTATTCATAGTATAGGGAGGTGTCAGATAATTGGAAGAAAATGAAAGAAAATACTTGAGGAATTATCACAGGTTTTAAAAATAATTCGGTCCTTAAAAAGCGAAGAGGTTGGCTTTAATAAAATTTAAAGCCTATTTACATACTATACGGGAAAAGTCAAAGTCAAAGGTCTAGAGGTTGACTTTAGACTTAAGAAAAATTAGAGAAATTTCTCATGATAAATGATTAGTATTTATACCCAGAGATAGATTCTCAGAGTTATGGACCAAGTAAAAGAATTCAGTCAAGATCACTCCAAAATAAATATTATTAATTATTTTAATTATTTTAATGGAAGAGCAAGGGAAGAGCATCACTCCCTCTTTAGACATGTTATATAATGTCATGTGGATTTATTTGAGGTGAGAAAATAGTGCCATAACATGTCCCAGTGGTCCCAAGAAAGTCAGGATCCTAAAAAGTACCCTATACCATGCAGAATGGCAAGATAGGCATAGGAATGCCGAAGGGTTATATTTTGTACAAATTGTATATCAATTTCCTCCCTATTTTAATGCCTTAATGATGAAGGAATATGAAGGAGACAAGAGTACGGTTAGATGGAAAAAGAAGGTATTACGTGTAGGCTAGATGCAAGACACGTGTACAGCCAGATGCAAGACACGTGTACGGTTAGATTAAAAGCATGTGGATTGATGATGTAAGCATGATGTCATCATGATGAGATAAGCATGATGTCATAGGACACTTTTCACTATAAGATTAAAAGAGAAAATGGACAGTCCAGATCAAGCCATATCTTTTTAAGATCAACAACCCAGATTCAGTCTTGTTTTCTATAAATACCCCCTCCCCACCCCTCATTTTTGTCCAACCTAGAGGAAACCTTAGGGAAGCTATGACAAAATGGTTTCTAGAGAGAGAAATAAGAGGGAGAAAGAAAGGTCAAGTGGTCATATGCAAGATCAAGCTTTAAAACAAGGTATGTTTATGGTTTTTGATGTATTTTTCACTACCATTGTTGTTATTGAGCTTGGTTATAGATTTTAATGATTTTTGGGAGCTTGAAACTCTAGGGGGACATGCTGGACAAAATTATTAAGAATAGGGGAAGATGAAATTGATGTTAGAATAATGTTTAAAGGCTTAAAAGGAACACGAATCAAGTGGTTTTATGCTGAAATTGGTTGAACTTCATGATTATGTAACTTGAGTAATATTTCGTCCAGGGCTAGTTCTTAGGACTAGAATTAGATTTTTGATGATTTTGATGCTTCCAATGTGTTTAAAATGAAAAATTGTGTGGGGCAAAAGTGAGAAAACAAGTTTGGAAGCATTAGAATTGAAAGTAGAATGTTGAGCCCTAAGACCCTATGTTCGGCCAAATCAAGTTGAGTAGGAAGGAATTTGATTTTAATTATTTTAAGCTTGGAAATGGATTCTACATGCAAAATTGTGTGGGATTAGTATGTGGAATTAATTTTGGGAAGGTTGGAAATCAAGCTCAAAAGTTAGAGGCTAATATAGCTCAAAGGAAACAAAGTATTGATGTTGTTGATTACTATGGCTCTAATGAATAAATGGAAATGATGTGTTGGTGCATTTAGGGCCATGAGACATCAAGAAAAAGGAATGGTAAAGGTTGAGGAAGCAACCTAAATGACTGGAAGCAAAAGGGAGAAAGTTGAAGAGCAAGAAGAAACTTATGATACAAGGTAGCAAACTTACCCTTTTTGTGTGCTTGATGTGCATGTGTGTATGTGCTATGAATGCCATGATGTGACTAAGCTATGCTACTGAATTACAATTTCTATGTTCATATTAAGCATGCCTTGGCATTATGTTATGTGAATATGAATGAACTGGCTTACTTTCCATGGCATTTCACTATGCATGAATGATAAAGTTATGTACCCAAAAGCATGTCATACACTTACATCCATCTTGCATGTATAAATGGTAATGTTTACTACTAAGATTCTCTCAAATCTCACCCTCCCTTAACCAACCGTACTAGGTGTAAGAGGGTGGGAGAAGAAATCAAGAAGTGGAGCAAAAAAGAGAGGAAAAGAATTTAATAAATGTATTACATTACGCTATACATTGTATATGCCAATATACGTTATAAAGGTACTATTATGGTATGTGATGATAAATGATAATGTTGGCTTGTGTAATTAGCTATGATAATGTATGGGAGTGGTTAGTGTATGAATGGAATGGTATTACATATGCAAAGTCCTAATCATGAACTGTTAGTGCAAGTTAGGGGATAAGCTATCTCTAATTGAGCAACAAAATAGTGATAGAGTAGAAGGATGGAAAATGACTAACTCTGCCCATGGGATATGATTAAAGTACACATCCTAATCTTTACAACAGGTAGTAGATAACTTAAAACGGATGTGTGTGCCAAGAGTTATGCCTTCCCGAAATTGGACCTGTAATCTGGAACTTAAACAATGAATAATAACCCGAGTAATTATGTTAAAATTTTCAATCTACGGGCTTATTTTATGAACTGCTTGAACCATAATGCTTCCAAACGCATACGCTGAGGGGTTAAAGGTAGGATGTTTCATTTTGGTATCAAAGCCTGGTTTCGATCCAGGGACTTGTGGGTTATGGGGCCACCACGCTTCCACTGCGCCTTTGACCAAGTACGCTACACAATTTTTTTTTTGTGCTCGATGTGTATGTGTGTATGTGCTATGAATGCCATTATGTGACTAAGCTATGCTCTTGAACTATGATTGCTATGTTTAGTTAAGTAAGCCTTGGCATTATGTTACGTGAATATGAATGAACTGGCTTACTTTCCATGACATTTCACTATGCATGAACTATAGTAGGTCAAATGATAAAGAAAGGCATGCATGAAGAAAGGAACAAGAATCAAGTGGTTTTATGTTGAAATTGGTTGAATTTCATGATTGTGTAACTTGAATAATATTTTGACCAGGGCTGGTTCTTGGAGCTGGGATTGGATTTTGATGCTTCTAATATGTTTAAAACAAAAAATTGTGCAGAGTAAAGATGAGAAAACAAGTTTAGAAGCATTAGAATTGAAAGTGGAATATCCATACCTTATTCAGGTCACAAGCTCAACATCCCATTCTAAAGTACGTAGGAGCATTTGAGATTTTGGAGTTATAAGCCCTGATCAGGATATATACAGGCATGCTAAATAAGGAAAAAGAAAGGGACATTTTTCTTGGGTAACCTCTCAGTGATAGTCAAGCTAGAGGTTTAGCCCTGACATTTCGAGGATGAAATTTTTAAAAGAGGGAGAGAATTGTCACATCTCAATTTTTAGACTGAAGATCCCTAGAAATAGCCTATAGAAGGTAGGTTACTAAGCCCCTTTTAAGCAAAAGTCCCAAATATGAGAAAGGAAGTCAAAGCAGTTTTAGGGACTAAATTGCAAAGTAAAAGTTTTCAGGAGCTGAGATGTAATCAAAGTTAGAGGCTTCAGTAAAGTCTCAAGGGCCCAGAAAAGGAAAATAATTAGAAACAAGCCAAGGGGTAGGTTAGAAACCTTAAAGAGATGGTTGTATGAAGTTAAGTCCAAGCAAGGACTAAACTGCAAATTCAGAAAGTTACGGCCAACAGGGGTAAAAATGGAAAATATATAGAAAATTCTAAGAAAATCCTAGAAAATGGGAAATAATATTCTAAGATTCTTTTGTTAAGAGAAATGATGAAAATACCCCTGAGGCAACTTAAATAGAATTTGAGGTTATGGCCGGTAAAAAGTATATCGTTTAAGATAATTATTTAAAATAGTAAGAGACCTCAAAAATGTATAGAAAAATAAAGTTAAATGGTTTAAAGGTTATACTAATTTATAAAACTAGTCCTGCAACCAAAAGGCCACTGGAATGGCATTGATAAATTAAAAAGCTGATTATGCTGATAAAAAGACATTTTAGTAAATGATTTTTATGTAAGGCTTGAAGGAAGTTTTATGACCTGAGAAAATTCATAGATTTTTTCTAAGAGTGGAAGGAATTTTTGGGGTAGACAGAATAATTTTCAGAGCTCCAGAAAGCAAGAAAAAAACCCCAAAAAACGAGAGCTAGGTAAATCAAGGAAAATATCTAAGGATAAGACAAAAGTCATTATAGCTCATTAATGCATCATGTAAGGTAATCATAATACATGTGAAAGCATTAAATAGGAGAGAAGGGGTAATGGAATGAGACAAAATCATAATACATGTGAAGGCATTAAATAGGAGAGAAGGGGTAATGGAATGAGACAAAATTGATGTGACAAATATATCAGTGCTCTAGGAGACCAGAATTGAGAAAGGGGACTGGAAAAGTGCACTGATGAAGTGTAAAGGTACACTTGCTTTTCACTTAGCCTATATTGTGCCACTTGTCAAGCTAGGAATAGAGAGGATTTTGACTTCTAAAATCCATTTCTTTTTTATTTAAATAAAGGGAAGAGAAAATGCAAGGAGAAATCCTAGCTTGACACATCATCATCGTAATTTCCTTGAACTTGGATGGCAATTAGTTAATGTTTAGATTATAAATAGCCATCAAGCCCCCTTCATTTTCGACCAAATTGAAGAACACTAGGGAAACTCTTGCCATTTGGATCCTTGAAGAACAACTGAGAGAAAGTTATCTCCTTTGATCAACCAAGCTTGGATCTGAGGTTAATAGGTTGTTTTATGTTGTTCCTTGCCTTGATTCCTTCGTTTATATTGTTGAAAAGCTTGGTTTCCCTTAGGGTTTGGTGTTGGCTGAAATGTATAACATTAGGGGTGGAAGTTTTGATGATATATTTAGTTAAAATACTTTGATTTAAGGTTGTTTCAAGTAGTTTTAAGTTGTTATTGAAAAGATTTCATGGTTGGTTCACTAGGGGTATGGTTCGGCCAAGATGAGAACTATAACCTAGGATGTGATTTTGATGATTCTAAGGCTTCCAATGGATTTAAAATGGAAAATGGTGTAGGGTAAACTTAAAGAACAAGCATTGGAAGCATTGGAATTAAAGTTGGAATTTTTGGATTTCATGATCCCCCCTATTCGGCCAACACTGTTTCCTCATGAAGGAGTTTTCTTTTCATTAATCTAAGCCATATTTGGATTCCTTGGTGAAATTGTGTAGGATTAGCCTAAGAGAATAATTTTTACAAAGCTAGAATATTAATCCAAAAATTTAGAGAAAAGGTTGAGTTCAAGAGATCTAGTCTTGAATTTCATGTAATCTAGTGGTCCTAATATATTATATGATCAATGTGACTATGTTTAGGACCTTGGAACATCTAAGAGGATATTTGGTGATGTTAACCAAATGCCCACATGGTTGGAAAGTCAAGAGAGTCAAAGGAGAAGTAAGAGGAAAACTTGAGATGCAAGGTACCCTTTATGTGCTTGATGTGGTATGCTTATGTATTGGTTTGTTTTGTTGATATTTGTATGATGTTGTGACATGATGATTGTTGCTGAAAATACTATTTTTAATTTGTTTCCATGGCCATGCATTTTATACCAAGCATAAAGCATGATGGCATGTCACTAGTTAACTTAAGTTTATGGAAAACTACATACCATACACAACCATCCATCTTGTGCATGTATGTGGTAATGTTTGCTACTGAGATTCTCCTGAATCTCACCCCTCTCTAACCAACCATTTAGGTCAATCAATAATGGGCAATAATGGTATGAGAAGCAAAGAGAAGAAAGTGGAGAATTATTGATGCTAATGAATGAGATTATGTTCGATGTATAATTCTCCTACATTGTAAATTATGTTATGAATGCCATCAATGTAATGTATGTGCTTAGAATGTTTATGGCATGAATGAAAGTGTATGAGCATGAATGGAAAAGATCAAACCCAAGTTATGTATGCCAAGGAAATAAAAAGAATTAAAGCAAGCAAAGGTGAAAGGATAAAACGTAGGTCCTAGAGTAGTTAGATTTGACCTTCAGTTTGACCTGTCAAATGAATGAGTTAAGTTATGAAAGTTGGTGGACTTATAGTACACATCTCAAGCTTTAAAATGAGAGGTAAATCACCTCAATTGGATGTGTACATAAGGAGATATGAATTTCTAAATTTGAGGTATAGAATCTGGAAGATCCAGATTTTATCAAATGAATAGTAATCTTTATCCAATAAACTGTACGAATTGGGAAAGGATAAGTCCAATTGGATATTTTTTTTCTTAAATAGAATTTAAAAAGATTTTTGTGAAATTTTAGAACACCTCCATACAATTTTTCTAGAATTAGTTATGATTTTTCAAAATTGGACCTGAAATCTGGAAGACGTACAATGAACAGTAAAAATCCAAAAATCATAATTTTTTATGGAATTTTTGAGCTCAGGACAATCCAAAGTGGTCTAAAATGGCTCTAAATGGATTCTAAGGTATGTTATAAGCAAGGTGTGATATGTTTAGACTATTGAATGTATTTGGATTAGATTGGATGCTGTTAATGTTGGATCATTCATATATATATATATATATATATATTTATCAGTTTTGAATCTTTGTGTTCATTTAATTATCAGTGATCATTGGTGATTAATCTATGTGCTTGATATTCAATGATTGTCAATTGACTTTCTGAGGACATTTGCATCATCCATTCATCCGCACTCTAAGTGGTTTCTAACAATGTTTGAAGAGATGTTAATTAACTTTAATTAAAGTGAGTTTTCATTAATTAAGACATTGGACCCAAGTGATTACTTGGGGTTTTCTTCAGACTTAGAGATTTTCTAAAACTCCCAATCATTTCAAAGAGCAATGATAGCTGAGTTTTCATCATCAAAAGACTGTTTCATCATAATTCCCTTTTAATCCAAAATATTTCTTCACTCAATTAAAATACCAAAAACATTTAATTCTCTGCACTTTTCATTTATTGCACCACCCTTAAGCAGTTGATAACCCCCTCTTTTTCTTACCCAAATCATCATATTTTTTATTACCAATTTAGACTAGGTTGTTTTCCCATAAAGCGCTCCTCAAGAAGAACAATTGGTTGCACCCTGTTCTAGATTATCTTGTGCAATCATAATTTTTGACGATCCGAAAAGGTGGCATTTTGGTTTGATCACAAGGCCTATAAGAGGAACTGGATAAATTACAACAGTGGATTACACGCTTTTACAAGCATAATCCACTAGCATTTGAAAGTACACTAGACGTGTAAATAGTCGAGGATTGGATTGTTCGGCTATAGAAAATCTTAAGAGCAATAGATCACTTATCTAAGACGAAAGTATAGATAGCAATCTATAAGTTAGAAGGATAAGCAGATGAAGAATACACAGATAGTTCTCCAAGCAAATGAGGCCTTGATCTCTTAGAATTATTCAAGGATCCATCCTTCTAGAACTGTTTTCCAAGATCGGTAACATATGAGAAAGAAGTTGAATTCCTCATCACAAAGCAAGCGGAGAATGAATCCTTGATGAGTATTTAGTGAGATACATTAAGTTATCTCGATTCTCTACCTATTTGCAGCACATGAACGATAAACGATGGTTCATAGAGAAAATAATGAGGGGCCTAAAAACAGAATTGATGGGAAAAGGTAACCCCAAGGCAGATTGAAAATTTTCAATGAAGTGGTGGAAGCCTATCAAATCACCAAAAATAGTCAAAACTACTATGGCCATACCAAGACAACTAGAAGGGCCGACAAACCTCAAGCAAGGATAATGACCAAAAGAGCTTCTTACAACAATAGGAAGGAAAAATTTGATTTTAACAAAAGCCAAAAAGGGCATGTGTCAAGGATGACCAAACACTTTTAAGTAGGCTAAAATTTATGCTGTCAGTGTGAAAAACCCAGACATTTTATGAGGAATTGTTCGCAAGGTATCGACAATTCCCGGCCACAGACTCATGACTGAGTACTCATGTCACGTCCTAAATTTTGGACCTAAAAATACCAGAATTAGCCTAAAATGGATAGGCTACTAGACCTTTTTTGGCATAGGTCCCAAAGATTTCCTGGAGGAAGAGAGAGATTCCTAGAGACTAAATCGTAAATGAAAAGTTTGCTGGACTGAGACAAGAGAAAGTTGGAGGCTCTAGTGAAGTCCCGAGACTCGAGAATGAGAAATAGAGATGAATGTAGGCCAAAGCTTATGTTAGAGGCCAAAATGAGGTGAGATATGAGGTTAAGCCAAACTAGGAGCAAAGTCGTAATTTTACAAAGTGTTTAGCTAGTAAGGGCAAAAATGAAAATTATGCTCGAAAATCCCAGAAAAATCCCAGAAAATGGGCAATGATAGGTTAAGGCCTGAATACCTCAAAATTTTTTTAGAAAAATAGGAATAGGGTCCAGAGGCCCATATGAGGCTTAAAATGGCAAAAATGCCTTTGAAAGGAATTTGTAGAATTCCCAGGGTTTTGACTAATTTTGAATATTATTGAAAATGAATTATTTAAAGTATAGGGAGGCCTCAGATAATTGGAAAAAAATGGAGAAAAATACTTGAGGAATTATCACAAGTTTTAAAAATAGTTTTTTCCCCAAAAAACGAATAGGTTGGCTTTAATGGAATTTAAAGCCTATTTACACACTATCTGGGGAAGTCAAAGTCAAATATCTAGTAGTTGATTAGAACAAAGATTAGGAAAATCCCCTGTGATGAATAAATAGTATTGGTACCCGAAGACAGATTCTAGGAGTCATGGACAGGTAGAAAGAATTCGATCAAGTTTACTTCGAAATAAATATTATTAATTATTTTGATTACTTTAATGGAAGAACAAGGGAAGAGCATCACCTCCTCTTTAGGCATGTTATATAATACCATGTAGATTTATTTGAGGTGAGAAAATAGTTCCATAATATGTCCCAGTGGTCCCGGGAAAGTCACGACTAAGAAAAGTACCCTATATAGTACAGAATGGCAAGATAGATGGAGGAATGCCTAAGGATTATATTTTACACAAATTTTATTTTAATTTTATTCCTATTTTAATTCCAAAATGATGAAGGGACATGAAAGAGATAAGTGTATGATTAGAACAAAGACAAGTGTACGGTTGGATGAAAAACACTTGTATGATTGGATGCAAGATACATGTACGGTTGGATGTAAGACATATGAACAGTTGGATTAAAGGCATGTGGTTTGATGATTTAAACATGATGAGGTAAGCATGATATCAAGAGGACACTTGTCACTACAAGACAAAGAGGGAAAAATGGATGGCCCAGATTTGAAGATCAATGGCCAGGATTTGTTCTTAAACTCTATAAATACTCATTCCCCTCCCCTCATTTTGTCCAAGCTCATAGAACCATGGGGAAACTCTTGCAAAATGAATTTTAGAGAGAAAAATAAGAAGGAGAGAGAAAGGCCAAGTGATCTTATGCAAGATCAAGCTCTAAAACAAGGTATATTCATGGTTTTTGATGTAGTTTTCACTACACTTGTTGTTGTTGAGCTTGGTTATGGATTTTAATGATATTTGTGTTACACCTTACTATTGCATTGTCTTAGGATTCAATTAAAACTATTTTAGACTATATTGGATGGTCTTGGGCTCAATTTTATCCTAAAAACACTGATTTTCGGATTTTCACTGTTCATCGGGTAAAAATCCAGTTTTTTGCCCTAACTTCAAAAATTCATAACTTAATCTAGAAAAAATCAAAATGGAGTGGTTCAAAATTATATAAAAATATCTTTGAATTCTATTTCAAGGAAAAATAATTTTGTGAACCAAATCCATTGGAAAAAGCATCATGTTTTTATGAAAGTCACCATTCTCCATTAGGCAAAAACCCTTTTTCCAGATTATGAACCTTAACTTTGAAAAATCATTAAAAATCGTGTAGTTGGCCATTTTTAACATGTTACCTATAAAAATGAATCACAGAGCATGATCTACAATCATACCAAATTTCATAATTAAAACGGTTGGGGAACTTCATCAAAACATCACTTAAAGATGGCAGTGTCAGTAAGTTTACAACACTGCCCAGCTTAATATTTACATAACCCAAAAGTCCACGAATTTTTATGGTATGATACCATAATTTAACCTTCAATATGAAGCTTGACCTTGGATATTTTAGGCCCTAAAATGTTAGATTGCATTTGGGGGATGAGATTTCATTGAAATCCCAATAGCAAATAACCAACTATATCATCAACAAGCATCATCGTTATGCATAACTACATTAACTATTATTGGTGAACTAGCATGCTTATCATTTAGCAAACTCAATCATGCAAAGGCCAAAGCAAGAAAGTGCAAAGAGCAGCCACATCACAATCAAGAAAGTTCGTCCACATAATAGCAATTAATCATGCAATAATCAATAATGCCAAGTTAATGTTAGTAGTTAGGTTCAACTTGCTACCTTGCTCCAAAAGCTTGAGCTTTCTTTGTTTCTCTTCTTTTCCTTCACAAATGTCAAACCCTAGCATGACAATCCACTAAAAAGGGCAGCAAGAACCATTAACCAAACCAAGTAAAAGTAAGAACACAACTTAAACATAACTCTTGCTCCTTAAAGCTTCCACCTTTGTTCTTTGTTTTCCATAAACCTTAAAATTATTTCTTGACTTATTCCTACATGATTTTTTATGTAGATTCTAAATATGTGCTTAGATTTAAGAAAATAAAATTCCTCCTTTCAGTTTTCTCTTGACCAAACTAAAGGGGTTCTTTAACCAAAAATTACAACTTTGATTTTTAATGCTTCCAACACTTGTTCTTTAGGTTTATCCTACACCATTTTTCATTTTGAGCACAATGGAAGCATTAAAACATTGAAAAACTCATCCTAGGGTCCATTTACTACCTTTGCCAAAATGAACCTCAAGGGAAACAACAAGGAAAACACTTCCAAAACAACCTACAACTACTTGCAACCACTAAGAACTATCATGTTTTGAAGTGTTCTAGCAAGTGTGATCAACAAAACTTCCTCCCCCACAAGATAACCAGTTCAGCCAGCACCCAATAAAGAGAAGAAAAAGAATTTTCAACCATACAAAGAAAGAAAACAAGGCAAGGATCCGTTTAGAACTAAGAGCTAACCTTGAATCCTTGGTTGAATGATCAAAATTGGTAGCTTTTCCCTTGTTTCTCCTCCAAACTCTCTCTTTTCTCTCTTTCTCTCACTTGGCCGAACTTCACATCTGAAATTAGGGGGAGGAGTGCTTGTTTAATGGGCCAAAATATTGCAACCACCATCATAAATGAAATTTCAAGTATCATTACCCCATTTAATCTTACTTTCTCTTTCATAATTACCTAAATCCAAATTGTTAGAAACAATCTCACCCAAGAGGGGGGTGAATTGGGTGAGTTACAAAAATTTAAGATTAAAAGCGTGCAAGTATTGAGTAAAACAGAGAGTCAGAGTAAGGAGAATTTTAACCGCAGAGAGGAGACACAAGATTTATACTGGTTCGGTCTGAACCACGTGACCTACTTCCAGTCCCCAGAACACCTCTGAGTATTTCACTATCTTCCAAGATCGACAAGGCTCTTGGTGCCTCGGTACAGTAATTGAATCGCTCAATCACTCCCCCTTACTCCCGTAAGGATACACCCCTCTCAAGAGTCCACACTCTTGAGTGTCTCTCAAGTGTTTAATAAGAGTAGTGAATGGCTCTCTTACAGAGTGAATTCAATGATAAACACTGATGCTCAGTAGTAACGTGAAAAACAGAGTATTGAATGCGTAGCTAAATAATCGCAGATGGTAGTTCCGGTATTCAATCTCTTCATTAATGCTTCTTCGCGCCTTTTATAGTTGATATCGTTAAGTAGCTGTTAGACGGAAGAGCTTCTAGCCGTTGTGACTTCGTTTGCGTGTTTCGCTGGTTTCAACGACTCCGCCATTAATGCGTCTGAGTTTCTGACACTGTAGGTCGCAGTCTACGCAATCCCGTTGAAGAGCCGTTGCACTCGTTTTCATTAATCTGCATATTTTAAGATTCGAACAAATGAGAGTTTTGTGGTGAGTGCTTTAATCTTGAATACAGAAAGAAGGCTAATTTATCATTCAAGGATTTGTGACGAAATCATTTATTAGCAAGAAGAACAGAGTGTCATTTCGGTTTAGTTTGATCGAAAAAGTGATCGATTACTTGATGATAGATCAAGTTATCGATAAACGGAATGAAGACTTTTCGAAATAGATCACTAAAATTATCGATCAAGTGTTGGATCATTGACTCTAAGAATTATCATAGAAAGAGGAAATCGTTCTATGATCGAACAATTGATCGAACACATATTTGATCGAACAGATTATCGATAATTCAAATGTTATTGAAATGAAGCTTCAGTCATTGATGATCGAACATCTTATCGATAAATGTATGATGGATAATATTATCGATAAAACATGGTTATGTAAATAATCAATGAAAGACACAGGCTATCTGAAATGATCGAACAGTTGATCGATCATTGATCATTCGAACAAGTGATCGATAATAGTGAAGAAAGAAGTTTAATCCTGTAAGGTAAAGGAAATGATTATCGATCACGTTTTGTGAAACCATGAAATCCGAGGAATTGAATGATCGATCACATTATCGAAAAACCAGTGATCGATAACTTGATCGAAAAATAGTTCACCATAACTTAATGCGAATATGTCAATTCTTAGACTCTTTATCGATCACGTTATGTGAAAACTTATTTAAGCAAACAAGTTAAACTTATCGATAATGTTATCGATAATTTAGTTGTAACAAAACTGAGTAAGAGTAGATAAGGACATTGATTATCGATCATGTGATCGATAATTTTATGATCAATAAGGTTATCGATCCATCAATGAATTTGATCACCTGCATTCAGAGAGTTAGAGCATAAAGTTCGAACACGTAATCGATAAACAAATGGTCGGAAATATGATCGATAAATTTGTAACAGAACTAATGTGCAGAACAAGTAGATTGTGTTACCTTTTATCGAAGTCGTTATTGATGACTGATTTATCGATAACTTGATCGATAAATATACTTCAGATTTGGGTCTCTTATCAGTAACTCGATTGTTTACCTGATATTATCGATCAGCTTATCGATAATTTACCATACTCTTATGTGATTTTTACGTTAGTGATTATCGATCACTTTATCGATAAATTACTCATCGAATAGTTCTTCGATCAGAAAGCCTACTATAGACCTGATTTACACTTGATCATTTATCTGAAACCTTAGCGATAAATAATTGCTCGATCAGTTGATCGATCAAAATACTTAACCTTGAAATTCTGACTTTGTTATCATCAAAACTATAAACCTAACATAAATGAAATTAATTACCAAAAGTCAAAATCCTCTCCATTTAAGGACTAACACTTGGTAAGTTCAAATTCTTTTCATTAGGGGCTTGACACATGGCTAAATATGAACCATTTGAATTGCAAGACTCTAGTCTTGCTTTATCGGTGCACTTTGATTTCGGGTTTAACTTCTTTTCTATAATCACAGTATTTTGGCCTCTGTAATTATTTTTTAGCAGATCCCTAATTTATTCTCCTCATTTTTATCTTCCCAAATTTCCTTCTTTGTCTCAAAATTAATTTCCCAATAATTAAATAAAAAGAAAAACTAATTTCCTTCTCTTTAGGGATTTTTTCACTTTTTAAAGGAATTAGAAAAAATCTTGGATACTTGAGGGTCTTCTTTTAATTCCATAATCTCTTATAATTCCTTGGGATATCATAGGAATTTTCTTGGAATTTTATTCTTCTTAAAAATATTTATTTGGAATTTTTCCAAATAGAATCCGTTAAATTGGCCTAAATCACCCTTAAATTCTTTTGCAATTTCTCTAAGGGTAATGTGGTCATAAAACCAATTTTATAATCTCATATAATTCTCAAAGGATATTATCCTTATTTTTTCTTAATTTTCTAAAGCTTGAAAATATTTTTTTATAATTATATTTGACCAATTTCCCTTAATTAGTTTAATTTCCATAGTTGGCTTGGAAAATCATAATAATTACTTTCCACCAAAATTCTTCTATTTCTCCTTATCATTTTTGGTCCTTAATTATTTAGAAATATTTTTTATTCCTAATTACTATAGTACTGGATGTGACAGTTTCTATCCTTCCCTATTAGCCAAGCATACTAATTGTATTTGTGTAGCATTTTTCCTTGAATTTTCATGCCAAAAACCTAACCAAAACTAACTTAAATCTTAAGTATAGCAAGGTTTGAACATACCTTAATGATTTCTTGATGAAAACTAGCTAATTTCTTGTCCAAACTCCTCACAAATTTCGGTTAAGGGATCAGGTTTCCAAATGAGCAGAACCTCCCCTTATCTTTTTCAATTTCATACCATTTTCTTGTATTTTAAGGGGCTATTTATTGGCAAAATTTTTGCCATTTTTCTCCCCATTTTAGATGCATAAAATGCCACATAATGGGGTGAGTTGGCAGCCATCAAATGCAAGAGGGGTCTAGATTTGAACAAGCATCCTTTCACTAGAATTTTCCAGGCTTTATCCATGAATTTTGAACTTTATTTTAATTAAAATGGTAGGGTCTAGAAGTTGCACGAAAGTGAGCCTTAATTGGGCTCAATATAGACCCCACACATAGTTTAGGATGGTCTAAAATGATGGCCCACAAACCAAATCACAATCCTAAACTATTTCGAATTTTTATCAGTTACTATTTACTAGTAACATTTCATAATTTTTCTAGACCTCCAAAAATTCATTTCTCTCCATGACAATTCACCTTTTAATAAAAAACATGATATGAAAATTTTTAGAATTTTTTACGACCTCTAGGTATTTATTTTGAATTTTCCCTAATTAGGCCTTTATTGGTGTCACTACAAAAAAAATTTCTCTAAAATTAATTCCTGATTTTTCAAGACCTAAAACCAATTTTATAAATTTAAAAAAATATTTAGATGATTTGTTCATATTTTTCCTACAATTATTGAGGCTTTCAACTGTAACATCCCAAAATTTCTAACCTAGAAATAGGAAATATGTCATACCCTGACATCATTAGTATGATTAATGAAAGATTTAGGGCTGACCAAGGCCAGGTGAGATAAAAGATAGATAAACAGTACAACAATTGAAGTGAGAACTGAAAAAGGACCAAATTGTCATCTTTAAAATGATTAGTCTACAAAGGGCATTATCGTAATTAGTGTCTGGAAATCCTAAAAATTTCTTGTAAATCATAGAAAATAGAATTAATGCCGTAGAATGGTATTTGAGGTCTAGAAAGTAAATAGAGGTTGAAAATAATTTATTAAAAATTATTTTAATTATTAATATTGGCTAAATTAAGAAAAAATTAGCCAATATTAATTCTTAAAAATACTTAGAGATCTCAGAAAATTAAAAAAAAATTCATTTAGGAATTATAGAAATTTATAAAATTATTTCCAACCCTAAATGATGAGGAGGTTAGCTTTAATTGAATTTAAAGCCAAATTAATATTGGTAGATTTTCTGTTTTTACAGAAATGACAATTTAAGGAGTTATAGAGGAAGAAAAATTATGAAATTAATCAGAAAATACCCCTTTACTGAGACATAATTAATGGTGAGCTGATATAAGAATTTTGAGATACTAGAATTTTTCAGCTATTAGATAAAATAAACCAGTACTATATTAAGACTCAGTGGACTGTCTGGACAACAGGGGTGATAAAATTTCCTACAGATGGACAAGGACACATGTCACGCCTAAATTAGCCAAGAAAAGAAAAAAGAAAAGAAAAAGAAAAAGAAAAAGAAAAAGAAAAAGAAAATAATAAATCAAGATAGGTTAAAACCTAATTAGATTTAAGTAAGATGATTAGGGTTAAGTCATCTTCTGTAGGATTGTGACATGTGGCAAACATGGTTCATTGGATGGCTAGGATTCAACCATCTACTTTTGAAAAGTCAAAAGTTTCTAGAAGGGTGATTAGCCAAGTTAATCAAGGGATTAAGAGAGTAAACCTTGATTAGAGCCTAATTAATCTTAATGGATAAGAAGAGATGACATAAGCCCTAATGACTCATCATCCAAGTGTCAACATACTAAGCTACATAGCCTAACATTTGTACATGTGGAAAGAGGTAAAAATTGGAGGGCTAAGATTAAGTCTTATGCAAGAAGGGCATATGTGGAATTAGTGAAATATGAAGCCTATAAATACCCCCTCACATGTTCATTTCATGCAAAACCTTTCAAGTAGGAAACCTCTTGCAAATTTTCGTGTAGAGAGAGAAAGAGAAGAATTCTAGTGAGAGAAAGTCATTTGGAAGCAAGGTAAGCTTCTAAAACTCTTCCATTTCAGGTTATAATGATGGTATGTTAGTTTTAGGCTATTTTAATGATGATAGAAAGTCATTTTTCTAAGGGGAAGTGCTGCCCAAATTTTATCAAAATGATAAGGAATGGTTTAGATGAAGATTATGTTGGAAATTGTGCCCTAGGGGCCAATCATTATGTTATGAACATTGTTGATTTATGAATTTCTTAATTATGTTATCATATTATTTGCATGTTTACTGTGATGACTATCCTTGGATAACTCGTGATTCTATCCTAAATGTCCCTGGTCGGTCATCTATGTGGGAGCAAAGATGAAATAAGACCAGTATGACTTTGAAGATGTATAGAGATATAAATCAAAGTCATAGGCACATGTAAGAGTACAAGGTGTTGGACCGACCCGCTATGAGAGAGCTGCATGGGTTAAGTCGTAAGCTTCTCTCATATACAAACCATGTCACTATGCCCTTTGACCTGAGATCATCATGGATTCCTACATGAAAAATGCTCAGCTTTGACCTAGTCAAAAGTCACTTTTGACCGAGTGATCATAAAGACTATGTTCAGGTTTAGTGGTTTTTCATATGGAGGAATGTGAATGATCAAGATGGAATTTGTCCCTCACATTCGTAGAGAGACATTACTAGGCCCCTCGATGAGTGAGTCTGAGAAATATATGACCATACTATAATGGAAAGGTAGTTCCATTTCTATACTTAGACTACTCAGGGATCGAGAAAGCAACGGTCAGGAATAGGAGGATGACATTCTCCATGCCTCATCCATGACCGAAATGTTGTGTGACAAAAGGGACGTGATATGGTTGTATGAAAGGTTGCATCGTTCATCGATCCTCATATGATTTGGGTAGTCATGATGTCTTGCTAGAGACCGCTTACGACTTGTGAGTCATTATAGTAAATGGCCTACTACCAACTTCATATGGGCCTATAGGGTCGCACACAAAATAGCCCAACACGAGCTATGATGTCCAGATTCATTGAATCTAAGATATGTCCAGATTCAATGAATAATCTAAGGTAGACGTGTATATATATATAAATTTGCGTGTATATATATAATATAAGAGATATTTATAAGATTTGATTTATAAGGATCAATTAAATCTATATCATTTTTTTTAATTGATAAGGTATAATATCTCAAATTTGATTTATTAGAATAAATCAAATATAATTCCTTCATATCTTTATTTTGAATAAAATGAATAGGTGAATTAAATCTGTAGGACGGATTTAATATAAAAATCGTATTTATTTAATTAATTTCTTATTAGATTATGCAATATGTGATATTGTATTAATTTCAGAATTAATTTAGGATCAATTCCGAAATCCAATATCCTTAGCGTCCTATATATATTTGATATTAGGAGCTAGGGTTTTTGGGCGTGTGAGGGTGCAAAACGTTTGCAGATAAGAAACGGTCAATAGAGAGACAGTGAGGACGGATTATCAAAAAACCTAGAAGGACAAGAGGCGCTAGCACGTCGTTCGTGATTGGAACGCTGTTCGTGTGGATACCGGTAGAGGAAGCCGATCTGAGTTGTCAACTTCTCACGATCACACCAAGAGCATAGGCATCCCAAATGTCGGAATCCCCGAGCCACCATCGATTCGAATACCGCAGGTAACATCTCTTACCACTTGACTTAAACACAATCGGCAGATCCGGGCAAGGAATTGAAAAATTTTAAAGGTTAATTTCCACTGCGTGTCTTTCAATTCCTTACAGATTAAGCATGGTTAAAGATTAAAGATTAAGTGGTTACATGTTAGTTTGGTTGAAAATCCTTTTCCCTACAAATATATACATGGTTCGGCCAAGCTAAGTCAATGGGAAGGGATTGGATTTTCATAAAACTAATATGATAAATAGATTCTACATGAAAAATTATATAGGAAAAGCCCAAGAAAGTTCAAGAATCAAAGCTAGAAAAATAAACCCTAAAAATCAAGAAAAAGGGGTTTAAGGGGTTATGTTAAGTTATGAAGTTCTAATAATACTTAATGTTGTGTCATTGGTTGCCTAATAGGCTATACACAACAAAGGGACAAGGATCTAATCAAGAGGAAAGAATTTAAGAGGAAGGAAAGCAATCAAGGTAGCTTTTGCAATTCATTATATTAGAGTGTTACCTTACCTTGTATGATTATGGCTATGTATTTTGCTAACCTGTTATGCTATGAGGTGGATGAGAATGTTATGTTATATGATATTGCCTCCATGCAAATTATGCCTTGGCTTATGCTATGTTGAGTGCCATGAATGTTTATGATGATATGTCCTTGCCATAGCATGAACATAAAGTTAAAGTATGCATGCATGTAGCTTGATTTACAATGTATTGTGTGACCTTGATAATGTATGCAATTGCTACTAAGATTCCCCAAGAATCTTACCCCAATATTTAAACAAACCCTAGAGCCTTCAACATCCAAGGGCAGAGGAAAGGAGTTGGCTCTTACTTGAAGAGGTAGTAAGCCATAGTAACTTTATATGGCTTTGAACCTTTCTATTTTGGAGGAATGTAATATGAAGCATGCTTTATGTTTCCAATAGTATGATTACGGTTAGAGGTATACAAGCATGAGTAGAATAGTCTAAGCATGATTAGAAATAGCTAATATAGCTAAGGAGAGTATGCTATGATGTTAAGTGGTCAATTAAGTTAAGTTACCCTTCCAAAGGGGGTAAAAAGTCAACTAAAAGGGATTAAAGTTTGACCAATGACCATCTGAGTAAACGAGTGAGTTAGGTTTTGAAATTTGGCAAACAAAGAGATCTTATTTTTCTCTTTAAAATGAGGGGTAGTTCGCCTGATTCTGATAACCGAGCAGAAAGTTTTGCCTTTCCAAAGTTAGGCAAAAATCAAGTAAAATCCGAAAATGACCAAATGAACAGTAACTTTTTCAAAGAAAATTGGGCTCGAATTCCAAGTCAATCAGTCCAGAAACTATTTTTTCTCAAAATTTTATCCAAAGAGATTTCCGTAGAACTTGGAATCACTCAATTTCAATTTTTCTACAATTAGTTATGAATTTTCGAAGTTTGTCACATTTTAAGGTGACAATAAATAGTAACCCGTATGTGAAAATTTTCAAACTTGATTTTTCATCATTTGTAGCCTTCAAAAGTGATTCCAAATGCTTCCGCAAGATAAGTTATTTGGTATAAACATAAGGTGGTACATCAACTAATTAAAATAATTATTTTTCTTTGATTTTTCAATATTTTCCTGAAAAACCTCCGTTTACGGGAAATTCCATAACAATTTATTTTCATAATAATTCCACCTTTCGAGCCTCAACCTAGTTTTCAAAACCTCTAATTTTCCTTTTTTTCCCATTTTCTGTGAATTTTCTAGAATTTTCTCAAATTTTTCCATTTTGTCCTTCCTAAACTGATAATTATAAAAATGCCAGCCCGGACATTATTGAGATTTCACATTAAAAGTTGTTTCATCTCCCTGTCTAATTTCTACATTGGCCCTCATCCTAATTTTTAACTTTCTATGTCCAGGTGAAATTTCTCGAGATGTGACAGTATCCACTCCAAGTGATGACTTCAAAACAAGAACCCCGAGCAAACCATTTTATTGTATCAGACACATTGGCCTCTCTTAAAACCTTTTTATTGAATCATGCTATAATGTCTTGTTATGCTCATTAGCTATCTGTATATCACTTTTCTTTGGCTACTTTTGTTTTAGAATTTTTTGTGATCATCTAAGGCCCTGTTTTGGCAAGCACCCCAAACCATGGTTTGGGGACCCAAACCATGGTTTAGGAAAAATGCTAGCCAAACAGCCTCTGGAAAATATAAAACCATAGTTTGGGGGCAAACCATGGTTTTGAACCCCCAAACCATGGTTTTATCAGAAGCAACTTTCATCCGCTTCTGGTTACATGTTAGTTTGGTTGAAAATCTTTTTCCCTATAATTATATATATGGTTCGGCCAAGTTAAGTCAATGGGAAGGGATTGGATTTTCATAAAACTAATATGATAAATGGATTCTACATGAAAAATTATATAGGAAAGGCCCAAGGAAGTTCAAGAATCAAAGCTAGAAAAATAAACCCTAAAAATCAAGAAAAAAGGAGTTTAAGGGGTTATGTTAAGTTATGAAGTTGTAATAATACTTAATGTTGTGTCATTGGTTGCCTAATAGGCTATACACAACAAAGGGACAAAGATCTAATCAAGAGGAAAGAATTCAAGAGGAAGGAAAGCAATCAAGGTAGCTTTTGCCATTCATTATATTAAAGTGTCACCTTACTTTATATGATTATGGCTATGTGTTTTGCTAACCTGTTATGCTACGAGGTGGATGAGAATGTTATGTTATATGATGTTGCCTCCATGCAAATTATGCCTTGGCTTATGCTATGTTGGGGCTATGAAAAATTTATGATGAAATGTCCTTGCCATAGCATGAATATAAAGTTAAAGTATGCATGCATGTAGCTTGATTTGCAATGTATTGTGTGACCTTGATAATGTATGCAATTGCTACTAAGATTCCTCAAGAATCTTATCCCAATATTTAAACAAACCCTAGGGCCTTCAACAACCAAAGACAAAGGAAAGGAGTTGGCTCTTACTTGAAGAGGTAGTAAGCCATAGTGACTTTATATGGCTTTGAACCTTTTTGTTTTGGAAGAATGTAATATTAAGCATGTTTAAGTTTTCAATAGTATGACTAAGGTTAGAAGTATACAAGCATGATTAGAATAGTTTAAACATGTTAGAGATAGCTTGAATAGCCAACAAGAGTATGTTATGATGTGAAATGGTCAACTAAGTCAAGTTACCCTTCCAAAGGGGGTAAAAAGTCAACTAAAATGGATCAAAGTTTGACCAATAACCATGTGAGCAAACGAGTGAGTTAGGTCACGAGATTTTGTGAGCAAAGAGATCTGATTTTTCTCTTTAAAACAAGGGGTAGTTTGCCCGATTTCGATAACTCAGCAGAAAGTTATGCCTTTCCAAAGTTAGGCGAAAATCAAGTAAAATCCAAAAATGACCAAATGAATAGTAATTATTTCAAAGGAAATTGAGCTTGAATTTGAAGGCAATCAGTTTAGAAACTATTTTTCTTCAAAATTTTATCCAAAGAGATTTCCGTAGAACTTGGAATCACTCAATTTTGATTTTTCTACAATTAGTTATGAATTTTCGAAGTTTGTCACATTTTAAGGTGACAATGAATAGTAACCCGTAACTGAAAATTTCCAAACTTGATTTTTCATCATTTGTAGCCTTCAAAAGTGATTCCAAATGCTTCCGCAAGGAAAGTTAATTGATTCAAACATAAGGTGTTACATTTCCTATCATCTATTTCCATTCCATAATCATCTTATCCAAAATGCCAAAAATATAGTAGCTTAGGTTTATTTTCATTGCATATAGTTTAGTTACATTTCAATTTAATCTTAAAACCTAAAAACACATTTCATTGCATTACATGGCATTTAGTCTAGCTTAGGTCATCAATAAAGGCTCCCAAAATTGAACACAACCCGGATTGCACTGCTGAACTGCATCTCTTAGATCCAGTTATAAATTTCTTGCATTTGACCCCAAGGCGTAACGACACGATCAAATCAATGGCGCCATTGCTGAGGAGCCATTAAGTGGTTCCTTAGGCTAGTTAATTGTCAAATTTGGTTGATTGGGGTTTTTGTGAGCCTCTTAGGTTACATTTTTGCATTGTGCATAATAGGTTTTGCATTGCATAAAAATTTTAAGATATGCAAACAAAAAACTTGATTTTGATTTTGATTTTTTCATATAGTTTCATACATTTCATAGCATTCTTTGCGGTTTTTAGTTTCTATTGCTTTATGTTTTTATTGGATTGTTCTGGTTTTCTCGCTGTCTATGACACTTTATCGCGGCCAACCCCTTGTTTCGCCATGGCCAACTCTTTGCTTCGCCACAGCCAACTTATCAAATTTTAGTGAGAATCCCTGTCGGGACACCTTCGCCACAGCCAACTTTGTGTTTCGCCGCAGCGTAGCGTGTTGAACCAGATTGCATTATCCCCTCTGGATAGCTTTGTCACGGCAAACCCTTCCTTTCACCACAGCGAAGGGTCCCTTGTTTAAAAAAAATTAGCTACTTACCCTTTTTCTTTTTAGGTTAGACTTAAAAACTCTTTGGGAATTGATTGTTTAGCTTTCTTATGGCTTGGTTTAATAATAATTTAGGTCTATCTGATCACCCTTCCTCTTTTGTAGGTGACAATACTCTAATAGGTGATGATTTGTCTCAAGGATTTAATTCCATACAGCAAGAATTGGATCTTCTTCAGGCACACTTTGATCATGAAGAACATGGTGGGACTTATCAAGGATATGATACACCCTATCCTTATCATAACTATGGCCATGAGTAGATAAATGACCCTCCACGTTCCCCTTACCATACCTCTTTATTCCATTCTCACCTAAATCAATATCCACTACCAAAACCACATTATGACTTATCACCTCCACCATACAATCCATACTTTGAACACTTTCCATCACATCATCCATATCATGAGCCAAGCATTATATCACATGAACCCTACCACCAATACACTTCCTCATCTCATGAATCATTTCATGAACCATCACCATCATTCCATCCACATTCCACTTTATACTTTGAACCATTCTCACTACATGATCCCTCCTTTGAACCACCTCCTCTACCAAATGAATACTACCACCAACCCTCATCCTAATCCATGTACCAACCCCTTCCCCAATCTCATGAACATCAATTCAGTGAACCTGACCCATTTCTCACTATTCCTAAGAATGACTAAATATGATTTTTAAAGAAAGCGTATGGTTGCTTGAATTCATACTACCATGGATTACTTGAAAAGGTAGAGATATCTGGAATCTCTAAGGAATCAGAGGAAGAGTTAGAAGAATGTTAGAGTGCATTGGGCAAGTTCTTGAGTGATATAGCACAAATTGAATATGAGATTGGGAAGGATGAATCAAATTGTCCAGATTCACAAGTATAAGAGGCCCAGATACAGCAAGAACATCTACAAACTCACAAGGACTTGTGCCCTACATCAGGTAATATTGCTCCTCTTCTTGAGGAGTTTTGTCACACCTTCATTTTTAAACCCTATTACATGTCATTTGGAACCATTTAGAAGTGTTATGCTGTACTTAAGGCAGGTAGTAACCAAGGTTTTGAAATTTGATTCGTGTTACTATTCATGTGACCCTTAAAAGCAGGTTAACTTTGCAAAATCATAACTAAATGTAGAAAAATCAAAACAAAGTGGTTCTAAGTCTCACGCGAAGCTTATGAAAAGCTTTACATAGGAAAAATAATCATGGATATCATTTCCTCATGGATCAGTACCAGTTTCCATGAAAATATGTACTGTTCATTTGGTAAATTCTGGAATTTCTAGTATTTTTGCCCAACTTTGGAAGGCATATATTTTTTGACAAAATTTCAAATTTAATGATCTACCACTTGATTTAAAGCTAAAAATGTGTCCTATAAGTCTGCCAAATTTCAAGTCCAAATTCTAACATTTGCTATTTATTTCATACGTCCCAAGTTTGGTCATTTCTAGGGAAAGTTCATCCCCTAATCATACTTAGTTTTATCTTTTCTTAACCTTTTACCCATCCTTAATCATATGAGTCTTAACACATACTTAAACATACATTCTAATATACTTTCACATGTTTAAACAAAAACATATATGTTTGGCTTCTCCTAGGAGCTATGATCCAACAAACATTATGTAATTTGTAATATTCCATAACAAGTTCCAAAAGTCATTCTAGGGTATAGTAAATATTCATTTGGCCTCTGAAACTACTTCCTTGCCCTTGCTTGAACTTCCTCCTAGGTGGTGTTAAACATAAGAGTGAGATTTTAAAGAAATCTCAGTAGCAAGGAATCACAATTATCATGCATTCATGCAAACACTATGTGCAATGCTTTTGTGCATTTATCTTGCTTATATGTTCATGCTTTTATACCATGGGAAGTAAGCTATCATATGCATATTCAGAGGACATAATGCCAGGGCAACACAATTCAAACATTGCAAACAACATTTGCAACAAAGCTTGGTCACATCATGGCACACTTTGTATACATACACATTAACACATCAATGTAAGCAAGAAAGCAATCAAAATGTAATTCAATGCTACCTTTTGACACTTGGTTCTTGATTTCCTTTAAGTTCAAGATGTTCTCTTAAGGATTTAGCAAGGTACCTATCAAACCAACACCAATGCCAATCATTCAACAATTATTGAAACACATTACACATTACTTAAACATTAAACCCCCTTTTCTTTGGATTTTTGGCCTAATTGTTTTTCCTTTAACTCAAGAAAACTCCTTGGCCATTACCATATGGTTTTTTATCTAGAATTCAAATATCAAATCAGATTTTACAAAATCTAATCCCTTTAAGTTCTGGTCAAAACAGAAACGAATTGTACAAGGGAAGATGTTAAAATTCCAACTTTGATTTTTAATGTTTCCAAATTCAATTCCTCTACATATCCCTACACAAAAACACCCAAGGATTTCAATGAAACCATCAAAACCATCAAAATCCAATCCTAAGTCCATGAATTCAAAATGGCCGAACACCTCCCCTTAGGTTCCTAAATTTTCACATTTGATTCCAATGAATTAAAACATACTTTCATGGCACAAACCTACACAAAATCACATTTCAAATCCATTGGAACCATTAAAACACATGGAATCAAATCCCATCCTTGAGTTCTTGGTTTGCCCAAAACAATGTTCTTGCACCCTAAGAAGTTTCCTTTCCATAATCCATTCCAAAACAGCACCAAACACAACAACACAAGCTCATAACTCAAATTACTATCCTCTCATAGAACTTCCAGCAAAACATAAATGGAACAGCACTTCTTCCTCAATTTTAGTCATGATTTGGCCATTGAAAATGCATCAAATTAAAGCCTAGACATACCTTAAGGAGTCTTGGATTAAAGCTTGCTGATTAGCCTTGGATTGGAAGTGGTTTGAAGGGTGTTTGGAAGCCAAGAAAATAGTTGTGCAGAACCTCCTCTCTTTTGTCAATTTTTGTCCGAATTTTGAGTGAATTATAGGGGTATTTATAGACCTCATTTGCTGCCCAAAAACCTTCCCTTGGGTATCTATTTCTGCCCCAAAATTAAGTGCATAAGTCGGCCAAAATGAGGCCGCAATCCTAGCCACACATGCTTTGACTTAATTTCAAGAGAGTTGATCCAATGGTTGAGATTTTTCCACCCAATTGCTCTAGATGTTTCTTGGGCTGGGGAGCATAGTTTTGGGATTAGTTATAAGGGAAATAAATGGGAAAAAATGGTTAGGAAGTAATGGAATTGGTTAGGATAATTTAAAAATTCATTTGGTCACAAAATACCCGATTTCTTGCCCCCTACTAGGAAAAATAGCTATGGACTTCAAGAATTCCATTTCTTTTCATGATAAATCTCTATTTATTCCAAAAGTGTGATCTGGAAGTTTTGGGATTTTTCAAGACCTCTAGGTATTTATTTCACATTTTCTCCGAAATCAAGCCTTTACCGATAGGAATTCGGAAGTAAATTCCCCATAAATTATTTTCTGCATTTTTAATGCTTGGAAATAATTTTATAAATTCATATATATTCCTAAAGAGTTTATCCATTTTTTTCTTGAATTTTTGTGGCCTTTAGGTAATTAAAATAATTATACCCCTTAAATTACCCTTTATTTTCCCCTATTTTGCCAAAAATAATTTTTCTTTTTGGAATTTTCATCAAAATTTATTTTGGGCTATTCTCACTCCTAAAACATCATAGGTGACTTAAAAATCCCTAATTTCACCTTTTTCTATTTTTAGGAAATTTTATAGAATTTTTCTTAAAATTACCGTTTTACCCCTAGGGACCCGATAAAGTCGGTTTCGTCCCATTTTGGGTTTTCATGTTTTATTCACACCTTATGCTTAACAATAACATCTCATTCCTCACATTCTCATTACTAGGGTTCCAAATTTTGGGATGTTACAAGATTGACCCTTGTGCCCCTGTTGAAGTTACTACTAATGTGAGCGATGATGAGGTGGATGAGGAATCATAGTTAAATACCCTCATATGTTTCAAAATAAAAATTCTCACTTGAACACTTCTAACAGTAGTTGTTTAGTTGATGATGTTGCTTGCACTGTCACTACTTATTTGTGTGAAGAACATGCTTCTCTTTCTAGTGCTAGATTAGATGGTGAAATTGATTCTGATTTGAATGAACCTTTATCTTGTTCTTGCAATGCTCACACTATATGCATGGATTACATTGATAAAAAAAAATGATATACTTATTAAGTGGCAAAAGCAAAACTTTGGTAAAGTGTGTGCATTACCTTCTAGCACTAAAATGCTGCAAATATAAAGCATGATATTGATGTGAATTGCTTGGATAATGATCTTGTAGAGAAATGTGAATTTAACTATAGCCTTAAAAATTATCTTTCTAAAAATCTCATTGAGTTTCATGCTTCTAATGAGTTAGTTTGGAAAGATTCAAAAATTTTGAAAGATAAAATTGTAAATAAAAATGAATCTTTTCATCTAATTCTTTCTTGTGATTCGCCTCCTGATTTATTTTGCATTGTAAATGATAATTTCTGTAAATATTTTAGTTCTTTCTTTTCTCCCTCTTTAAACATTACCTCTTGTGAATGTGATAGTGATATACTATGCTCCAACAACTGTTAGTTGGATTCTTCAACTTCCACTTCACAGAAGCTTGAGTTTTTCAAAAATTTAAATAAAAATTTGACTCTTACTAGTGGGAGTACCGTTGATTTCCTTGATTGTGATAGTTACTTGAAGAGATTAAATTCTAAGCTATCGTTATTTCATTTTTATTCACTTCATGTTCCTATTTTTGGATGTGGTACTGCTGTGGGCTCTACTTGCTTATAGGACTCCATACCACCACTACCAAGGCAGCTTAATATAGGAGAAGTGAGTACATTAAAGAAATGTATGTTTCTCATCCGAGATGAGAACTTCTCCTATAAAAGTTTGAAGAGATTATGTTCTAAAGGTTGTCCCTTTCCTTCCTTAACTCTCATCTTTTGAATTATTTGCTTGTTTTATGAGATAAGTGTGGGGGAGGGACATATCCAGTAGTAAAAGTAGTTTGTTTTCTTTTCTTTTCCTCTTGTTTAGGGTTGCACTTGAGTTTTGCATTGGGGACAATGCAAAGTTTTAGTGTGGGGGAGGGATTGATATTCAGTAATTGTGTTGTGTTTTTCTGTGTTTATTAAAAAATCTGGTTTTCTAAAAAAAATTTTGAAAATTTTGATTGATTTTTTGAACTTAATTTGAAGATTTTAAGTCAAAATTTTTGCTTCAATTTGCACTTGAATTTGTGTATTTTTGGACTTTGGTAAATGTTTATGAACTTGTATTGATACTCATGAGAATTGCTATTTGTTCAAAGTTGATTGTTTTAGTTTCATTGGTCACAATTCTTCAAGCTTGCTTTTATATTGATTGAGTTAATGTACTGTGATTAATCTGGAGTACAATTAATCTTTGTGTATGAGCATTTGAGATTTAGCCTTGTTGGAAGATTCTTTGAGCCTAATTTTCATTCATAGTGAGATGCATCCACCTACATCTTCCACTTTCTAGAACTTGTCCTAATTCTTAATCAAAACTTAGTTGCATTGATATGATGAGCATGATAGAGGCATTCTTTTCTAAACCCTTACATCCCAAACACAAACCTACATGATTTTATCCGTTGCTAACCATTTGAACCTTCATCTTTTCTCAGGTGCTAAGAGATGCATTATACATTCAAGTTTCTAACATTTTTACTATTACATTCATAATGTGTTAAACTTTGTCTTCTTGGGTTTAAAATCACCACAAAAAAAAAACAGAGAAATAGAAAAAGGCAAAGAAATGGAAGAAAATGTTTGAGAAAAGCCAAAGAAAGAAATATCAAAATAAAATGGTACCAAAAGAATAAAGTTTTGAAATAAGGCAGTTCATTGGTGGTTTGAAGAACAAAGTTGTGCTTTTAGAGAAATAAAGTAAATGTTAGTTAGAAACCTTTTTTAAAATGCTTGGTGCTTAATCATTTCATATCCTTTCACCTCATTTCTTTTCAATTAGCCCTTTCGATCATCATAGCCTTAAAAGTCCTCTTGATCATTGCATTCATGCATTAAAAGTGGAGAGGTAAGATTTTAACAAGCATATAGTAAAGTGTTGATTAAGTGGATTTGGGAGAGGATTACTCCAACTTGGTGAGTAGAGTGAAACAGTTTATATCTTGAGTGTTTTCTTTTTTGTTCATTTCAATTGCATTAACTGTACTCTACTTTAATCCCTTCTTATTAACTTAGATCACTATGGTTGCTTGTTTGAAGAGTTGGGTTAATGACACTACCACTTTCTTACTTTGAATTCATAGGGGTTCCTATTTGTATCAATGCTACTCTTGCTCTGGTTTTGTTTTGCTTTTGTCTGGGAGTACAAAGGTTTAAGTGTTGGGGATTTGATTGAATCCAATTGTTCTATGTTATTTCATATCATTTTAAGGGTTTTTATCATAGATTTTGGCTCCTTTTAATGATAATTATGCTTAATTTAGACAAAGAGTCCTTACTTTGAGTTAGTGTCTTTTTTAGGGTAAAATTGTCATAACTGGTTATTAATTGTATTCAGTTGACTTCTAGGATCATTGATACTTTAAAGTATTACTTTTCAATATAGGATACTTAGGAATTAGAGCCAAGATCAAGGACCAAGGGATGACACAGCACAAGATCAGAGTATCAACATTGGCACACTTCACCGCGACGCAACTTGAAAATCTCACCAGTGATTCCTCGAGCAGAGTTCACCATAACCAACTTATAGCTTTACTATAATGAAATCAAAAGATTAGGTGAAGCTCCTCTCGGGAACACTTTGCCACGACGAAGTTATACCAGCGCCACGGTGACCTCCTCATATCAGCCACGACAGATTCGGATCAGAACACGAAAATAGAGCATCTATTTATATGATCCAACCCAGATGTACCCCTTAAGCCCTTAAAAACCCTATTTTTGATAAATAACTCCATTCTATCATCTCCAACACCTCTATTCTCTTATCTTCTTGCCTTTCTACCTTCATCTTCTTTCCCATCCATTTCCTTCCCTTTTCCTTCACTCCATCTTATTTCCTTCCACTCCCAGCTACCATGACTGATAGATTCACTCTAGTTGGAGCTTTTCTTGAAGCTATGGAGGGTTAGGGTTATCAACTCTTGAAGAATGGTGGAGTAGCATGAGTTTCTAGACTTCAAAGGGGAGTTTAGTTTTAGTTTGCAATTTTTAGCTATGATTTATGGCTTTCTAGGTCTAGAAGTTGTAAATTCTTAGTTAGGAACTTGGGATTGTTAATGTAATCATTGGTTAATGATTTACATTTGTAGTTTGGATTGGTTAATGTTGAATTATGTGCTTCAATATATGTAGTCACATATATGTTTCCTTGTAACTCTCTTGATTCTCTCTTATCTTGCATGGTCATGTTTTGATATTGAGTTGATTTTGGGTTGCAATAAACTAATTGCATGATCATTCTCAAATTACACATTAGGACAGCTTAACAATGTTTTCATTAATGAAGTTCATTGATTTAAACATTGGACTCAATGAGTCATTGAGGTTGTTATTCTAGAAAACCTAATGATTTTATGAAACTCCCAATATCTTAAGTAAACTATGATTGCCATTAAAACCATTTTCAAGAGGTTTCCTATCATCCATTTCCATTCCATAATCATCTTATCAAAAATACCAAAAATATAGTAGCTTAGGTTTATTTCCATTGCATGTAGTTTAGTTACATTTCAATTTAATCTTAAAACCCAAAACCCCATTTCATTGCATTACATGGCATTTAGTCTAACTTAGGTCATCAATAAAGGCTCCCAAAAGTGAACAAGACTCGAATTGCACTACTAAACTGCATCTCTTGGATTCGGTTATAAATTTCTTGCATTTGGCCTCAAGCCATAATGACACGGTCAAATCAATCTGACTCATGGGTGAGGTAATCCTTATCTAAATACTGAAGACTAGATCTTTACGATGATGGATATGCTTACACACACACCCTTATAAGTGCATGAGTTCTGTCACCTGGATCAAATATAGGGATTTGATATTGAGGATTAGATCTAGAGCCTCAAAAGCTTTGTTATTATTTATATTTTTTAGATAGTTAGGATCCTCGTGATGTTGACACAGGATGTATTTTGGCATAGCTAACTGTAGTAGGTTAGACTGACTCCCTTGGACGTTATGTTTGACTCAAACTTTGCTGCTTTTGGGTTGCTGTATGACTTTTGATTGATGTATGTCCATTGTTTATTGAAATTTAAGCAAGTTATTTACTTCTTATTCTATTATTATGTATTCTGGTTAGATATCGCAATGGTTAGAACTAAAAGAGACACTTCGCCAAAGGGACCCTTAGGACATGATGCAAGGGTCCATCCAGATCCATTACAATTGATTTCGGATCGTCTAGAGCAGCAGCAAAAAACTATTGAGGACATAAGGAAGGTATAAGCTTGCCATAAATATAAAAGAGACACTATAATAGCTACAGCAATAGCAGCAGCAGTGGCTAATCTTGATAGGAGGCAGCCAAAAGAAGAAACATCCGTAGCTCAAGCATCAGAATAGCTGTCTAGACTAGTAGCACCGACAGTAGACCCCGATACCATCCAACAGTGGATGACCCATTTTTGCAAGCATAACCCGCCATCCTTTGATAGGGTATTGGATGTTCAAGTGGTGGAAGATTGGATCAACCACCTAGAGAGGATCTTTAAAGTCTTGGACTGTCTGACAAAACGGAAAGCCCAAATGGCGATCTACATGTTAGAAAATGATGCCGACCACTAATGGAAGAACACCAAACTCATTCTTGATGCTCAGAACACTAGGTGACATGGGAAGTGTTCCTGGATTAGTTCTATGAGAAGTACTTCCCAAGGTCAATCAGAGATGAACAGGAAGTAGAATTCTTGACCTTGAGGCAAAGAGATAATGAGCTATTTGATGAATACTTGTCTAAGTTCATACGTCTCTCTTATTACTCCAGCTACCTCTGTTATCAAGATGATGAGAGGTGGGTGACAGAAAAGACGGTTAGAGGACTGAAGCAATCCTTGAGGGAGATGATTGCCCCTAGGCAATTTGAGCACTTCAACAAGGCAGTTGAAGCATACTAATCAAGGAGAACAGCCTGAACGATCACCTGATGGTCAAGTCTACTCCCAAGCTGGAGAAGAAAGATTAAAATGGCATCTCTTTTAATTCCAATAAGAAGAGGAAGAGGCCATAGGACAACCAAAGAGGCACGAAGGGATCTACACCTCACAAGGGCAAAGAGTGTGCAACCTGCGACAAGAATCATAGTGAAAGACCGTGTATGGCCGAGCAAAATGTTTGCTACACTTACGGTAAGCTCAGACACTTTTCAAGAGAATGCCCGTAGAATATAGAGAAGTCAAAGCCGCGAACTCAAGGATCAGCCTTTACTCTTACAGGAGAAGAAGCCTGAAAGTCACTAGAAATGATCTAAGGTATGATCATTATCAATAACTCCTCAGTGATTGCAATGTTTGATTTGGGTGCAAGTCATTTTTTTTTCTCGTATGCTTGTGCTAAAAGACTTGGCTTAGTTATTAGCATGCTACCTTATGATATTCATGTGTCCACACCAACACACTCTAGGGTAGTCGCATTAGACGTATGCTTAAACTACATAAGTCGATACGAGCATTGTTGTACCACCTTAGATTTTATATACATGCCCTTACATGAAATTGATGTAGTAATTGGGTTAAATTGGTTGTTGTCCCACAATATCCTACTGGATTGTAAGAACAAAACTCTAATATTACCCTCATGAGAAGTAGAGCTGAATCTGAAAATTAGGTTGAACTTCATAACAAAAGCCCAAGCAGGCAAATGTTTATAGAAAGGTTGCTAAGGATTCCTTATTTTCTTCTCAAAGAAGCAAGTGGAAGTTGAAGAAGGGATAGAAGAAATCTTGGTCGTTAAGGAATTTCCAGAAGTATTCGTAATAGAGATCACAGGACTACCTCCCGATAGAGAAATAGAATTTGTGATTGACATCATACCTAGAGCGGGACCGATTTCCAAAGCCCCTTATAGAATGGCTCCTAACAAAATGGCAAAACTAAAGAAATAGATAGAGAGTCAATAGAGAAGGGTTTCATTAGACCGAGCATTTCACCATGGGATGCTCTAGTATTGTTCGTCAAGAAAGAGGATGGTAGTCTAAGATTGTGCATAGACTATAGGGAGTTAAATAAAGTGACTGTTAAGAATAAATATCTGCTCCCCTAGATAGATGATTTATTGGATCAGTTAACTAGTGCCAGTGTGTTCTCTAAGATTGATTTAAGATCTGGCTACCACCAACTCAGGATTAAGCTTGAAGACGTCCCTAAGACTATATTTAGAACTTGCTATAGGCATTGTGAGTTCTTAGTGATGCTATTTGGATTGATGAATACGCCTACGATATTCATGGGCTACATGAATAGGATCTTTTGCCATTATTTAGATCAATTCATGATAGTTTTCATTGATGATATCCTGGTGCACTCCAAGTCTCCTGAAGAATATGAGACACACTTGAGAATTGTCCTAAATACCGTGAAAGAGAAGCAGCTTGTTGCTAAACTTAGTAAGTGTGAGTTTTGGCTATAGGAAGTCTGTTTTCTCGACCATCTTATTTCCCGAGAGGGAGTGGCTATCGATCCTAGCAAGGTTGAGGCAGTACTCAACTGGCAGAGACCTAAGAAGGTGACTGAGATCAGAAGTTTTCTCGGACTAGCGGGGTATTACAGAAGATTCATTAAGGACTTCTCTCGGATTCCTCTTTCGGTGACCAAGTTGACCAAGAAGAACTAGCCATTCTTATAGGACGAGAAGAGTGAGGTTAGTGTCCAGAAGCTAAAGAGAAAGCTCACCTCTATCCCTGTACTTGTACTCCCTAATCCTTCACAAACCTATGTGGTTTACACAGATGCTAATAAGCAAGGACTGGGGTGTGTGCTTATACAGTAAGGGTGGGTAGTAGCCTTTGCCTCGTGCTAGTTGAAATCTGATGAGGAGAATTACCTGACCCATAACTTGAAATTGGTAGCGATAGTTTACGTGTTAAAGATATAGAGACATTACCCATACAAAGTAACAATAGAGTTGTTTTGTGACCATAAGAGCCTCAAATACCTCCATGGTCAAAAAGAATTGAATACGAGGCAACGCAGATAGATGGATTTACTGAAGGATTATGATTTCTAGATTAAGTACCATCCAAGCAAAGAGAACATGGTTGCTGATGCCTTGAGTAGGAAGGTAGTACAGGTAGTATCACTAATAATCAAGAAGCAGAAGCTGGTAGAGGATTTCAGAGATTGGGGTCCTCTACATCAGATGCAGTTAGTAGAGGAGAGTAGAGATAGAACACAGTTTACAGCTCTGCTTGAGGATTAGCTTAGGGAAGCCCATTCGCAGGATCAATTAGCAAAAATTTTCAAGGAGAAGTTGTTTAGGGGCAAGACTAGAAACTTTAAAATTTCTGAGGAGGGACTATTAAAGTTTAGAAGGAGAACTTATGTTCCTCGAGTAGCTGACCTTAGGGAAAAGATACTAGCAAAGGCCCATTAGGGCAAGTACACTCTTCATCTAGTAATGACTAAGATGTATAATGATGTTAGAGAGCTTTTCTAGTGGCCTAGAATAAAGAAAGGTATCACAAAGTACGTAGCAAAGTGTCTCACTTGCCAGAAGGTGCGAGAGAGTTATAATCCCTGGATATCCCTGAATGGAAATGGGATAGTATATCAATGGATTTTATAGTGGGGTTACTGATAACATTAGCTAAACACTATGCGATACAGGTTATAGTGGACCATCTAATTATGTTAGCACATTTCCTCGCAATAAACATTCAAGATTCTCCAGAAAAGTTGGCAAGACTTTACATCAAGGAGATAGTTAGGCTGCATGGTGTCCTAAGTAGTATTATTTTGAACTGAGATCCAAGGTCTACTTCTAAGTTTTGGAAGTTCTTATAAAAAGAAATGGACACTATTCTCAGATTCAGTACAACCTATCATCCATAGACAGAGAGAACAATTCAGACCTTAGAGGATATGCTACGGGCATGTGTGCTTGATTTCAGCAGTAATTGGGATACGTACTTACTGTTAGCTGAATTTGCCTACAATAACAATTTCCATTCAAGTATCCCAATGGCACCATATAAAGCACTCTAAGGGAGGAAATGTAGATCTCCCTTATGCTGGACAGAGCTTAGTGAAAGAAATATATATGGTCTTGATTTAGTAGATCAGACCTCCCAGCAAATCAAAATGATTCAGCAAATGCTATTAACATCTTAAAGTAGGCAGAAGAGCTACGCAGACACTAGAAGGAGACTGTTAGAGTTTGAAGTTAGGGATCACGTATTCCTCAAGGTGTCACCAATAACAGGAGTCAGCCGATCCCTAAAGACTAAGAAATTGAGTTTGAAATACATTGGACCATTTCAAATTCTTTCTAAAGTTGGACTAGTAGCTTACAAGTTGGCCCTTTCCCTGAATTTGAGTTAAATTCATGACGTTTTCGATGTCTCCCAATTGAAGAAGTAACACTCAGACCCAACGCATGTTATAAAGTATAATGACATTATGCTCATAGACAACCTATCTTTTGAGGTCAGACCAGAATGAATCATTGATTAAAAGGCAAATGAAAAATACCTCCAAAGGACCAAGTTCAAGAAATCACAGTTGAGACCCAACAGATTTAGGAATTCTAGAAAAGGGCCAACTAAATCAACTATTCATTTTGATCAGTTAGTCGTGACAAAGAGGATGTTTAGTCAAGACGAAAGGATGCTGACACAAATCAGGTTTTTAAACCACATATTGCGATTTTGGGAAACATATCACATGAGCCAGCAACCATTTACCGTTTAAACACTCCTATTTTTCGTCTCCTAGGATTTTTCAAGGGTTCTTGAGGTTCTCCTATTGATTTCCACTGATTTTCACCCCTTTCCCACCTCATTCCATCAGTTTTCTACATCATCCATCATCCACCTTCATCTATTATGGCTAGTGCTATGATTTCAGAGCTTGGAGGAGCTATTTTTGAGGTCATGAGAGGCCAGAACGTTTTGCCCTGAGGAGTTTTGATAAGAGCCTAAGCTTGGGACTTAATATAGGGAGTTTTACTTCATCTTTTCTATTACTTTAATAGCATTTCAGTTGTTCTTGATTAGAATTTTTGTACTATAGTTAAAGCTGAACCTCAGTGATATGATCTTGTTATTTTGGATTGCATTCTGAGGATTTATGCCTTGGTATTCGTTTTGTAATGAGAATTCTGCATTTAGTCTTGTGAATGTGATTAGAGTTCAATCGAAATTCAGTTTTGATTAAGTGTGGTACCTTGCTAGCATAATTGGTTACTGTGTTCAATTTGTAGTTACCATTGCATCAATCTTGCCAAGTGTTGCATTTGTGAGGGAGGTTAGTTTTGTTGTGAATCTTTAGGTTAAAGGTTTCACTGGACACTAATTTTTCTAAGTTTGGAAGGTTTTCTAAACTAGTTAAGGTTGGTTTTCAAGTAAACTCCCATTATAATTTGAAGTAATGAAGGCTTAATTCTCCAAGGGGCATTTTTATCAATTAAGTTTACAAACTATCCATTTGATTGCTTTCTTGCACTGTTGTTTTAATTCACTAAAAGAAAAAAAAACCAAAAGACTATTCTACTTCCTATTTGATTTCATTGAAATTTAATTCAGTTTTACAATCCCCTTGATTTTATCTTTTCACACAGTTCTGTCACTTAGATTGCATAGGAACAAATTAGGCTCCTCAAAGTGAACATGACACTGATTGTGCCCTTACAGTGCATTCCTATCTAGAACTAATTGTTCTTTAGAGCCATAACGACTAAGGCTTCATTAGCTATCTGAATCAGTGTCTCGATTCTTGTTAGCACTGTTCAGTTAAGCGTGCTCAGGCAAGAGGACCCAAGAAAGGGTGACCCTGGGAAGTAAGGTAAGAGAGTGCAAAAGCCAGAAATGTTCCCATTTTGGCAAGAATGCACTAACCCTAGCAGAAATGGAAGATAAAGTTAAGGAAATCATTAGGCTATTTAGTGTCGCCAAGCAATATTGTTTCAGACCAAG